>NC_140485.1:143439178-143869178 GCF_964271855.1 Acomys minous | reverse complement strand
CTGTGCAGGCCTCCAGGCTGGAGTGTTTGGCTGCAGAGGTTCTGCCAAACTGATTCATGAGAATTTGCAGTGTCCTTACACCTGGTGCGTGTGTGTGTGTGTGTGTGTGTGTGTGTGTGTGTGTGTGTGTGTTTATAATCTGTGTGTGTGTGTGTGTGTGTGTGTGTGTGTGTGTATGAGACCATGAAAATCAGTGCAGCTTGGAGATACAGATATAGATAGATGTAAATACATAGAAAGAGAGAGTGGGGAGGGCAGTGGAGTTGCCCTACCCTATAACAGGTGGCAATGATACTACTAGACATTGGACACTAAGGACTAAAACTCCCAGTGCCAGGAATGGCATTGTACACTTGTAAAGTCAACTAATCTTCACCCAATGTGGCAGAAGCTCACAAAGGGAAAGACAAACAAAAAACAAAAAAAAAACAAAACAACAGCGAAAACAAAATGTGCCTTCAAATGATCGGTACCAGAAAATCCAGATATTCAGGCACAGAAGGAGGAAGTGAAATCCTTATGTCTCATCGCTGTAGTTTGCTTTCTCTACCTACACTAACCCACCACCACCACCACCACCACCCAACCAAAACCAACTCAGGGGAGAAAGGGTTTGTCTGTTTGGAAGCCAAGGCAGGAGCGTGAAGCTGAGTCCGTGGAGAAGCACTGTCTTGCTCAGTTACCTTTCTTATGCAACCAGGCCCATGTGCCCAAGAAGGGCACCGTCACAGTGGGCTGAGTCCTTCCACTTAATCCAACCGTCAAGAAAAACCGCTCTGAAGACAGGCCCAAGGGCCAATCTGATAGGGCAGCTTCCTCACCTGAGATTCTCTCTTCCCAGGTAAGTCTGGGTCTGCGCCAAGTTGATGGGCTTCACCAGGGCGCCCACTCTGCATAGACATAACCTAAACAAAGACGGAAACGTAAGGAGTGAAGCTGAAAGGCTCCTAGGAGGAAGTGTTGGCGGGGGCGGAGGATGTGGAGCATGTGGGGCCTGGGCTGGGGGAGGAATTCTTGGGGCCAAAGTAAAAATGGCCAAAAGACATTACCTTAAATGAAAGGGCTCCACCTGCGGACCTGGAGGATGTTCGAAAGCCAAACCTCTAATAACGAGTCAACACCAAACAAGTGAGCGTGGGCAGACATCCTGATCAGATTTCTCAAAAGAAGTGGCCAACAAATAGGTACGCCAAAAATTAGTCAGCATTGTTAGTCACCAGGTGCTTTGGTTTAATTTATGCTCCTCTGGTAAAATGCTCTGGTGAAAAGCAACTGAGAGAAATGGTTTCTTTCTTACAGTCGGTTGCTGTAGGACAGTCACAGCGGGAACTTGAAACCGCCAGTCACTTCACTGTCAGGAGCAGAGAGAGAGTAACAAAGTAACAAACCAGCAAACACCTGCAAGCTTCCAGCTCAGCTAGCTCTTTCCAGGACCCAGCCAGGAAATGGTTCCGCCACATTCAGGGTGGGTCTTCCAACCTCAATTAACTCAATTAAGAAAATCCCTCACAAGCATGCCCAGAGGCTAACCTTATCTTGATAATTCCTCCTTGAGACTCTCTTCCCAAAGCGACTCTTTGTTATGTCAAGTTGACCATTAAAACTAGCTGGGAAATGCAAATCCAGGTCACATCGAGGTGTCATCACTTTCTCTAGGATGGCTCCCGCCACCACCACCGGCCACAGACAAGTGCTGACAAGAAGGAAGCCTTGTAGCTGTCCCTGAGAAAGAAAATCGGTTCTATTAGAGAGAATGCTGAAGGGCACGGTGGTGATCTCGCACAAAGTCGAACGTTTGCAGGAAGGTGGCTCCCCTGCATTGATGGTTCATTGGACATCTAACACAAGCAAGCAAAATTAGCTCAGAGTTCTGAAGAGATGCAGCCCCTCCCCCCCCATATCCACCATGGCACAGCACACGTTATCCATGCCAAACTCAAGGAAAAGAGTGACAGAGGACAGGATAAGGGTTAAAGCGTGGAAAGGAGAAGATGCTGGGCCAAGGTTATATAATATTATGGCTGCAGCCATAAGTTCTAGGAAACTAACTCATAGTCTGGAGCCCCAGGGGATGGCCGGCAGCCTTCACAGGAGGACAGTGGGTTCAAACAGCAGGCAGGTCACCAATGGGTGGCCATATCTACTCTTAAGGGCAGAGCGAGATGCTGGGTTTCACTGAGCTAGTGGTCTCTCCACGTTCTGTGTTTGACAGATTCCTCTGGTTCAGGGACTTCGAGAGGGAGAGAGACCCCAGGCCGGAGTCAGCTGGGATGTGCTGTAGGCATGGAGGACAGCACCCAGAAGGAAGTGGAAGTCGGCTAGCAACTTGCTAACAGACTGAGTCAGCATCTAAAAGAGCCAGATGCGTTGTGAAGCATTCTGGCATGGGTCACCTTGCGGGGGAGGATGCCGTGTGGCGAGACAGGATGGCGATGAGCAGTGTTGGAAAGAGCATAGACTATGGCAAGGGAAAATGGTGTTTGAGGTGTCCCGTGGGCCATGCAGGTGGAAGACTGGAGTCCAGACGAGAGACCCAGTGTGGCAGGTCACGGGAGGTCACCAAGGGGCAGGGGAGGTCTTCAGGCGAGACAGGCGGGCTTACACGGATATTCCCAAGACTAGCATCCCCTCGCCGGGGCACAGATTGGTAGAAGCAGAGATGGGTGACACTGACACACTCGGCTGCTGACTCTCCATCCACGCAGAGACCTCCATTCCCAGCCGAGAGGGGCGGCTCACCTGCCCAGGCTCTCTCCCTTCCGCAGGGCTCTCCCTGATCATTTTTGGTCTTAGGGAACAAAGGACACCTGAAGGTGTTTACTCTCCTCTAAAATATTAGCCATCTCATCAGTGTTCCAGCTTAAGCTCCCAGGAGACTCAACGTACCTTCAGCCCAGGCTCCAGAGCCCAGTCCAGGGAAAAATGGGAACGAGGTTCCCCACAGCTGTGAATAGCACCTCTGTGTGAGCCAGCATAACAAACACATTTAGAAAGAGCCAGAGAAAAGCTGTGCTTCACAGCAGGCTGCCAGGCAACCAGTGCCAGGTGCAGTAATCTTACCTTTCATCAACAAGTGAGAATTCTTGGCTCCCTTCACACCAGTCTTCTCTTTTCTGGCCCACCTGGGACACATACAACTTTTGACATGTCTTAAAGTACGTTTTTTGCTTTGCAAAATTGATGGTAGTTTAGGGAGAGAGGAGCGGGCTTCATGAGATTGTGCAGGCTGTACGCTGGAGCTTGGTACACAGGGTTGCATTGAGGGGTGTGTACCCCTAAAGCCTAGTCCTCGGCCAACCCAGGGCCACTGTCTCTATCGTGGCAGCCGCGTGTTCGCTCTAGTGTTCTAGAATAATAATCTGATACCCTCTCTCACTTCACCCCGCGTCTATACAATGTAAGGGTTCCCTCTACCGCAGCTGGTGGATTGGGTCTCCACATTGCCATCCTTGAGGTGTCCGGGGATGTCTACACCTTATGAGTTGTCTGAGCAGATTGAAGATGAGGCCAAGAACCAGATTCCTCTCCCCAGCCTCCCCACACTGCCAGTGTCAGAACACAGAGGCACACACTCCCCAGGGGCTCCAGTCAAGAGCCCCCAAAACAGAGACATGGACTACAGTCTTCATGATAAATGTTCCGAGTCTATGGTGGTTCCCAGAACCCCCTCTGTCCACACAGTTGTCTTCAAAACCAAATGTGGACTTTATCTGGAGCTCTGAGTTATAGCTCTCCCTTTGTCAGAAGGCAGCCCAGGGGTATGAATGGCCCTCAGATGGCACAGCCAGCCACATTGTCATCCTGGGTTCACAGGAGCCCTTAAATCCCCCTCTACTTGGTAAGGACTCTTCACGTATTCTTACGCAGGAAGGGAAACACCATTTGCCACCTTGCTCAGGACCCCAGCTAGCCATGGCTCCCAGTCACACCTCAGAAATAGTCTGGCGGCCATCTTTATAGGTTCTTGTAGAGGCTGTTAGTCTGTGTCTCTGGAGTGGCACCACTGGTGGGCATGCCTATGTACCTCAGGAAGCCGCTCTGCTGAAGGAACCGAGTAAAGCCTGCCAACACTGCCTTCTGGGTCCTTCCTTTTATCTGGCTACCAGGGAGCTTCGCGGTAAATTATGGTTAATTTTGAGCCAACTTTTAAATTATTTGATAAATATCTAATGAAGTATTCATGTGCAAAACTGTTTGTATTTTTATCACAAAGGTGTGTTTCTTCTTTGCTGGAGCTGATGGTGTAATTGCCGCTCACGGTTTCTTCTGAGTGTGTTACATAGATGTCTGGTACCCTGCCAGAAGCTTCTAGGGGGTCCAGGAGCAGGTCCAAAATGAGAGCAGAGTGTTTGAGGAAGACTCAGCCCAGGGCCCAAGCGAGGTGGGGCGTGAGGCTCACGTGGAGGCTGTGCTCCCGGAGCTGTGCTCTGAGGAGTCTCCTGCGTACATCTGAGCACACCGCAGCTATGGAGCCTCCCCCTCCCCCCCCCCCCGCCCCCCACAGGCATTTCCCTTCTAGGTTAGGACAGGGAGCAGCTCCTGAGCGCTGGGAAGCAGAGCACGTGCCTGTGTCATGGTCTTCCCCCAGGCAATGTGGGACAGTAGCATAACACCCAGAAACACTTCACTGATCCACTGTGGTACCACTGCCGTGCACAAGCTGCATAGGAGGGAGAGCTGCATAGGAGGGAGAGAAATGTGGCACCACGAAGGGCCAGGCATGCAGTCATTGCTCCTAAAGCAGAGCTGTCCCCAGCTTCCCTCCAGAGCTGGGATCTCTTCCTATAGAGAGGCTGCGTGTGTGTGTGTGTGTGTGTGTGTGTGTGTGTGTCCATGTATGTGTGTGTGTGTCTGTCTGAGGCTTCCCCTTCTGTCAGGTCCCCTGTTCTCATGTACAGAGCGAGGATGTCTAAATGACTGTCACAGGCCTGCCAGAAAGAAGAAGCCAGCAGACCAGGGCAGGAAGCTCAGCTACAGCCCCATGTCATGTGAGTTTGCCGTTAGGATTGATGCGTGCACATGCACATGGAAGCCCGTAGTTGTCCTTGAGTGGCTATTCAGGCTCTCCCCACCATGGCTGATCTCCTCCCATGCTTCTTGCATGGCTCCCTTAGGACAACCAAGGTCATAGGAATGCCTGTCCATCAGTCTGTCCCCTGCCCCCCCATCCCTGCCCCCCATCTGCCCATTCCTCTCCCCCCACCCCCACTTCAGATGCTGCTCCTGTACCTTCAGGACTTGCTGTTTCAGCTGGGTGGAGCCAAGTACCTGTTGCTGTTCAGAGAGCATCCTTCTAGAAAAGATGACAATCTCATTTACATAGCCTGTGCCTGCCATTTGAAAATATTTACATGGCAAGTATGTCAGCAACTGGGAAGCCAGGCTGTATAGAAAAAATTAAAACAAAAAACAAACAAACACTAAACACATCAGCTAAAGCAGGAGATGAGGAGGTTTGGGGCGGGTGCTACTCAGAAGGCTGAGCCCAGTGCCTGATTCAGCCCAGCAAGAAAGAGTCACATCACACAGTAGTAAACACCGCTCAGCTGAGCTGGGCACCGCAGTCCTCCCTGCGGCTCCATACGCACAGCCTCTCACAAACAGACTGGAGCACTGTGCCTCTGCAGACCCTGAGAACCCCCAGCCCCTCCCACCCCCACTCCCAACCCCTGTAACCTTCACTCAGTGACTCATACATTTCTGAAAGCCTTTTGGCTGAAACTATTTAGTCTTGTTTTTGTTTTTGTTTTTCCACCAAAGAAATGGCTTTGTGTGGATGTTTAAGACTGAACAAAAACTATGTTTTATTTTTGAACCATAGAAAAGGATTTTTTTTAAAAATAACCAACAATATTTTTAAGTGGCAAGGCCAAATTATTCAGCTTTTACATGCTGCCAAGGAGTACTTAGGTCCTTGCAAGGGCTGACCTGGCTTATTTGTGGCTGTGCTCTTTTCGTATGCCCACTAGAGGGGAGACCAAATCTTTCTTTGCTTAGTTGTGAAGACCGCACCCCTGGATCCCCTCCACTCACCTGGCTTGGTGAAACCTTGCAGAATCCCTAGCAAAATGGGATCCCCGGCAGAGTGTGGGAGCGCTCTGGCCTGCCACATCCAGTCAGAAAGATGCATGGAAGGAGCAGGTCGGAGATGGGGCATCCCTAGTGTGACAGGTGCTGCAACACATGCTGTGATGCCCCTGTCTCCTACTGACACGCACACAAAGAATGGCTGGGGTGGGACAAAGGCCGTAGCTTGTCTCAGCCTGGAAGTCCGAGAACAGCTCGGTCAGGAGGTAGCTGGGCCAGGGAAAAAAAGCAGTGAGAAGAAAAAAGAAAGAAAGAAAGAAAGAAAGAAAGAAAGAAAGAAAGAAAGAAAGAAAAAGAAAAAGAAAGCAGTGAGAGGTAGTGGAGCCGGTGGCTGGTGGCAGAAGACCTTGTGCCCACAGGGTGCTGTTCTCCCTAGAAGAACATGCTGCCCTCAAGCCCGGTCCCAAGCCAGAAGTGGATGTTGGACATGGCTCACTCCTGTCAAATCCAAACTTATCCTTAAAACACCTTAAGTGAATGCCCTAGAATCTCAACCTCCCAGGCTGCCAGGACACCCAGAACATAACCCAGAGGTTTCTCTGTGGCTAGTGCGTTCCTGTGGAACTCAAATCACAATGGGAAAATAGATTCTATGTCTTGCAAAGGATCAACTTTCTAAAGCTGGAATGGCAGTGGGGGGGTGGGGCAGAGGGTGGAGTGGGACACAACTCAGAACCATCCCACCATCCATCCCTATGGTGACAAAAACAGATGAGGGCCGGCTTCTCCTCTATGACAGAAAACTAGTTTCCACTCCAGAAGTCTACACCTTGACCATCATCATTCAGACATCAGAGGAGAAAGAAGAGAAGGCTCCTGAGATCGGTCTCCACCGGAGCCCAGGCCGCGCTGACAGGAACCGTGGGATGTTCTTCGTGGGAGACACACCACCGGCTCCTCCAGAGTCCAGCCTTCCTACCTCTCCTGGGCTGCTGGGGCTCGGCTTTGAGGCATTTCCCTAGCCTCCAGCTCTCTCCTCTGTGCAGGGATGCTACAGCCCTGCCCATCACCCTGTGTGTGGTGCAGGGGTGGGGGAGGGTGTGGTGCAGGGGTGAGGGGGGTGGGGGTGGGGGGAAATGCGGTGCAGGCAAGGGCAGAAGGCTGTGCCCTGAACTGACAGGACTGGTGTCTAGAGCTAAGGACCTAGGGGACACTGACACTCTCAGCACATAGGGGAGAGGCTGTGTGAGGACAAAGTGAGGGAGCAGAGGCCACTGTTTGCAAGCCAACAAAGAGTCTTCTACAGAAAGCAGCCTGCCCCAGCATCTGGACTGGAGACTTCTAGCCTTGTCTTTGAGATTAAATGCCTGATGTTGGAGCACCAGGCCCGAAAGTGATGAAAGCTTAAGCTATGGAGAACAGGCTGGGATTTGACTCAGGCGGGTCGCCATGGCCAACTGAGGTGCAAGAGACCATACACTAACTTTGGTGTTCCAGGTCTTCCAGCTCAGCCCAGGCCCCTTGGTGTGGCCCTGTATCTTCTGGACTCTGGCTATCTTGCTGGACTTTCATGAAAGCTCCGAAAAGGCCAGAGGTCGCTGCCCTGGGAAACGGGCAGCAGGGAAGTGGCACCCCTGGGTTACCAAGCAAGGTACAGTCTGCATCCCGCATCTCTATGTAACCAGGTGTGAAACAATGAAACATTTGATTGCAGAAGAGCGATGGACAGTTTCTAGTCACACTTACTTTGAGCCACTTCCTTTCTCAAAATCCAGGAAAGCTGTAGGACTTACCCCCAACTCGGAGCCTTCTTCCTCAAGAGCGAGACAGCAGTTCAACCAACCACAGAGACACCAGTCTGTCAGCATTCATTGCAGCTTATTCACAGCAGCTAAGGTGTGGAACCAAGCTAGGTGTCCATCAGCAAAGAAAAGGATGAGGAAAATGTGGTTCATATGCACAGGTTGATGGGGAGGGGGGAAGTTTTCTCAGCCATAAGAGGAATGAAGTTGGGCCATCCATCAAAAAAAAAGTTACAAGTGGAAACTGTCATACTACATGACTTCAGTCAGTCTCAGAAAGACAACTACTGCATGCTTTCTCATTTGTGTACCTTAGACTTTTCAGATTCATAAAATTACACATGTACAGGTGGCATCAAAGTAGAAACCTGCAGAACAAATGAACTTACGAGGGAAGAGAACAGGTTCAGGGGAGTAGAGGGAAATGCACACAAAAATAGAGTTGTGTAAACTTGATAATAATAATAATAATAAGTAAATGTTAATAAAAAGACAAAGTGTCTCAACTTTTCCTGAGTGTGAAACCAAAAGTGTCAGGAATGGAGCGAGGAGGCACACAGCCTGTGGAGGTCAGCATCTCGCCCGCCTGCCAAGGGCCTCAGCACAGCACCCCTACCACCGCTTTGCAGTGAGCTCCAGACCCTTCTAGGAGAAGCAGCCATGAGGAGAGCTGGGAGGATCTCTGGGGTGCGAGGTCAGAAAAGGGCCAACCCTAGCTCAGACCCAGGTGGGAGGGACAGCCCAGCCCAGGGCCTCAGCGCACATGGTGCTCTGTGCTCTGTTCACCCTCCTGGCGAACTCTCAGACCACACGGCAGGGGTGAGCATATTTTTAGCCTTGCCTATAAATATTTGTGCTAAATCTTTATTAAATCTCATATGATTCATTCTGTAATTATGGTTCCTCTCTGTGAACTGTTCAGCGTTAGGCCACTTCTAGAACTAAAAGGAGACTCCCAGGTATAAGTCACTACCTAAGATGCTCAAAGCAGACCAGGAGGGCACAGGCAGAGCCATCGCCGCCCTGCCGTGGGGGCCACTGGGCTCACCGCTGCCTTTATCCCCACCAAGTACCTCCAAACACCTGCTCTGCTGGCCACCTCCTTTCCCTCATCAAGGGAGGGAGGACAAGAGGGCTGCTCGCTCTCCGTCCCTTGTTCTTGCTTGCAAACTTTAAACCCTAGAAGACACGAAAGGCAGCATTCTGAAAGACTGGAACCAATAGCCACAGTTTAGGACAGCAACAACGACAACAACAAAACTTAGGAAGATGGTGTGTTCAGTGCCAGAGAGAGCCCCTAGGCCAGGCCAAGCAGAGCTGCCTCCGGGGCACACAGGGATGGAGAAGGATGTCCATGCACCCCAGCACATCCCACTGTTCTCCTGGCCCTGTTCACTAGAGGACTTTGCCTCGCTCTGTCTATCTGTGGTTTCCTGCAAACCCAGCTGCTCCTCGCCACTGCTCGCTCTTTCTTCTATCCAGAGCAATGTTTTCAAATCTTCTCCCATGTCGGGCTGTCTTTGTATAAATGAAGGCCTTGCTGCTCACTTGCTCTGAGAGGAGAACACCCCTCCCCTCTCGTGTGGGAGGAGGAAAGTTCTGGCACCCACCCAGACACGCTGAGAAAGAGGGCAAAGCTCACAGTGACTGCATGACTCCCGTTGACGTTGGACTACACTGCTCGCTCTTGAGGCTGTTGTCCTGACTGTGTGCTTCATGCTAGGGACCCTTAAAGAATTTCACATGCCTCAGACTTATTTCATCTTCACAGAACAGTCACTGTGAACGGTCCTGCTGTCGTTTAATGATGAAAATGTGCTTGCTCGGTTTACACCAGGGGGACTCTATGCACGCACACACACAGACGCACACAAAGCCACACTTGGAGCTTCAGGGCAGTATCTGGTATGAGGGTTCTTGGCTGCTGCCTTTAGAAAAGCAGGAGAGTTCACCCAGAAGAAAAAATGCAAGGAGGACCACTCCTTAATACACTGCACAGTAACCAGCAAGGGGAGGAGAAAATTGCTTTGCGGGGCCCATGGAGAGATGACCTGGCCTCCAAGTACCAGTTTCCAGTGGGCCACTCACAGGGCAGAGGCAGAAGTGCTGGCTCCCAACAGGCCACACGCAGGGCCGAGGTGGGGCCTCACTTGCAGAGGCCAAGCAGCTGCTTCACAAACACACCCTCACAGGTTTGGATCACAAGTGTGAGGAAGCGTGTGTGTAATCGGCTGGCTGGCCAGGTGTCTGCTGGACCCCGACCAGGCTGCCTCTGCTCACAGGGTAAACATGCTCGCTCAGGGAGAAGACTGCTCTGTTAAGTAGTCAGACACAGATTTGTTTTCTTTGAAGGATGCTGAGGACAACTTTTCTATTGTATAAAACTAAGCCAGTGGCACGCTCATCCCGCACACCTGCCTCCCTCCTGGGAAGTTAGGCCCAGACACTCTCTGCCACCTGATGAACCAGCACACAGAGGTTCTTATCGTTCCTGGAGGAGAAAGCAAAGGTGGGACCGGAAGCACACAAGGAGAGCAGACAGACGTGAACAGGAGCAAAGAGGTAGTAGCCACATGGCGGGTTGCAGGTAGAATAGTCAGGTTAAATTTATACAGCAGATGAGAATGTGCCCCCAGCTAAAAGCCTAAGCTTTAAACTATACAAAAGCCTCCGTGTCATTACTTATACTGTGGCAGGTCCACAAAAGCCACCCCCTTGCCTTAACATCTAGAACAGCCCAAGTGAGCAGCCAGTTGAGAAAGAGGCCCTGAGGATTCAGGGCTGCAAGAAGCACACATGATGCACACTATCATCAAAAATGAGGTACGTTAAAACGATAGGAGAATGGCCGTTTCCAAGGCGGTAAGAAAGCTGTGGTGCTCTCACAGTGATGGAGACACCCTAGAGGGTGGGAGGTCTTTGGAGTCAGCAGGTGAGGAGCTCACAGCAGCATTTTCCTGAGCGCGCGCACATGTGGCCCCTTGCTCACCTTCCTTGCAGACCACGCACACTTTCTTCCTCGCACAGCCCCGCCCCACTGAGGCGTCTATCACAGAAGTCCTTGGATGGAGCACATTTCCTCCTTGAAGGCCCAGCCTTCCAGGGCTCTGACCGGCTCTTCCAAGTTGGACTGCTGTGCGCTGTCCCTCCCTCCGCATTCTTGGCCAAGCTGCACATCTCCTCTCAAGTCCCGTGTCTCCCTGTGTTCTGGATTCCTTATGCGACTCGCTGGAGACAATCAGGCTTTTTTTTTTTTCCTTAAATCAATGCGCATGCATAAGGTACATTTTTTATTATTTTCAGCTGGTCCGAAAACGCCTCATTTTTCTCCCATCCCACCCATTGGTAGTTGTTTTGGACACTGGATCTTTGATTTAAAATCACTCCTTCTCATTATTTCAAAGCCATTTCTTTTCTTCCTTGGGGCAGTGGATTTTACGGTATGACTTTTGCAAATCTTTTTTTTTTTTTTTTTTTTTTTTTTTTTTTTTTTTGGTAGGCAATACATTTTGTTCTTCTGGGTACTTTCTCTGTCCTACTGGTTCCCTCATGTGTCCCCAGAATCTGATGGACTGATACTCCTCCGCAGTCTAACCCTTCTGTACTCAGTGATTTATGCTCTCCTTCAACTCCGAGTTTTAGTTTCTTTTTTCTCCTTTTGATTAGCTTCCTTAAGTGTTTTTTTGTTTTGTTTTGTTTTGTTTTGTTTTGTTTTTAACTTTCTTACTGTCATTCTTCTGAGAAAGCCGCCAGGCCCTGCAGTTGACTGATCGCACATCTTTGCATTCTTTCCACGTCGTCCCATCACTCCATTCTTCCTTGTTTTCTGAGAGATAATCTGGCTTTTATCTTCAGGTTTACTAATTGAATCTTTAATTGTGCTCATTCCGCTATTGAGCCCTTTGTGGACTTTTACAATTTCCTTTAATCACAACTGTGGTTTCTGCAAATGTCCTCTGCTGCGCCGTTGCTTGGCTTTGGGCGACGTTTGGTTCTCATTACGCTGTGCCATCGTAGGAACACTGCTGTGGCGTCACCCAACGGCTTCTGTCGTTTAGGGGACAGAAGCCAGCAGAGTGTTTCCCTCTTAGGCCCTGTGAAAACAAACTCTCAACTCCAGCAAGGCCCAATTCTTTGCCTTCACTAAACTCACCCACAAAAGGGGGTGAAGAGGACTCTTCCCCTCACCCCAGGACTATTATAGGCTGGGTCTAAAATGTCCTCAAGCACTCAGACAAGCTCCGAAGGCTTGGCTCCCAAGTTTTATGCCACTGGGAAGTAGTGGAGCTTTGGCAAGGTCAGGCCAAGTGAGAGAGCTCCCCTGGTTGCTGAAGTGAAGGCTCAGGTGAGACTGGGGGTGCCCCCCCTTCTTTCTCTTTGTTCTCAGATTCTCAGAGAGTGTTTAACTCTACCATAAACCTCCCTCCTCTGTTTGCTGCCTCAACACAGGCCAAAACCAGGGGGCCAGTCAGTCAGAGATGGATGCCACCAGAATGAACCGCCAGAGGCGAACTTCCCTCTCTAGGATGACAGGCTCTGTGTTTTGTTGCAGCGATGGACCCCTGACTAACACACACGGCCCTACATGAAGATCCTGCCTTAGGAGAACTGCTGTCAGAACACTGAGCAGGAAGGGCCAAGGGCCTCGGCTTCTGACCAGGGGGTAGGGTCGGGGAGCGCGTTCAGGGGCTCCTGGGGTTCCGCTGTCCCATCAGCAGGCTGGGAATCTCGGTATCTTTCCTGTAGATCACCCCTGGGTTGAGTGGGAGATCCACCTTGGTCTTCTGATAGCTGATTCGGGGCTGATTCATCTTCTGTGGACTTCCAAACGCACAGTAGGACAGATGGATCGCCCTGTTCACCAGCTGACTTTCCACCCCAGCCAGCCACCTGAGAGAGAGAGAGAGTTCAGTACCTCAGAGGGCCTGAACGAGAGAAGGTAGATCTTTGTCAGCTTAGAGATGTGCCATATGCCACAAAAGTATGGTCGACAGGGTTCTGCATCCCTCCACAGCCACTTAGAGGGGCACAGGCTCTTCTGGGAGAGCCCCTTCCCGCCCCTGCCCCCCCCCACCCCTGCAGAACCTGAGAGATGCCGTCACCTGAATCCCTCTTGTCACTGATGCCTCCACCCTGAGATGTCCCAGTTTGAGCTTGACCTCACAGTCTGGCTCCTCTCCTCAGGATTATCCCTTGGAGTATAGGCTGATTGGCTTCAATGACTTCCTGCGCTTGATCCAGCTGAATCAATTGCACACACACCCCAGGGTTTAAGAACCGGAAATATCTGGGGCCTGATATCAAATATCAACAAGACTGGAAAAGTCACTGGGACGCGTTCCCATGTAGACAGCGCCCAGGCTGATCGGAAGGCCATCTGCAATGTCTTCTTCATCTGTTTGCCTGAGTCGCAACCGCACTCAGCACGTTCACCTCAGCGTCAAGCTGCGTTCTCTCCTTCCTTACACAGGAGAACTAGCCTATGATTAAATCTTTGTTCCCATGACCATCATGTGTGAGAATAATCAAATTCCACCCACTGCTGGAATCAGTCTCTACAGGGCTGGGCAGCATACAATCACGCTCACACACATTCCTCAGCAATGCTCCCATGCATACACACACACTTCCAAAGCCACACTGTGCACTTACCTCCTCACGTGCTCCTGCGTTCACCCATAGGGATTATGCCAACAGCTCTCTACAAATGACTGATGGTCCCTCTGGTCCTTTCTGGGTATTGCGTAGGACAAACATGGCTGTGGATGTGACCACTTTGCTGCCAGATGCTGCCTCACTCTGAATGACTCAAGGCCTCATCACTCCCTGAGGCCAAAGTCAAGCCCAGCCTCTCACCGGTGTGGTCAGGACAGGGGTGCCCAGGGCACAGAGGAGCCTTCTGCGGCTTAGCCTGACCCTCGGTCCTGACAGCTCAGAGGCCCTTCCTGCTCAGCAGGGGCCATGGGACTATAGAAAGCAAGATGCAGCCACAAGAGCTGCAGAGAGAAGCAGGCTAGCCCACAGCAGCACTGGTGGCACTAGTGGGGCCACTTATGTCATGCTGTTGCCTCCTCAGCAATAGGGACAGGCATCCCATTCTCCAAACGGCTGTCACAGAGGCGATGCTGTGCTCCTTCTTGGAGGTCCAAGTATCTAGTGTCATTTTGTCACGCTAATCAATTCCTGCTCTTCTGGCTCTCGTTGGGTAAGAACTCCGCTCCTGGCAGAAGCACCAGGAGAGGCAACGTTGGTGCCCCTTGGTGAGCTGCAGAGGAGCTGTCGCGAGGCTCCCCACCCACTGCTATTGGCACCTGGCTCCTAACATCTATTTGCCTTCCCACCCTATCCTGCTGAAGACACACAGCATAAACGACAGCGTGCTCATTCTTGCAACGTTGCCAATTTTTTAAAACTTAATCGTACACACAGAGACATGTGGTTGTAATGTACAGAGAAGGAAGAAGGTGATGGGTTGGAGGAAGGCCAAAGGAAAAAAGAGAGAGAAAAGGAGACGCCATCAGCTAAGTGCACGTGATCTTGCCCATACCGACGCCCACTTTAAATGATGAAAGGGGGAGACTAGTGGGTCCCCATGAAGAGAATGATATACTGGAAATTACATTTCCTGGAATTCAAGTCAATCCCAGGAGACTAGGAAGGTGGAACATTCGTTTAAAGAAATTGCTGGGGTCCTCCACAATGTCTTATGTGAAGGGGGCTCACGGGAGTTTCACATACCAGAGAAAACTCAAAGATCACCCTAACAGTCGGGTTGGTTTAGTGAATACAGCACACACTGCACGAAAAGCTTCGGAAGCATCAAGGGAAAAAAAAAGTGCAAGTGCGGCCCGTGCCATTTCAGCATGTTTATATAGACGCCAAGACCCCGGCACTTTCTATGTGCTTTGGGCTGCCTGCGTGCTTTGTGCTGCTACGTCTCAACAGGCCTGAAGGAATGAGGACTCGGAGATAGACAGATAGATAGACAGACAGACAGATAGATATCTAGAACCCATGTACATGTGTGTGCACTGACACACTGCATCTGTGTGTCCCTGTGTGCACATGTGTGTGTTTTAGGAACATCTATACCTATGAGTCCATGTCCTTGCATGCGTGTCCCTGTGCATACTCATGTATGTACATGCTCATATTTTTGTTTGGCCCCATATGAAAATGAGCATACATATGTGATAATAACTGTATGTAGACCTCTATACCAGTGTGATGGTATACATGTGTGTGTGTGTATGTGTACTTACACAGTGTGCATGAATGTATTCTTGTACCTGTATGCATGCATGTATGTGTGTGTGTATGCGTGTGCACGAGTGTGTGTGTGCAGGCATCCATGTGCACATGTAAAAGGAACATTTATTCACCTGCTTCTTTGCCTGGTTCAGCTGTCGTCTGGGAGGCTCACTGCCTCCATCTGCTAACCTAGGCCTAATTCTGGGAGCTCCTGGCCTCCGTGCACTCTCACCGAGGCCTAAAATGTTTTCAGCCTCTGAGACTTGCTGCTGAGTAAGTTCACCCTTTCTTATTCTTACTGAGCTCTGGGTTCAACTCAGCTGTTCTGGCTCAAACTCCTCCCCCAGCTGACTTATGCAATGTGGCCTTTCTCTCAGCCTCTGAATTGCTCTGCTTGGCCTCAAACTAACTCCAGCAATCTGCTCCAATCTCCTGGCTCCTTCCCATTCTCTGGCTTATTCAGCCTTCGCCTGAGTTCTCTCTCTGCAACTCGTCTCTCTATTACCGTCCCGGTAAAACTGCCTCCTCTCTCTGCACTGCCCCTTAAGTGGCTTCCCTTTCCTCTCTCTTCTCGAGGGTTGGGCTTATCCTATTCTCCAAATCTTTCTCTGGTTTGTCACCTTTTCAGCCACTCAATTAGACATCACTTTCAGACCTGGGTGCTTCGCTTCCTTCTACAAATTAACTTTACCTTCATTGTTTAGGGTTAAAGGCATGCACCACCACGCCTGGACCTAAGCTTTTCTTTACCTGATACTTGCTCTATACCAGGCTGGCCTTGAACTCAGATCTGCTTGCCTCTGTCTCCTGTGTTGAAGGCGTGTTTGCATTCCAGCTGGATCACACAGACCTAGAAGGTTTTTGGATGTGTCTCTTGCCAGGGCAGCCATGTTCTGAATTAACATTCCTGTACATGCACATATGGGAGTTCTTGTGTGTGTGCATGTCCACGTAGGCGTGTGTGGGTTTTGCTGTTAGTTTTAGAAAACGTTTCAGTCTTAGGGGCTTTCCATGTCAAGATTTCAGAACTATCGTGTCTCCTTTCGTTTTCTTATTATATTATATATATATTATATATATTATATATATATTTCTCTCACTTTTCCCTGCTCTTTCTGAAGTAAACCTATTACTTCCGTAACTAAAAAAGAAGCCAGTAAGAGGAGATTAATAATACATTGCTTAGGAACTCTTGTAAAGTTTATATAACCCTCCTTAGGTGTGGACACCTCCTAAACCTTTCTCCCTCTCCCGCTCCGTCTCCTCAACGCCATCCTTACACACGTGTAAAACTCTCTGCTTGAAGACCTTCACTGCAGATAAAGACCGTGTTACTAACTCAAGCCACACACGCAGATGGGGCCTCACTGGTTGGACATGGTGAGGACAAGCGTCTCCACCTGGCCCGCCAAGGGGCTTCACGTCCCTTTCCCAGCACCGGCTCTCAGTCATCTCTCAAGATCTTAGTTGAAATCACAGCAAAGGAGACTGGTGTCTGTATGTGAGGATGGACGTCGTACGTGGGAAGTGTGCTGGGGGTGGGATAAACTGCGCAGACTCCCCACTCCTTCTAGTGAGTGCAGTGAGGAGAGCATAGGGATGCTCATCCCAAAGTGCATGTGGGGAGACTGGCTGTGATGACCAGTACAAGGGCCAGGGCTCGCCATGTTCTTCTCCGTGTTGTTCACTTCACCCTGATGGGTCATCCGTTGCCCATGCCCATCTCAGTGGTGCTGCCAGGCGCCCCACCTGCCCTTGCAGCTGGAAGTCGCCCCTGCACGTTTTTTGTGCTGCCCACATGTGAGTTCTGTTGCTGTGTGCTGTTTAGTGTGAATAGCGTGAACAGCGCTCGGTGCTGGGTGCAAGGTTTCTGTGTGTGTCCGATTGACTGTGGTTGCTTCGGAAACAAGGTGTGAGTGTTGGATGGTCGACTGGGTTGTCTCTGGTGTCAAATAAGAGATACACTGAGAGGAAGCTGTGTTGCTTGCCTGCCCTTCTTACTAGTGGGTGCAGATGTGCTGTTGCTGTTGCTGCTGTCTTTCTGCTACTGGCACCCAGATTCTCAGCTTTCCCATGTTGACTGAAGACCAGGGCTCTCCTCTAGGCCTTCAGCACAGGGCTGGGACGGTTGGGGCACCCAGCCTGGTTGACTGAGCAACTACGAGGTTCTCAGCCTCTCCAGATACACACATGCGCACACACACACACACACACACACCATTGGTTCTATTTCCCTACAGAACCCACAAGAGCCCCTAATGTGCCCAATCTGGGAGACAATGACAAATGTGCTGTAGTGGCCCTGAGGCAGCTCTACGGGGCTCCCAGCTCCAGGTACACCTCCAAGCTGACCAGAGAAGGCGTGGCTTCTGTCTCTACAGGGGTGCCCCAGCCTGACTCAGGCCGACCCAGGAGACTCTGCCCAGCACATGGTCCCCAGTGCTACTACAAAACCTACAAGCGTCTGTCTGAGGGGACGCAGGACCATGAGCAGGCTGCTGTCTTCCCAGTGCTCAGCAAAATCCACATTCGACATAACCACAGACAAATGCATATCTGACACCCGTGCCTAGATGGTTATGTTACATAATAACTTCTGGAAATAACTGACTTTCTATGTCCACGCTGACATAATGATTTCACTACCCACTATGGGGGATCAAGAGATTAACAGAATTTTAATCCAGCCCCTCTTACCCAGAGGGCAGGAATCAAGGCTGTTTATGTCATCCCACAAAGCTCACACATGACAGATGCCTAAAAATGTTGATTTAATCCCATCTACCCAGATAGTGACTCACCCTGCGTGTTCATTCGTTTTCTGCAGATGACGATACTTTAGGCTTCTCTTGGCTTCCCAGTTACTTTTTTTTTTTTTATGTCAGCTCAAGTGTCATTTTTCTGAAGTGTCCCTGAATGCCAGCTAGTGGAGTGATGCTGACTTCTCCAGGATCCAGGTTAGAATTCTTCCCCTGGGCTGCCTGGCCAGGCATGACTGGTTGTGTTAGAGCCCTGAAGCCTGTGAGGCAGGTGGCCGTCGTGAGGCAGGTGGCCGTCGCAGAGTGGAGTGGATGATGGATGCAAGTTAGGCCGAAGCACAGTGGAGCAGAATGCCATTTATTTTCACATGCTAAGCACACAGCAGCCATCCAAGGCCTAAAGTATGGGTTTCCAAAGATTGATTTTAGCCTTGGACTCAGATTCCTTTCCTTAAAGATCTCTTGCCCAGAAACATAAACTGACAGAAGTGATAAACAGACTCTCTCCCTGAGAAGTTCTGGCTGGAGCTCAGGCGTTCGCCCCTCCCGGGGGGGGGGGGCGACCTTGGAGCTATGGAGGACCTTAGAGGGATGACGCTGCCACAGGCCTGAGAAGCTCAGCTGTGTGCAGCACCTAAGCAGACAAGACCACTGGGCCCAAACCGCTTTACAGTGTTCCCTGCACAGAAGATGAGCTCCCTGGACAGTCCCCGCTCCTCTCCTGAGCTGTCCCACGGTTTCTCACACTGCTGTTGATTTACACTGGGGGCAGAAAGGGATAGGACACAGCGTGGATACCTCCATGTCTGTGGTAGCTCTCACAGGGCAGAGAAGATCCTCCGAGTTCTCCCATCAGCGCCCCTGCGCCAGTTCTATCGTGCTGGTACTTGGTAAAAGACCATAGGGCTGAGGCGTGGGCACCGACAGCCCTGCACACCAGATCAGCATGTTCCAGTAGGAAGGAGGACGTATGGGGACAGTGAGGAAGGGACTCACTCCTACAGCCCTGACTACCCAAGGACACAGGAACATCCTAGAACCGGCTCAGAACTCAAACACGTGTGAGCATTCAAGTCAAGGGCAGGCTAAAATAGGCATGCAGCGTTGGTTTCATTTTGCTTTAAAAAAATATGTGTGTGTGTGTGTGTGTGTGTGTGTGTGTGTGTGTGTATCTGACAAGTTAAAACTAGACAGAAAGAGGCCTGAGGGATGTTACCCAGCTGCGAGAAGCCAGGCAAGTCACGGGTGCGATGGGGCTTAGCGTTCAAGTCATTAGTGATGGTGTTTCCCTGCAGCGGAGGAGGGCACAAGGTCTTGCTCGTGTCCTCTTTTTCCTCCCAGTGTGGCTTGCACTTGTACTTGTGCCCTTGGAACTCTCCTGGATTCTGGAAGCAGGGAGCTGGCCCGCAGAGGCCCTCCCTTGTTTGAATGGGACTCTGTGGGGAAGTTGTTGGAGGAAGATCAGTTCCCAATCAGAGTTTCAGATCAGCCAGGTGTGCTACAAGCCCAGCCAGGTTCTGGGAACGGCTGCCAGGCCTTGGCTGAGACTTGCTACCAGGCCTGCGCCCTCACTAGCCTCCAAGGACAACCGTTCAGCAACCGTGGCCAACGTCAAGAGTCCACAGAAGCCCCAGCCATGCATGAGGACTCTCTTGTCTCAAAGCTGAGGCCGCTCGTCTGCTTGCCTCACACTGGCAGTACACGTGTGTAGCGCTCTCTCCAGGATCACATGGGCAGGCTGAGGGCACCAGCTTGGCTGTGGTTCTACGGAGGCCCCAGTGTGGATGATGGGCTTTTGCGCTGACAGAAGAAAGGGTGATCATTTCCAGTTTCAGGGACCTGAGGCTACTCATCCCACTTGGTTTCTACCAAGGAGAAGTGGCTGCGAAGAGCTTGTGAAGTGGGCCACACATCTGGCAAGCTCGCCTCACTGGGCGCACCTGTCCCAGCAGGTGCCCTTGCAGACCACCTGGCCACCATGACCAGTTGCAGGTGCAGGCGGCTTGTGGGTGGTTCCCATGCTGAAGGTGGAATCAACTGGGGTCAGAGACGTTCCCTTGCAGATTGGCCTCAGAGACTTCCTTTTCCCACACACACCGCTGCTTCTGTCCTCTCAGGTCAGACGTTAATCAGTGATCTGTCTAATTTTCCAGGGGTGCATCATAAGGCTTCTCCTTGGAGAGTCTGCCGGGAGCCTGAATGCTACACCCTGCTCTTGATGGCCTGGGAACATTCAGGCCTGTGTCTGCCGTGAGGGCCAAGGCTCTGGCGGACATGCCAGAATACAGACACCCTCTATCTTTCCTCTCACACATGAGGACTGGGAATGGATAATCTTCCAACAGTCTCCTGGTACCGTGGGGCAACACTGGCCACAGCTCCAGGAAGAAGCCATCCTTACGTATTGTCTCAGGGCAGACTGTTACCACGATCCAGGTCTGGGCTCTCTGTCTGCCACTCAGCTGTCTCCCCAGTTTTATGCTTTTGTTTTGTTTTGTTTTTGTTTTTTTGTTTTGTTTTGTTTTGTTTTCCGAGACAAGGTTTCTCTGTGTACCCTTGGCTGTCCTGGACTCACTTTGTAGACCAGGCTGGCCTTGAACTCACAACAATCCGCCTGCCTCTGCCTCCCAAGTGCTGGGATTAAAGGCATGCGCCACCACCGCCTGGCCAGTTTTATGCTTTCTAGGCTCCTGTATAAACTCCTTCATGAGGCAGGCAAGTTTTAGGGGTGGCATCTCCGATGAAGGGAAGTTGAGGGAACAGCTTTTCTCAAGCGTGCTTTAGATTCACAAATATGAACTCATCTCGCTAATCGACAGAGCCCACACTGACTGTGGCTACCTGTCCCTCAGGGTTAGATCTGAAGCTAGCTCGCCCTCTACACATCATGCCCAGGGACACTGTTGTGAGCTCTTGTCTGTGGCATCAGTTATTTGAGTATTCAGGCTTGTTTTTCACATAACTCTTATTTGATTAAAACCCAAATACATTTGGCTGACCACGTTTCCCTTTAACTTTTCAGCAGACATTTATTTTTAAGGGAAATATAAGCTATGTATTACCAATCACCCTCTTGTAGCGGCCTCCAAGGCAGCCGTTGGTGGTTGGGGGCCCCTGCCAGTGCCCTGGACTGTCCCCTACCAGAGCAGCAGGCACCCACTGCACAGCAAGCCTTCTCACGCACAGAGCCCACAGCAAAGGGCCTGCGCCCCTCTGATACGTGCCGGGTGAGGATGTGTGTCAGCTCTGAACAGGACTGAGCTTCTGTTGTTGTAACTTATAACCCATGATTTGTGAGTGGTTTTAGACCAGGAAAAACATGTTTTCTCTGCTCTGACTGACAGAGCGCTCCAGTCTGAACCAATGTCCTGACTTCCCCAGACCCAGTTACCTACCTAAAACTTTCCAGACCCCCACACTCACTCTGTGTCCCGAGCCAGAAAAAGGATGATGGCAGGTGAAGATGTTTTAAAGGTGTTCAAGCCCCCTTATGCACTGCTGGGGGATGGTGGGGCCACTGTGGACATCAGTGTAGGGGTCCCTCAAAAAACCAAAAATGGGACTTTCCAGATCAGTGTTCTACCCCTCCTCGGTCTAGACCCAAAGTCGGTGTCTCTCGGGGATCCTGGGAATATGTGTTCCCTGCGGCACTGCTCACACTGCCCAGGCTATTCTGGTCAGCCTGGACGCCCATGGCAGATGTGGATGAAATGCATCACAGATGCGCAGCAGAATTTTATTCAGCCATAGAGAAAAATGCATGTGTGGGGAAATGGGTGCAACTGGCGGTCCCTGTATCAAACAAAGTGGGTCAGATTCAGACAGACAGATATCCAATCTTTTCCAACGCTCTCCAAGCCTCGCCTGTCCAGCCTCGCCTGTCCAGCCTCACCCAAGGACACATCTGAGGACTCCTCGGAGGCTCCTGACAAGCTCAACTAGGAGACCCTGCTACAAACTTTAACACGCAGATACACACTCTAAGAATGGGGAATAGAGGGAGTAGAAAGGAGGGGTCAGCCCAAACTCAGCAGGGAAGACAGGACTTGAGGTCATAATCTCCATGGCAACCTCTAAAGGATCCAGTCATGGGACACAAGCTCCCTGCAGCTCCACCCTTATAACACGGCTGGTGTCACTTCTCTCTCAGGCTGGCTTTGCACACCACCATAGGTTTCCAGGTACATGTTTTCACATTGCCGGGTCTCCACTGTCCTACCCTGCCACACACTTCCAGAACATCCTCCTGAACTCTACTAGAAGCCTCCATGGTGCGTTGCAGTGCCATTTACCTTCTGGGTGTCTGCAGAACCAGCATAGTGGAGGCAGTTGTGAGGTGTGCTTGAACCAACAGGCAACGTGAACGATGTTTATGGTACCCTTGGGACATTTCAGTGCTGAACAGAAGGAAGTGGGTCTGAATCCAAGGACAGTTCTGGGCATGCAGAGCACCCCAGGGCTCTTTGGGGGGGGGGTTGGGGAATCTGCCCTGGAAAATCTTTGAAACACATTTGCATTTCTATGCTTCTGAGCCTGCGGTAGAAGCCTGAAGCACTCGGGAATCTTTATAGTGAACTGTTGACTGTACCTGCCCTGGATACAGCAAAAATACACACTTCTTTCTTGGCCAATTATAGACTTTCCAGATCCGGCTCTTCTGTTCCTCTCTGTTGCCGACCTCACTGTAAAGCTGGCTAAAAGCAGACAGGTCAACTCAAGCCACTGCCTGGACACTGCTGCCTTTAAATTCTCTCCACCGGATAAGTCGTCCATCTCCTTAATCTCACCCTTCCACCGACTCGCGGGACAGGGACAAAGTGTGATCATTTGCTGTGTTGCTGTGGTAATGACAGCGTCTTGCCCAGTTTCCAGGAGACGACTCAGGCCCATCTGAAACCTCATCAGGACGGCCTGTGCTGTCCATTTCCTTCAGGGTTCGGTTCTGAGCCTGCACGGGATCAGCTGGCGAGTTCTCACCACTGCATTCCACATTTCTCAGGCTGCTCCTTCAAGGCCTCCAAACTCCTCCTATGAAGCGAAGCCTACTCCACCTTGCCCAGTAGAGCTAAATACCTCAATCCTAATACCATTTTCTCATATTAATCAGATATACCAAAAATACCTAAAATAATTTACTTATAAAGACAAAAAGTTAATTTTCAATGACAGTTTTGAAAGGTATAGTCCAAAATTGAAAATACCCACCCTTTAATGAGCCAGGAGATCCAGAGAGAGAGAGAGAGAGAGAGGAGAGTTCAGAGCCTCACAACCCTTTATGGAAAGGCTAAAGACCCACTGTGTCTTTTGTAGATGTTATTATGAGCCTATGACAGCTGGATACTTGTCATGCCAGGCGTCCATGATTACTCCCAATGAGACAGCCTAGTGTGGGCTCACTTGGGTCCCACAGCCCTACCATTTACGAGAGCGTGGCTGGTGTAATTGTGACCACAGTGTGACTCATTGCTTCTTTATTGGCTCCTGTTTTTACTTCAACAGCTGTCACTCACGGTCATCTTCAGCACCCACAGCCAACACTTTGTAAGCGGGGACACTTTCTAAATAAGGACCCTCAGGCTTACTTGACTCCAGGTATGACCTCTGGCCGTGACACTCAGCATTCCCAATTTACTCAGCATTGACACGGTGACTTCAGGTTTGGCACTGCTGAAATCTGAGTGTTGGACAAATTAACTGTAGAGGGTTTGAATCTACATAGCCTCGGTGTGAACCCTACAGAAAACCTTAGGCCAGTGGGACAGTAGGGAAAGCTGTGTAAGTGACCCCTGAGGAGTGTCACCCCAGCCTCTAAACGCTATGGACATGGCTTACTGACGTGATCAGGTCCGAAGTGTTGTGGGGACAGGTGGGCTATAGTCCTAGATTGGCCAGTAAGCCCTGGGCACAGGTGCAAGTGTCCTTGTGAGGAAGAGGGAGAGAGTCACTTGTTTGGCTTTCTCTGGGAAGAAATGAACAAATATCTGCTCTCCCCAGATAGGGTGTGGATGGCAGACAAAAGGAAGCGTCTTTCCCATACTAACTTTGTTTATTCAGGTTTCTCACAGAAGTGTAGGCGACTCTGAAGCAGCTATGTCACCAAAGAGTCCCCCATGACCTGACCAGAGCTCCCTGCACAACTCAGGGGTTCACAGGCCTCTCTCCAGCTATTGTTTTTGGTGGGGTGGGGAGGGGGGGGCGGGATAGGGAGGGGGGTTGGGGGCTCCTGAGTTTCAGGTATTTCTTTAGACTTCTAAACGTCCTCAGGAATGCAAACACCTCCTTCCAGGAGGAAATGGCTACATGCTAGTATGTTCTCTGCAAAGAGCTAATACATCCCAGGAGCCACAGGGTGACCCATGTAGACCCATGTAAACGTGGTGACACTCTGGTGACACAAGGCAGAAGGTGGAGGAAACTGGAAAAGGCCAGGAAGGCATGAAGCCTGGAACCTGAAAAAGGAACAAGCCACAGGAAGGCGGGTCACACTCAGGCCCTAGTTGCTGCAGACTGGACTTTGCCCTCACTTCCCCTGGGCCATCATTTTCTAGACAAGAGGAAAGTCTACACACCCCTAGGACATAGTATGGCACAGAACAGGCAGAATTCAGCAGAAAGAGAGGGGGAAAGTCTCTTGGTCTTTTCTAAGAGTTAAAAACCCTCCCTTAGAAATTGCAGAAATCCCCTTTCAAACCAGTCAAGACAGATAAGTTTCCTATGGATGCCATTTGCTCCTGGGATATTGGAGCATATTGATTTCTGCTCAGAAGAGCTCGGGTGTGAAGGGCGTGAGGTGGGCGTGGATGTAGTCGCTGAGCAGTTCCACTACAGCAGTGAAGTTTCCAGCCGCCCCTCATACTAAACCTCTCATGCCCAGCAAGACAGGAAACCTAACGAGCTCTCAGCACAGGCCACGTAATCCTGTCAGGCAGGCGCGCCCTCTCATCCAAGAAGTTGAAGCAACTGTGTGGACTGGCAAGCTTATGATCATGAGTCGGCTGGAGACAGAATAAAGGGGCTTTGCAGCAGGCCGTGCATCTTACTAGAAATGGTAGAACTGGGGTCTCTGGCCAGAGGAGCACAGGAACCTCTAACAGTAAAGGAACCTTGCAATGCACCCCCTTGACGTCACAGGCAGAAGAAGGGGCTCGCACACAACAGCGGTGGGGCCCATGTCTGTCATGTCCTTCAGAGGTGGAGCCCACGGCAGAGGCCAGTGACCACCAGGGCCGTTCTGTCACCATCATCGTCACACACTGAGCTGTGTGGTCTGAGGCAGAGCTCTCAAACTGAAAGCTAGAGGGACAAAGACACCCTGTCCCCAGCGACCACGAACAAACACTAACCTGAGAAACTCACAGTGCTTCCTCTTAAACTTGAAAGAGCCAGGTGGTGGTAGCCTCTGCCCTTAATCCCAGCACTCGGGAGGCAGAGGCAGGTGCATCTCTGTGAGTTCAAGACCAGCCTGGTCTACAAAATGAGTTCAGGCCAGCCAGGATGTGTAAGAGAAACCCTATCTACAAGAGAAAACTCTCTCTCTCTCTCTCTCTCTCTCTCTCTCTCTCTCTCTCTCTCTCTCTCCAATTTATTTTTTTTTTAACAAATTAAAAAAAAAGTCTGGTGGAGAGAGAAGAAAATAGCCCCCACCCCAAAATCAGGGTGTTCGTGAGCCCTGGCTGTTCTGCTTGTGTGGCACCTGGTGACCCCTGAACACCCGCTGGTGATCATATCTGCTCTGACCGGTGCCCACTGGGGTGTGGAGAAGCCGAGTGCCTAGAGGTTTGGGGATGTTTGAGAGTTTTCTTTGGGGATGAAGTACATACTTTACTAAATCAACAGATTACGAAGCATCTGGTGGTATGAAAACACAGAACCAAACCAAAACAAATCCCGAGAGACGCCTCTATTTAAAACGCCTCTAACCATGTGCACATGTGGCTGGGCCACCTTCGTGGTACCAATCTCTTAAGTCCTGACTACAGAAAGATTATAAATGTCAGATTTTATGAGGCCATGGGAAAAAAAAGGATGCATTGGCTCAGATATTCTAAACCATCCGATGTGTGGACTCCATTACGCTGATCGATGTAAAACCTGTCTAAACAGCCGTACACAGAGGACGTTTAAAGGGATAGAGAAGTCATTCCATACTGACGCTTCCAGGACAGATGGGCCAAGAGGCCGCATCTGGTTTCTAGCCTCAGGGGATTCAGTCTCGGCTCAGAACACCTTGTTTAGAGCCATGCCACCTGGGAGGGAAGCCAACGCAAGGTCAGAGGCTGAGGGGGGAAGCAAGCAACACCTGGCCATCCAGTGGCACTACCTCCGACCCCAGAGTGCTCCTCCTGACCCCAGAGTGCTCCTCCTGACCCCAATACAACTCCCCTCACCTCAGAGCAACCCCCCTCACTGCAGAGAGGTCGGGAGGGCAGGTTGTTCGTGCTCAGCTATAAGAATTGGCACAAGGTTGCTCATGGGGGCCGCCCAGTGCTCCTCAGCCTCATCAACCACAGGCACTCAGGAAACGCTGGAACGTGGCTTCCTTTCTTTTTTTTTTCTTTTTTTTTTCTTTTTTCTTTTTTGCTTTTTGTTTGTTTGTTTGTTTTTTGTTTTGTTTTGCTTTGCTTTGCTTTGTTTTGTTTTTTGTTTTTCGAGACAGGGCTTCCCTGTGTAGCCTTGGCTGTCCTGGACTAACTTTGTAGACCAGGTTGGCCTCAAACATCGATCTGCCTGCCTCTGCCTCCCAAGTGCTGGGATTAAAGGCGTGCATCACCTCGCCTGGCTGTGGCTTTCTTAAAGGAGGAGTTATGTGGAGAATGTACTATGATACCCATTTTATAGATAAATTTGACACTATCACAATTCTCTAAACCAAAAGGTGACAGAATGAAGCCCCGAGTCCCCCACCCCCATCTGGTCCCACAGCCAAGTATAAGTGTGTCCTGACCCCAGGGCGGAGCACTGCCTGACAGCAGCAGTGTTAACAGACGGGCACGAAGTCGGGAATGCACTCCTTCTCCTGGGGGCTCTGAGAGCTTTGTAGCTGAAGGCCCAGCCTGAGGTTTTGCACCAGGTCTTGTGGCCATGGGAAGGAGGGTCAGAGGATCACCATGGTCCTGTGTTCATGGTGTCTTGAGGGCCTGGAACCATTTCTGCAAATACTGTTCTTTGAAACCGCAGAGCCCTGGGTGGTCTGGGGCAAGGTTAGGTGCACCCATGACCTCGTGGCTACATGCGGAAGCCCTTCCTCCGATGGTTAGAACAAGGCAGCCACCAGGACACCGGAAATGGCCTCCAGGAAGTCCTGAAGATAAGCGGCCTCACGCCCGGACCTAGAGGAGCTGGAGTTCCCAGAGAGCTGCAGGAGGTGGCCGACCCTAGAGAGACAGGCCAATCATTTCTGGAAGGAAAGCAAAGTGGTTGTGCCATCCCCGGTGGCTTCCCTGTGCCCTGGTGGCTTCTGCCCTCAGGAAAACCCTTCTGACTGTACCGGGATAACCACGTGTCTGAGCCGCTGGCTGGCCCCAGAGGACAGCTCTGTACGGAATGCTGAGTTTGGCCTCAGGAGTGCAGGTCTGTACTCCCAGCAAGTTAACTCACATCTCCCGTCTCTCACATCCAGGACAGTTGGGCATCAGGCTTGGGATGAAGGCGCCCATGCCCACTGCCCCCCAACAGCTGCCCCTGCCCAGGTTTCTCCTCCTCCTCCTGAGAGCCGGACACATCACTGAGCTGGTTCCACCTCTCATTCCAAGGAGAAGCCACAGCATATCCCCCTGGGTTTTAGTGATGGTTTGAGAAGAACTGGAGCCATTTCTACCAGGTTCCCAGGTTTGCTGCCAAGAGCTTCCGGAAGCATCTGACCCCGTGTTCCCATCGTCTCATCCACTAGCCTCGCTTGATGATAAAACTAAGGAGAAATGACAAATGTGTCAGATAATGTTGTGGGGGGATAGTGTTGTGGGGGGATAGTGTTGTGGGGGGATAGTGTTGTGGGGGGATAGTGTTGTGGGGGGATAGTGTTGTGGGGGGATAGTGTTGTGGGGGGATAGTGTTGTGGGGGGATAGTGTTGTGGGGGGATAGTGTTGTGGGGGGATAGTGTTGTGGGGGGATAGTGTTGTGGGGGGATAGTGTTGTGGGGGCACAGATGGTAAGAGCGCAGGACGTGGCCTGGTGCAGGTCTGCCGTGAGTGTGCGTCATAAAGCTGACAAGAAGGCACGCAGAAGTGCTCGATGCAAGGAGGTCCCTAAACCAAGAGGTCCCAGGATGCCGGGATGGGTGTTCCACCCAACTTGGCTCAACTTGACCCTAGGTGGGCTTAGCTCTTGCTCCCTTGCTCGGCTCTGGCTGGCCCAATACCCTGCCCCCTCTCCCCGGCTCTTCTTGGCTCCAGCTCGGCACAGTTTAGTTCCTGCCTTGAACGAGCAGCTTGAGGCTCGGCCCTCACTCCCAGGGAACCTATGGCACCTCCTCGCCTAGAGCTAGGGCTCTTAGCTGGAACTCCGGTTGTTCACAGTTGAGTTTCTGTCCTCCACATTCCTAAACTGAAAGAACAAAGGCCCATCTTCCCCTGAGGCCATAGTTCTCTCTGAAAGGAGCCCAAAGATGTGCCCTCTGGGTAAGCGGAGAGCCGGCTGAGGGGAAGGACGTCTCATTACCAGTAAGTCAACACAGGTGTGCATTAATCGCTGCCAGGCAGGTGACGGTTTGTTTTCTTTTCCCTTCACAATCATCCTTTTTATTCACTTCAGCTCAGATCTAAGCCCTCATCCCTGTGTGGATCAAGGAGGAAATGTCACCTGGCACTTGTTAGGTATTAAGTTTCATTATCAATAACCGCCTGCCCGCCCAGTTTATCCTGGCCTCCGGCACCTGCAAGGCCATAAAAGACTGTTAAAGAGCCACCAGCCTACAGTCCCCGAGGAGAAGACTGCTACCGAAGGCTGGCCAGGCCGCATGCTCTTATTTGGTGCTCACCACATCAAAGCAAGCTGCTCCTAAGTAGCCAAACACAGCCATAAAACCCATGAAAGGCCTTGGCATCATTGCCCAGGCAGCAGCCTGCTCCGTGAATTTAGAAAGACAAGGAGGACATGCTAGGAGACACCTGTCCATGCATAAGAAGATGGGCACCGACCTGGGTTGGAGGTCGGGGGAAGGTACAAAGGATCTCACCCTGGAGACAGAGCCAAGGGGTGACTCAAGGCCGAGACTCAAGGCTTTATGGAGCGTGACAACATCTAGACCAGGCGTTGGTGTCATGGCTGCGTCTTGGGCCAGTATCTGGCCACAGGTGACACTGTGATGGCCACAGGTCAGGCTCCGATCCTGGTGGTTTGTGTGAGTGTGGCCGTGTACACGGGGATGTGCATATGTGTGTATACACATGTGGACAAGTATTGATTATGTAAGCACACACATACATGCACGCTTGCATACAGAGATGTATGTGCATGCACATGTGTGCATCCTTGTGGGAAGGGTGTATGCATGTGTTCGCGTGCATCTAAGTGCATTTTCACATGTTCCTATGTGCAGGGATATTGTTAAGTGCCCATACAAGTGTTTTTGTGCTACCCCCAAAGGCATTATGCCTGAACTGATGATTAGCTCCAGGTTTGTTTTTGTTTTTGTTTTTTGTTTTTTCAGCTCATGCCTTCACAGCACTGACAAGAATACTTTCCAGGGAAACTGTCCCACACCCTCTCCAGGGCAACAGGTGAATTTAGAGAGAGAGATTTTTTTTTTCTTTCACATAGCCATTCTTCATTTCTCCTCCGAGCCTGCTGGGAGTCCTTGTCGAGCTTGAGGACATGCAGGCAGAGTGGCCCGGGAACCAGCAAGCCTTTTACTGTGGCCGTGCGTTCTCTCAAAGAAGCAGAGGACCTTTTAGGGTCTCAGCACCAAGGTTTGTCATTATCCAGCTCCACAGACACTATGGGGATCAGTTTCCCCACTGAGAGCTGTGGAGCCCTGAGCACTCCTGTCCCTGACACCCCAGGGCCACCTAGCAGTGCATACCCTGTTCCTGCAGATGACCAGGTGCTCAGCAGCTGAGGGAACACTCCCAGGTCACCCAGCCTCTTGCTATGAACTGAGTTTTGTCACATCAACACTGAGAATGACACGTCAAAACCCTCACTCCCAGTTCCTGTGAATATGAACTTGCTGGGAATAGAGCCCCTTAGCTTATGTCAAGTTAAAATGAGGTCGTAATGGATCCAGAAACCAGGCTAGGGGACAAGAAGGGGTGGGACACCACATGGGTCACTTGTGCTCATTTCTTGAAGGAAGAATCTGCTGTCAGGTCTTGTGAACCCAGAATGCATTCACATCAGGCACCCATCCTAAGGGCTGGATGTGCACCACAGCTCTGGAGGGGCCCTGCAGGGACGTAGCCCATTCAAGCACTCAGGTGACAGGGACGACGTCCAGACACGGTGATATCCAGCATGCACTTGCGTCCAGTCACAGGGAAGCGTGTGCCTTCTGCTCTGTGCACTTGCTCAGATTTTCTGAGCCAGCCCCATGCTGACTGAGTGTGGTTCGGCGTCTTTGTTTTTCCAAGGACAGAATGGAGGTCAGACACACTTGCGTTTTCTAACCAACCTATTCGTTACGAGCTGGTTTTGCAAAAAATAACAATCCATTTGTGTAGCACTTGTCAGGGTCACAAAGCTCTGAACCACTGACCTTCAGGAGCCAAGAAGGATGATGAAGTCCCAAACCTTGCTGTCCAGCACACCCCAAGACCCAGCCACAGTTAGCCAAAGATATCTTTTAAAAAAAAAAAAAACTTGCTCTGCGGTCCAGCACCTGGCCGCTCCAGTCCTTCAGTGGACTTCATATGTGGGCCTATCATCTATGGCAAAGTAAATAGACAGCTGCTCTCAAGGGGGTGGACCTCCCAGTGGCTTAGCAAACAGAGGATTTGGAGCTGGGTGTAGAAAGCTTGCAAGGGTCTGCTCCAACCCCCCACCCCCCCCACCCCCCCCACCACCCCCCCACCCCACCTCCTTCTCTGCCTCCTACAGGAAGGTCCGCCTTTGAACTGAGCCAACTCTCAGGACGGCCTCATCCAGTGTGAGTCAAGAGTGCCCCCTGGTGGCCATTTCAGCGAGCAGTTGAAGGACTCTGGGTCTCTCCAAGCAACTGCAGCTCCTGGGAGTCACATACCCACTTCTAAGCCTTACAGCACAAACTGCTGACCCGCCTCCTGGCAGCAATGAGAAAATCCAGTATTCATTGTGACCAGTGCAGCACCTCCAGGCATAAGGCAGCCTTGGCCTCACTGTTTTGTTACTCCTTGTACCAAGCATATATTTCCATAAAAATAGGTAAATCACAGGGTCATGCTTTCATTTCAATTACTTTCTACAGTAAAAAGTCCTCTAAGATAGACGCTACTGCAACTTATGTGGTGGGCACATGATCCTGAGTGTGCCACACCTACTGACCTGCTCGTGAAAATGTAGGCTCTGTTCTGTGGGCTCAGGGCACCCAGTCCAATATGGCGCCTCTCTGCAGGACTGGGAGGGAGACAGAGTCAGCTTCCTCAGCTGTCCAGAGTAGATTGTCCTGTGCAGATTGCTTTGTCCTGTTTTGCATGGGATAGAATCAAGGGGGAGGGCAGAATGCCTGGCCTTCAGAGTTTGAACCGGCAGGTCCCGCCTATCTGGGTTTAACCAGTGTAGTAAGGACCACCACAGAGCTGGGCAGTATGCTGTGCACTCAGAATTAACATCACCTCAGCCCCTTGCTCGGGAAGAGCTGCTGGTTCCCTTGTGACTGACACTGTGGGATGCAGGCGCTCAAGTAAGGAAAGACAAGACGGGGTTTCTTAACAGATGACACCCAATGGATCGTGTGGGACGGCAGGGGCCATACGTGTGAGGTTGCCTATAGAGTGGGCTGTGCCACTGTGGGCTGCAAGAGAGGCAGTAAGCAATCATGGCTCACTTCCACTTCACTCAGTGCTTCAGAAACTCAGGCCATCGGTGGGTGATAAGAGCCAATCACAGCATTCCAGCCCTACACCCTCTCCCTGGAGGTTCCAGAAAATGCCAGTGGGCCTGCAGGCAGGGAGAGGGGAAATAATAAGGTGGGGCTTTATGTTCATCTCCAGAAGATGCCCAGAGCCTCCACCACCCCTGAGGACCTCTGTCTGCATGATGCTCTACTCATGCCACGAAGAGAAAGCAGGTGCGTTCGCTTTTACTTCCCCCTAACAGAGTCTCTGACTAGAATCATCTCCGAGGGTTCCCTGGTAACCCAGAGAGTCAGATCATCTTCATCCAGAACCTCTCCCTGCTGATGCTGTGCTAATGTCAGCGCTCACACAGGCTGAGGAAGTGCAGCTCATACAAGTTCTTCACAGAAATTCCTACAAGGAAGAGAAAACTTGCAGAGGTGGGAAAAAGGAAGAGTCAACACTGCAGGGAGAAAACCTGCAAGGGGAAAAAATAAATAAATCCTCACAGTGAAAGAGAACTTACAAAGAGAGTTTGTAGGGAGAGAAAGGGAACTTGCACAGGGGTTGGGGAGAGGGTGAAAACTTTAGGGGGTGCCCCATGTATGTGTTAGAAATGAGGAGCCAGCTCTCCTTTGCAATTCGGAGCCAGACCGAGAGGATGGTGAGTGCGTCACGTCTGCACGGGGAGAGTGAGGCTAGGCTATCACAGCTCACCAAGGGTCACGGGGTTCTCTGGACCACTCACCATGCAGACTGCACATTCTTCATGCTTCCGGCACAGCTTTTGCCAGAACCTTGCAAGAAATTACAAATGGAGTCACAAAGTACTCCGAGCTTCGCAACGAGCCAGCAAGTCTGCAAGTCATTTTCCAGATGGAAAATAAAAACAGCAACACTGCTTTGAGTGGCAGTGGAATTTTATTATAAATACAGCATTACCGAGAGCAGGTTTTCACCTAAGAACAGAACTTCTGTCTGTCTCCCGTGTGCCTGATCCTGCCTCCCTCCAAGGGCAGGACACTAAGGGTGCCGAAGAGCTGTTTCCATTGCTCGGACCTGGTCCCATCTATCATTGCCACTGATGGCTCCTTGTTTGTGCTGGAAGACGTGGGGTTAGATGTCAGCATCCAGCGTAGAGGTGGTTAAAGCTAAGCAGCGAGATCATCCATCACACAGCAGTGAAGGCACAGGGCCAGCAGCCAGCATTCACCCCCCAGCAAGTCTCTGCCTTCCACTGGGAGCTCTGCTGCCGCAGATCTCACCTGGGCTCCCAGCCAGGAGCCAGTGGGGAGGGTGTGTGATGGAGTGCAGGGCACAGCCACAGGGTAGCACATTTGAAACGACCAGAGGCCAGTTTAAAGTCCTGGTGGCCCGGCACATGGCGACCATCTTAATATGAAGCCCAAGTGTGACTCACGTGTCAGTTTTTTTTTTTTAAAGTTCCCCAGTGATTATCTGACTATCTGCGCTGAGTACTGGGACCACTGAAGTTGGAACAGCCCTGATCCCTGGCTGTTCTTTAAGGAGTTGGGTTACAATGCAGAGTCCTAAAACTCCGAGCAGTTCCAGAGTCCCTCCAGCAGGCTGTGTCCAGATAAGACACAGATAGAAGCATTTCTGTACATACCTTCCCCCACAAGCCTAGACCAGTGAAGGCTCTTTATCAACAGGAAATCTCAGGTGACATTGATTCTTTCTGTGTGTGTGTGTGTGTGTGTGTGTGTGAATATATGTACGTATGTATGTGTGTATGGGTGTGTGTGTGTGTGAATATATGTACATATGTATGTGTGTATGGGTGTGTGTGTGTGTGTGTGAATATATGTACGTATGTATGTGTGTATGAGTGTGTGTGTGTGTGTGTGTGTGTGTGTGTGTGTGTGTGTGTGTGTGTGTGGTTTTTTGAGACAGTGTTTCTCTGTGTAGCCCCAGCTGGACATTGATTATTCCTGAAACGAGGTCTCTCACTGGTCTGGGCCCCAGCTGTCCCCGTGCTCTTCCCACACTGAGGTTACATGTGGACACCGCAGCACCTGATGTCTCACTGGGTCCTAGGAATCACTCAGGTCCTCATCTCGCACACCAATCTCTTGACTGACTGAGCTGTCTCCCCAGCCAGTGGAGTGAAACTTTACTCCCCCACACCCCAGCCGCCCCTGCCCTTTGGTTTTTCAAGAAAGGGTTTCTCTGTGTAGCCCTGGCTGTCCTGGACTCACTCTGTAGACCAGGTTGGCCCAGAACTCATAGAGATCCGCCTGCCTCTACCTCCTGAGTCCTGGGATTAAAGGTGTGCGCCACCACGCCCGGATGAAACTTTACTCTAAAAAATGTTTATGGACCAGTGCTGTGATATGCTTCAAATGTCAAAACCGACTTCTTGCCTCAGTAGAAAAGACACATGTGCTATGAAACAAATACAGTAAATACCACCAGGCGGTGGTGGCGCACGCCTTTAATCCCAGCACTCGGGAGGCAGAGACAGGCGGATCGCTGTGAGTTCAAGGCCAGCCTGGTCTACAAAGTGAGTCTAGGACAGCCAAGGCTACACAGAGAGACCCTGTCTCGAAAAACAAAACAAACAAACAAACAAAACAAACAGTAAATATGAAGTTTTCCTGGTGAGAGTTTCCCTGGGTCCCAGACCCCAGCATGGCCTAGTGATACAGAGCCACGTCAGTGACAGTCATGCCCGTGTGTCCTTCCAGAACTCATCATGGATATTTTCTATCCAAATAAAGTGAGGGCACAATTTCATGGCCAGTGTCATGTTCCTAGCGATGGGCACTGTCATCCAAAGTATCTATCTCTCCAGAGTTGCACATCAGCCCTAGGGATCAACACGCGTTTCCAACTGCAAGTAAGACAATGAAAGGCTAAAGGTGTGAGTGAGTGTATTAGTGAATTAGTCACACACACACACACACACACACACACACACACACACACACACACGAATGACTGAAGTGCAGGGGCACAGAGGTTCCTGTGCTCACAGATCAATCAACATTGGGGCAACCTGTGGAGTTATGCACACAGGCTTGTTCCCTCAAGGGGAGGCGAGCAAGGCCTACCATCTGCCCAGAAGGCATGAAGGAGATGTGCTTTCTAGCCTGGTGACCTCTGCACTACCTGTGTGGCCAGAGACTGCACTGGACCCTCCCCGCAGACCCTGATCATTAGCTTGCTTCTCTCAGCTGCTCTACAGGACCGATCCTTACGGAAGGTGTTGCACAGACTTTATACAGACTTTCAATGCCGTCAAGCCCAATCTTTATTTAGCTTATTTTGCTCCTCAAAAAAGATTTATTCACACTTTGCTGTGTGCATGGGATTCAGTTAATTATCACCAGTGAGGTTTTCCCCAAATTGTGATGTGCTTAAAATATACTCAGGGTCAGACTCCAGAAGTTTGAACTAATACCACTATTGAGTAGTGTTGAGCCAAGCTGCTTTCTTGCCTCCTGAGGATTTCTCTCTGCCGAATGCCTATGGACCTCTCTCTCTCTCTCTCTCTCTCTCTCTCTCTCTCTCTCTCTCTCTCTCTCTCACACACACACACACACACACACACACACACACACACACACACACTCACATACATACACACACACTCACATACATACACACACACACACACACACACACACACACACACACTCCATGCCGGCTCCTGAAGCTGGAGGCTCCTGCTTGTAAGCAGTTGTGCTGCCCTGAAGGCGCTGTGGCTCCAGCTGGCACCAAGCACCCACCCTGCCGAGGAACCCAGAGACGTCTGGACTGGAAACTTGTCCCAAGTGTTGAACAAGCAGCTAAGCCTCAGAACAGGGGTGAGCGCTGAGCTACGAAGACAGCAGCTTCCAACTACAGATGCCTGTGGAGTACGGGTACAAAGCGCCCCTCCCCCGCATAGCACACAAGGCATTTCTGAACTTCTAACAAGTCCTGAGAAACGTGAACGAGAATGGTTCTCCTTGCCAGGTGGTGGTGGTGGCGCCGTTAATCCAGCACTCAGGAGGCAGCGGCAGGCAGATCAATGTAAGCTTGAGGCCAGCCTAGTCTGTGAGTTCTAGGACAGAGAAGGCTACGCAGAGAAACCTTGTCTCAAAAAAACAAAGAAAGAAAACAAACAAACCCATGGGGTGTGTCTTCAATCTACTTGATCAATATGCAGCTGTTACATTTGGGGAACTGAAGGCAGAGGCTTTGCCTCTGTTCCTGTGGACACACTGGTCCAGGGCCGGCTGTCCCACACACACCAGGGCGCCTGTAGCTACATCCATAACCTGCACCACATTTACCTTAGGATAAACTGCAATTGTGGCCCAACACAAAACAGAAACTTGCCAACATATGTTCTGTGATTTGGGGTGGTGGTAACTCTACAATTCTCTAGTGAGAACTTTATGAATGACCTCTGTGACGTGTGACATCACCCAAGTGTTCTACTTTCCCGAGTGTGCAGGTTCATCTCTCGGAGCATCGTGAATCTAAGCTCCGAGTGATGACGGCAGGCAGGGTGTGGCCTTGAGTCAGGTGTGGCTACCTGGTGGCCAGGACGATGGCTCAGTGGTAGCCAAGATTCTCTTCACCTCAAGTGCGGACGGATAACCTCCACAGCATGGGGAACCTGGGTTACAAGATTTGAGGGATTTCACGGAAACTTGAGAATGCAGAACCTCATGCACAGAGACGTTGAAAAGCTCTCCCTCTGGGGACCACACAGTCCAGGGCCACGCAGTAACCACTGTCCCCCCAGCCCTTGGCTGCACACAGAGGCAGGAGCTGCTAAGGTCCCGGCATAAGAACACCTTCTCCCAGGCGTGGTCCTGCGCCTGAGCCCGTCTTCTTGTCTGAAGGTCAAGCCAGAAGAAAGAAAGCAAGGTCTCCTGAGGTTCTATGATCTGCCCCTAGGCAAAGCATCACAGCCCAGTGCTCCTGCCTGAAGGCCCCCACAGCAGCAACCCGGAAGAAGGCGCACATTCCAAGTAACACCCTTGGGACTGAAGGTCAGCTGGCAGAGCCCCCAGCACACCACCTTCCTGTGGGTCCACCAGACACTATTCCCGTTAGCACAGCCCAGGGAGGCTATCTCTCCTGCCTCCCCCCCTCCACAGTTCCTACCATGGCCCACATGCAAGCTCTCAGGGCCAGCTATACCACAGTGACCTCCTAAGTGAGGCTGCCTCTCAGGGCTGGAGCTATCTGGAAGGTGTGTCTGAGTCACAGACACACACACACAGACAGACACACACAGACACACACACACACAGAGCAGTGCCTGGCTGTTCTGATCACTTCCCAGACTGACAACATGGCAGAGTCCCTTTTGCTTTCCTCTTGTTGACCTTCCCAGCCAGCCTTGCTTATTGGAGAGTCACTTGCTCCCCCTAGTGGACAGTGTTCGCATTGTTCTAATCATCCCGACATAAATAAGAGGGAGTGAGTTCCTGCTCCAAGTGGAATGTTCCCTCACACCCTGGCCTCCCTGGAGGGGCTGGCGGATGTCTTTGGAGACACTAAACAACCAGGCAGCGAGGGCAGGGACCCTCCTCCCTCCTTCCTTCTTCCTCCTCTCTCTCTCTCTCTCTCTCTCTCTCTCTCTCTCTCTCTCTCTCTCTCTCTCTCTTTCTCTTTTCCCTCCTCTCCCCACCCCCGACCCCTCCCTCCAAACCAATTAGCAGCACCCAACAGAGGACTCTGAGCGTAGGTGATGTGCAGCTGGCTGAGAAGGGTGGGATCGCAGGTCCAGGCGAGACTTCCGTCCTCTGAGGACTTCTGTCCAGCTGTACACTTGTGTACAAACTTTACTTGTGCACACCCTGGGGTCCACAGAGAGCCCTAGGATTCATGGCTGTCGCTCTGCTTTGAGTCCTATGTCCAGCTCTACTCTCCAGACCCCAGGATGATGAGAGTGGAGGAGGTGCAGGTTGCAGGCAAGTGTGTGCAGGAAACACACTTGCCCCTTAGTATTTATCCAGCACTTTCTGAGCAGTAGCACAGCGGGCAGTCTCAGGCCAGGCTGGGCGGCCACATGTTTGCAGGGTCACATGAAAACCCAGCCTCCAGCTTCCGAGCACTGAATGCTAATGGTTGTGGTGGAGGAGGGTCAGTGTGGCCACCTGCTAGTCACTAGATATGTTCACAGAGAAATCAAGAGTGGGCTGGAGGGAAGAGGGCGTGGAAAGGAGAGTGTGCAAAGGGAGGGGAGGAGGGAAGAGGGTGTGGAAAGGAGAGTGTGCAAGGGGAGGGGAGGAGGGAAGAGGGTGTGGAAAGGAGAGTGTGCAAGGGGAGGGGAGGAGGGAAGAGGGTGTGGAAAGGAGAGTGTGCAAAGGGAGGGGAGGAGGGAAGAGGGTGTGGAAAGGAGAGTGTGCAAAGGGAGGGGAGGAGGGAAGAGGGTGTGGAAAGGAGAGTGTGCAAGGGGAGGGGAGGAGGGAAGAGGGCGTGGAAAGGAGAGTGTGCAAGGGGAGGGGAGGAGGGAAGAGGGTGTGGAAAGGAGAGTGTGCAAAGGGAGGGGAGGAGGGAAGAGGGTGTGGAAAGGAGAGTGTGCAAAGGGAGGGGAGGAGGGAAGAGGGTGTGGAAAGGAGAGTGTGCAAAGGGAGGGGAGGAGGGAAGAGGGTGTGGAAAGGAGAGTGTGCAAGGGGAGGGGAGGAGGGAAGAGGGTGTGGAAAGGAGAGTGTGCAAAGGGAGGGGAGGAGGGAAGAGGGTGTGGAAAGGAGAGTGTGCAAAGGGAGGGGAGGAGGGAAGAGGGTGTGGAAAGGAGAGTGTGCAAGGGGAGGGGAGGAGGGAAGAGGGTGTGGAAAGGAGAGTGTGCAAGGGGAGGGGAGGAGGGAAGAGGGTGTGGAAAGGAGAGTGTGCAAGGGGAGGGGAGGAGGGAAGAGGGTGTGGAAAGGAGAGTGTGCAAGGGGAGGGGAGGAGGGAAGAGGGTGTGGAAAGGAGAGTGTGCAAAGGGAGGGGAGGAGGGAAGAGGGTGTGGAAAGGAGAGTGTGCAAGGGGAGGGGAGGAGGGAAGAGGGTGTGGAAAGGAGAGTGTGCAAGGGGAGGGGAGGAGGGAAGAGGGTGTGGAAAGGAGAGTGTGCAAGGGGAGGGGAGGAGGGAAGAGGGTGTGGAAAGGAGAGTGTGCAAAGGGAGGGGAGGAGGGAAGAGGGTGTGGAAAGGAGAGTGTGCAAAGGGAGGGGAGGAGGGAAGAGGGTGTGGAAAGGAGAGTGTGCAAAGGGAGGGGAGGAGGGAAGAGGGTGTGGAAAGGAGAGTGTGCAAAGGGAGGGGAGGAGGGAAGAGGGCGTGGAAAGGAGAGTGTGCAAAGGGAGGGGAGGAGGGAAGAGGGTGTGGAAAGGAGAGTGTGCAAGGGGAGGGGAGGAGGGAAGAGGGTGAAAGAGTACGTGTGTACACACATAAGAGGGTGAGAAAGAGAGAGAGAAAGGTGAAAGAGAAGAAGAGGGAGAAGACTACGAGAGGGGAAAGGGGGAGGGGCGGGGAAGAGCCGTTGACTCAAGAGCGCTTTGAGCAGGCTCTGTTGCTGAAGGCTGCCGCTGAACATGCATGCTCTTAACAGACACTCTTTGAGAACCCACCGCCTCCCCAGGATGGGGCAAACAATGCATTTTCCTTTAAGAAGTTGATGGTTCACATTTTTTGGTTTTTTGGCCAACATTGGAAATGAATCCCAGGTGTTGGCGATGACAGGATCGACACTTTTTGGAACACGTCCTTTATTTATATAATAAAAAATGTTTCATTTGTCTAACATTAATTTTGGCATGTGGAACCGATCTTTGTTTAACGTATTAGATGGTGTTGAAAAAAAAAACGGCCTGGGTTCTAAGGAGGAGACACACCTGAGGTGGAAGAGCAGTGGAGGCCTAGACCCCGTGGCTGGTCGATGGCGTCCTCTGGGTTGGGTGCCACCAAGAGGAACGGAACACCCCAGAGTTCTCCTTCCAAGAGAGCCCAGTCTAAGGGGTGTGGGGCAGGAAGAGAGCCAGAAACGTCAGGCTGACCATCCCGGCCTCCTGCCAGCAGGGGGCGCCAGACCCCACAGGCACCAGGAGAATTAGAGGCCAAGGAGAGCGCCACGGGGCTGCTGGCCAATGAGGAATTTCTCCTTGCTGGGATAAAGTGGACTCCTTGGCATGGGACGCTTACACACAATCACACGTGACAGCAAGCAACAGGCGGGACAACAGATGAGGATGACAATGTTTTGAGTTGGTTGCATAAACAAATAAGCCAGTTTACTTTTTCAATTTTCAACAACGTCACTAGGGTACAATTGACACAAAATAAGCCACCTCTCTGAAGAGTACACAGGGCACCATGAGACCCTGGTGATTAGGACGTGTACCCTCTCTGCCCCAAGCACAGTCTGCGCAGACCTGACACTGCTGTGGACTCCAGAGGCTGCTCTGTGTTCACGGATCTCGCCGCCTGCCCTGTGGATGGACAGTCACGGTCTGTCCCGTCTTGACCTCCATTCACCTGGTTACTTTTTGTAGATGCCTGGGTGTATGCATTCATGTGTGTGTGTGTGTGTGTGTGTGTGTGTGTGTGTGTGTGTGTGTGTGTGAAGGCCTAAAGTTGAAATTAAGGGTCTCACCACTTCATTTATCAAGGCAGGGTCTCTCTCTCTGAACCCACGGATCTCCAATCCTGACTAGCCTACCTAGCTAACTGGCTCCACAGATGCTCTGTCTATACCTTTTGAGTGCTGAGATTACAGGTGGCCACAGGACATGCCGCCATTTGTGTGGGTGCCATGGATCTGAACGCTGAACCTCCTGTTCATCCGGTCTCCCCAAGGCCCCCCAACTTTTCCATTCTCATTTACCTACAGGTCTCTGAAATCTTCCAGTACTCAGCCCAACTCTTACAAGCCCCCCTCTGCTTTCTCTCTCCCTCTCTTTCTCTCTCCTTATTTCAGAAACTTCTATCCATACTCGCAGATTACTGGAGGTGTTCTGCACGGGACACAAATCTTCCAGAACTCTCCACATGTCAGACTCCCCTAAATGTAGCTAGAAGGCCATGGGACCCTAAAGCACTACAGTAAGGCTGTGCCTGTCAGGCAGAGGAAGCCTGCGCAGCCCTGATGGCATGGCTTATGAACAGGGTAGGCTATGGAGTGCTTGTTCCTAACCCTCACTCTGCACACACAGAGAACAGAGGAAAGTTTTGAACAGCTGCACCTTGAGACCCGTGTCAGCACAGTGGGCACGTGAACTTCAAATAAAGCCCTAAGCTTAACATGCTGCAATGTGAGAAGGACTGGAGGCTTTCCCTCTAATGCGCACAAGAAAATGAGGTCTCTGGGTGTCCTTTGGGGAGACTTCTCAGCCACTCCATTTTCCTTTGAGGATCCTTGCAACTCCCACATAAACACCAGAGGGCGTACTGCACACAGTGGAAGGTGAGGCTCAACAGAGAAGAAAGCTACACAATGCAGGCATGTGCACATGCACACACACACACACATACACACAGGTGCACACACATATACAGGTGTACACACACAGGTGCACATATACACATGTACAGGTATACATATACACACACCACCACCACCACCACCACCACCACCACCACCACCACCACCACCACCACAAGCCAGGATGTTCATTTTAAACCAGGCATCTGGTTACAAGCACTGATGCTTACAGGGAGCTCTGGTTTGGCAGCATCAGGCCAAGTCCTCACATATTCAGTCCTGCGGTCCCAGCTAAACCACAGAACCTGCTAAGCATTGATCCTTTTAGATTAATAAACATTTAAAATGCACTTATGAGCATGTATAAAAGTAGAAAAACCTTCTATCCTTCCATGTAACCCTCAACAAGGAAGGACCCATACCTTAAATGAGATAAGAAAAGCTGCCACTGGGCTCTGTCGTGTGGGGCCTGAAGGAAAGGCGAGAAACTGCAAAGGAAAGTGTGTCCCGGGCCTACTCCTTGTACAGCCGGAACCCAGAGGCTGCTGAGAGCACAGGAGCCTCTCTGGCTGCGCCCTGGCTCCAGGTAGAGCAGTGGAAACTCAGGCTGGCTTCACTCCGGAATCCAACAGCGTGGGCAGAAAAATGAATCCGTCATGTGCTTCCAAGATGGCAAAGCTCTAAACACCCGGCAAAAGCTACAGCCGAGTGCTTCCCTGAGGGACAATTCTCCTTAGGTAGAGCTCAAGGTGACCTAGGATCATATCACCCAAATCATTGAGCACATGAAGGAACAGGCCGAAGAAGCAGAAACCAGAGGAAGGGAGACGGGGTGGCCAGCGAGGCTCAGGCCCTCGGATGGCATGTGCTAAATCCAGTATAAGATCTGAACACATTTTCAGCCAGGTGTGGTGATGCACACCTGTAATCCTAGCACTTGGGAGGCAGAGGCAGGTGAATCTCTGTGAGTTCAAGGCCAGCCTGGTCTACAAAGTGAGTCGACCAGGGCTACACAGAGAAATCCTGTCTCAAAAAACAAAACAAAACAAAAAAATCTGAACACTTTTTTTTTTTAAAGAAACAGAAGAATGACGATAAGACAAAAGAAAATAAAGCTATTATAGTGGGCAGGATGGGTTTTTAAAAGGTGGGATAAAACTAGAAATGAAAGATTTGACACTGGTAATCAAGTAGAGATGGTCCAAGACATGGATGAAGGACTCAGAGTAATTCTGGAAGGGGATGCACATGCAGTCTTGCCAGTCAACAGAGGCTGCCCACTGTGCCTTGAGGACCTGGGCGAAAGTCAGAAGCATTTCAGACAAAGTGGACAAGAGCAAAGGCTGTGGCTGGCCTGACAGTAAAGACATACTTGCGTCCATCTACATGCTGTTGAGACTGCACCCGTGAACCTGGAGTTTCTCCAGACATCTTACGTTGGAGGAGGAAGCCGGAGCCTGGTGCCACACAGCATGGTGCTTATCGCTTGGAAGGGACGCCCCATGTTCTGATGACTTTCCAGGTCACCACCTTGGAGACTGGAGCCCAGAAAAGATGGGTGAGCGATGGGTGGGATCACATAGTGCCTGGACTGCCTGTCTATGCACACCCCTGCTCTCTGTCTAAACCTAAGCCTCAGACAGGACCGCGAACGTGGGCTTTCATGGGGCGAGGGGATCTCTAGACCCTTTGTTCCGTGCTTTTTTTAAGTAGATGAGTACTCTGCCTGCATGTACACCTGCACACCAGACAGGGGGTTGTGATCCACCATGGGGTTGCTGGGAATTGAACTCAGGACCTCTGCTCTTGACCGCTGAGCCATCTCTCCAGCCCTTTGTTCCTCTCCTTAATGGAGGCACATTGAATAAATACCCCTTTCTGTTTTTAACTATTACCTGCTTTTTTACTGGCCTGTTGAGAGGGCTGCCAGGGCACGAGCTCTGACCAGAACAACTCTGGTGACACTTTTGGCAAGCCAGTCCAGAGGAAAAACTCATTTTTAGTATCAGCCATTCACAAGTCATTGTACTGCGTGGGATTTTCCTTTCTTTCCACTTGAGCTGACCATGGCTGCTTTCTACCTCAACTTGGTGATGCTGGGAAATAAGCAGTTAGACTTGGTTCTGGACTCTTGTGAAAGTCTGGCCCTTGGTGAGATTCTCCCTGGTTGCTGAATGTCTCCCTGACTGACTGGTGGGCCTCTCCCTGACTGATGGGCCTCTCGTGATTGACTGGTGAGTGTCTCCCTGACTGACTGGTGGGCCTCTCCCTGATCAGGTGCACCTCAGGCTTTGCCCCTTTAGTCAGTTTTGAGCTCTTTGCTGTCTCTCTGAATCATATTTTGGTGACTGGCTTTGTTTTTTGGAGTCTTCTTAGCCACTTCAGCTCTGTTTAGTACTTGGGCTAGCAGGCCGTTTGTGTGACAAGCAGCCTTAAACTATGTGGGTGTCTGCTGTCTGACAGGGCAGGTTTTGGGTTCTGTTGAGCCACTTGACACAGAAACAGGCTGGTGAGGAGATTTCTACTGTGATTCGTGTAACCACGGAAAACAGTAAGAGAAGTCCAGTTGACTGGTTCACTGTAGGCCTGCATGGTTTCTAAAAGTAGGGGGCAAAACTCAATCTGTACCTAGCACTCCTGACAATAAACCAATAGCAGCCCTTTGGCCGTGCCTTGCTTTCTTTTCCTGTTGTGACAAAATAGTGTGACAGAGCAATTTGAGGTAGAGCATTTGGTTTAGCTCACCTTTCGAGGGTCCCTGGTGACAAGGAAGCCAAGGTGACAGAAGCCTGAAGGAGAATCCACAATCAGGAAACAGCGAAGAATGCATGCTGGCGCTCAGCTCCTTCTCTGAATCCACACTGAACCCACCACCTGGAAACCTGGGGTCAAGCTCCTTCGTTTGGGCAGCCCAGCGTCCCAGGGAATGGCACCGCCCACAGTGGGCGGGGCTTCTCACTTCCGACCAGGGGAATTTCCCACAGGTGTGCCCAGAGTTAGCTGCCCCCCTCCCCAGGTTAGTGCAGGTTCTATACGTTAATAAACAACAGTAACCCTCTGAGTCCAGTGTATCTCTGCATTTTTTTTTAAATTACTCAATGCTGAAATCACAACTCTTGGTGTCTAATTTAAAATGTATGTGTTTGGGTGTTTGGGGTGATATTTGGACCTCATTCATATACAAGATCTATTGCTTCTGTTTGAGGGTTTTCTTACTTCCTTTTAAAAATTTGTCTAAAATGCAAGAAGCTGGAAAGCTTGAATTTGAAACTGAAACAAAACAAAACAAAATAAAACTGCCTTTATGGGACTTCAGGCAGGCTGTCTAAAGTGTTCACTAACAGCCCCGTCAATTACAAGGTTCTTTCTTGGTAAATGGAGCCTCAAACTTTCAAATGTTAATTCTCAAAACTGAAACTGGAAAAAGTCTCTTTACATTATTTACAAGAGAGGTAACTTGAAAGGTGATTAACTCGCTTAAATATTCTTTTATCGAACACTCAAGAAAACTTCTAAAGGGATTCTTGATAAGCAAACAAAATGTAAATTTAAAAGATTGGTTTTAGGATTGCCTGGCGTAAAAAGATACATTTTCATTTTTTTCTGGGCCCTTGTCCATGAATGTATAAAATATACTATACACGTTTTGTCGATATTGATATGAGTTGACTTTGTTTTTTGGAATAACTGCTAATAGGTGACACACTGTATTTAAGAACTGTTATGAGACTCACGCAGTGTGTGGGTATGTTGTAAAAGGTGAATCCAGGACTAGTCACAAAAAGGCAGCAGAAGATTTTAGCATCGCTGGATCGGTACATCCCATATTTGTGTTTTCACAGAAAATGACCTTAGATGTGATGTCACTGTAACTCTGGGTGCTGCCTGATGAAAATACGATTGAAAACCTTCACTTTTTAAATTTTCAGATGGTGCTAATAAACGCACGGAGATTATATGTGCATATACTCATCTTAAGCGTACGTCTGCTGTTGGCAGACGTTCAGAGCAGAAAGTCCGCTGGAGAGCTCACTTTGTCTTTTCCGCCCGTTCCCACCCTCGCCACGCTTGTGTTGTTCACGCAGACAGCCGTTTCCCCGGTGTGTTGAGACTTGCCTCTGCCTGTTGGGAAACTTGTCTTGTTCCCATCTGTGCTGCTTGTTCTGCGTGTCTGAAAGCATGACGCTGTGTCCGCTCCCTCTGTCATCTTCTTGGGCTATTAAGATGCTAGTGAGCCGTAAGTCAACTCTTTTTTTTTTTAGATTTTTCTATAAACTTTAATATGTATCTATTCAAACACTACAAAAGTTATGATAATCATGATTGAGGGATTGCTTATTTGAAGATACTAACCTCAAACACCCCATCCACGCTCTGTCATTAGACCACAAAAGGTGTGAAGAAGTAAGCAAACAGTCCATCTGTCCTCCAGATGATTAGACTGCTAACTGGCCGTAAGTCAACTCTTTACAAGAACAGGGCTGATATTCTTTTTTAAGAGGCGGAGAAAATCTAAAACTAGGTTCACTATCCTGCGGCTTTATTTGGTTTAAAAATATGTGATTTGACTTAAAATCGTCAGATGTCCTTTTAAAGGGAGACCCGGGGCCAGGTGGTGGTAGCACACACCTTTAATCCCAGCACTTGGGAGGCAGAGGCAGGAGTATCGCTGTAAGTTTGAGGCCAGCCTGGTCTACAAAAGTGAGTCCAGGAAAGTCAAGGCTACACAGAGAAACCCTGTCTCAAAAAAACATAATAACAACAACAACAATAATAATAGTAATAATAATAATAATTTATTATTATTAAAAATATATATATAATAATAAAGGGCGACCTGGGATGGACCTATATACAGGTTGTAATTTCCTCTTTCCTTTTTACCCAGTCCCTTTTAAGGAAATGTCTTCTGGTGTCCACTCAATCTGCATGGGGGTGAGACTTATCTCAACAGACGTCTTAGCAAAAGAAAAGCAGGGTGCTTACTTATAAATCCCAGTGTCTGTAAACGCTTTCTTTGTGGTTCACAGTCCTACTTGACCCCTCCACCCAGCCACCCCTAACGCTCCTAACACTCTGACCGCCTGCCCTGTTGAGTGGTTCAAAAGCACTTTTGTGTTTCTGTGCCTTGAGGTCTCTTTTGAACGTGTGCATAACTTAGGGTTTCCGTCACCATTGCTAGGTAAACATTAACTGATTCGTAAGTTTCTGCCCTGTTAAACCACATGAAGGGGCTCCCTCAGCTAAGAGTGTCATGTGGAGAGAAGAGAGCACAATTGTTTTTTTTAATTTTGTCCTTTAAAGAATATTTCATGCAGCGTTTGTGGCTTAAAACTTGAATGTTGGGCATGGTGGTGACGTCTTTGATCCCAGAGCTCAGGATGCTGAGGCAGGCGGATCTCTGCGAGTTTGAGGCCAGCCTGGTCAACAGAGAGTTCCAGGACAGCCAGAGCTACATAATAGAGAGCTTGTCTCAGAAAGACACAAAAAGCCAATCCATAAATAAATGTTATATTGGATTGACAAGATGGCTCAGTGGGTAAAGGCACTGCCACAAAGCCTGAGCCTTGGAGTTTGATCCCCGGGACCCACATGGTGGAAAAAAAACCAACTCTCATAAGCTGTCCTCTGAGCGGCATAGGCGCATTGTGACACCGACCCCCAACACATACAATAAATAAAGGTAATACAGTTATTTCTAAACCCCTGTGTTTTCTCGTAGCATTGCTAGGCCTTCAATCATGAAAGACGCTATCTCATACAGCTCTGACGACGCGTAACGGCACTTTGCAGGAGAGACTGGAGCTGAGACATGAGGTCGGGCAGGACCGCAGCTTGAGCAGGACTGGTTATGATGCATACCCCAGGCTTTTACTGAAAGCCTGAGGTCAGTGCCCAAGGACGGACCCAACGTGACCACGTTGAATACATCCCCCTCCACTAACTGACCTGTCGGGTGACCCTAACAGCTCCAGTAACAGGCGTATAAACAAAGAGAGACTTCACCTCATTATTCACCCAGGGAATCCGATCAAAACAACAATCACATAATATCTGACACTCGGCAAGACCGCAAGACGGCTGCGTTCCGAAGAGACTGACGCCTGCCGGTGAGTGGAGGAGGTCGGCCCCACACCCATGAGATAGCCAGGGTCACAGGAGCAACTGAGCATGCGCACACCAGGAGCCCCACCAGTGCCGGCTCTGAGACGAGACCATAGGACACTTGCAGAGGTGTTGCCAGGAGAAGGGCCAACGTCCAGAGTAGCGCTGTCACGGATGGGGAAGTGAACAAGAGTGGGAAGGAGAAATAAAGTGCAGTAAGGTCGTGCAGATGCCGTGCGGAGGACGCCTAACTTAGCTTGTGTTCTGTGCACTGCAGCAATAACCCGAAAATGATGTCCTGCAGCAGCAACATGTGAGCTAGACATGACTTAATGCCCAGGATGGTGTTAGAAGGTTGGACAAAGAGACTAGGCCATTTGTGTTAAGTGGTTAGAACTTTCTCAGATGCTGTTGTCTGCATAGCCCCCAGGGAACCAGCCATAAAGACACTGGGGGACATACGTGAAGGATCAGAGTTAGAATCCTCTGTCTAGCATGCACCAGATGCTGCGGTGTTGCCTGCTGCTCTGAGGCTGTGTCCCTTGAAGGCATCTGCCAGGTCCGGAGCACAGTGGTGCGGTCCCTCACACTCCCGTGGCCCCATCATCTCCTTAGCAATCTTGGCGCTGCTGCTCCTCTGTGTAGAAACACAGTTTTGCCACTCAGCAAAACCACAGCCTCCCTTTGGGACTTCACACATCCACACCCACACTCCAAGCCCTCGTGGCACAAGTTGCAAAACAGCACATACACAGCTGGGTCATATTGTATCTGGGCACTAAGTTCAGTACACAAACCCATGCCTGCTAGCATATCCACGTTCCTCTGTGGAACCCTGGCCGCTGCATTACGTGCGGCGGTCTGAATACACTGTTCTTGATAGTCACGGCGCCAGAGCAAATAATCACCCCCACTGAGGACTGCTCTACACATTTGTTGCCAATCACAGGCAAGAATTGTCCTGTGAAGGATTCAAAAATGGCAATAGTAAAAGGGGCATGTGGACCATAAGCCATAAGTGCCTCCTTACGTTGTTTTATGTCTTTAAACTGGAGGGCTTCATGCTGCCTCTGCGTTTGCCCTGGGTTAGTTGGGTGTGAGGCACTTCAACTATTGAAAAGACCACTTACTCCCCGAGAGGGAGCAGAAGGCTCTGCCAAAGATAATTGACTTTGATAATCTGGGTTATACACCAGGGGTGGGGGTGGGGGGCAGAGGGGGTGGGGAGTACACTCTCTTCTAGTTTCTTTTTCTTTGATCTTACACTCCCTCAACTTCTTTTTGAGGGCCCGGATCTCAGAGGTTAAAGTTGCCTCTTCCTCCTCAGAATTAGAAGAAGATCTATCAGAGGCAATCTCAGACGGGACCAAAGATTTCACAGATTGCTCCTCCTGCACTTCAGTCAGAGCAAGTCCCATACTTCCTAGCTGCTCTCTTATTTTCTCATCTTCGTTCCTAACGGCATCTCTAATGAGACGCCATAATGAAAAGGTAGTGATAGGAACACTGTTGGTCCCTTCCTTTTGTGAAATCCTCTGGAGGTCAGACTTCATCTGATCCCAATCTTGATATTTAGCTCTCCTGATACCATAAACCAAGGACTACTCAATTCTATTGTTTTTATGAAATCTTTAACATCTTATGCTTAATCCCGGTGCCCTGATCCTCTAACAATCTCACTACTTGATCCACCAGAACCGTGGAAGAACTTGCGGCACTCATTTCCAATACACCCGTTTCCTACCTCCGTGAGGTGCTGGCCAGCTTCCCCGGGCGATCCTTCAGCTTCCTCCCTTCTTCCCGATCTTGATGCAACCTCCACTTGTGGCGCCTGTACCACCAAGGTACCGAGTCAAGGGCGAGGGACTGCGGATTTAACACACAATAAAACAACGGGTCCTTCGTGCTAAGAGGGCAGCTGCAGCCTTTATCCAGCGTCCAAAGATCCTTTTTATAGGCAGCAAAGCAGGCATGCCAGTGGCAGGTGAAATCCCTCAAGAGGTGATTGCACACAGGAGGGAAAGTCCCGAGGCAGGGGGCAGGGCGAATTCTCAGAGCAGTAGCCATGACTAGCTAACCAACATAAGCTGCTAAAAACAGGACATGCAACAGCAAGACAGGCAGGCAGCCCAGTCAGGCCTGGTTCCCACAGGGAGGTGAGCAAGCACAGCTGAGTGGATAGCTGCCACCCTGAAGGCGATCATGAAAAGCAGTCAGGGGTTAAAAGGCTCTTTTACATACACTTGTTGGAAACATGGAGACAATGGGGGGGGGGGGAATAACTGCATTTATGCACTTATATTTTTGGACAGCAGATCTTCAATTGCTATAAAAGAAGAAGAAACAAAACAAGAAAGAAAGAAAGAAAGAAAGAAAGAAAGAAAGAAAGAAAGAAAGAAAGAAAATGGTCTCTGGTTAAGATACCTCTGTGGAAGCTGCATGGGACTCCTATATGCTCCAGGGCTTTAACGACGCAGGGGTGGGGGGATGGGAGGTAGGGGATGGGGACCCAGGCTCAGTTCACCCAGAACAGCCAGGATATGTCTTCAAAGTCCACAGCAACCTGAGACCCTTTGCCCTTCTGTCTCCCAAGGAGGAGAAGCCTCCGTTTAAGCTCAGATAATCCACATAGTCATTGACTCAGTTTCTGGCTGTGTCACAGGAAGGGTTAAATAATCCTACGGTTGCTGTTTGTCATTGGCTTGAGCACCTGACATACTTAGGTATCTGTTCTGGAACATTCTTAAGCGTTTGGCTAACACAAAAGGAATAAAGGCAAAGTCAGAAACAGAAGCAGAAAAAACCCATACCAGTGTGTTGGAGCCCACAGAAGGAAGGCGAGCAGACTTCAGCAACAGGGAGGCAGCACCCACCTAACCGTGACCAAATTATAAGGCCTGGAGGAACATTCCACAGGCAGGTAAAATATCAGAGTCCGGTGGAAGGAGGGTCCCAAAGTGACCTGCACCATGTCCTGGGCATCAGGACTCTGGGCTGCAGGCAGATAAGCATGGCTTTAAGGAGGCATTGGAAGCCCAGGACCCAACAGAGCTGGGTGGGCAGACTGCGCAAGGCACAAGCCAGCTGAGCAGGCCTAAGGAAAAGGACTGCAAGAACCAGACCTCAAAGCAGTCCAGGGAAGACCACCCCATCCTGGAGATCAGCATGAGGAGGCTATAAGCCAGATGCACTATGGGAATGCAAAAGTACCTGGGTTCCTCCGGTTCTATCAGTGGGGAATGGAACTGTGAGCCCCAGAGACCACCCCCACTGAGAGGAGGCTTCTAAGCCTCTATTCTATGCTGTGGGACCCCCACAGCCCCCACCCCAAGAAGGCTAAATCAGACTTGCTCTAGTTCTACCTTGGCCTGACCTTGGTCTGAGACACTTCCTGAAATCAGATCCATGCAATGAAAACACAAACAGGTGCCCAGACATAAACAAAGGAACACAGTAGAGAGGGGAAGCCATAGCAAGGAGGCTACATGATGTCTAATTTTCTTTAGCCCCTTGCTTCCCAGCTCTATGTAATTAAATTTTAATGTTTACATTTAGTTGAGCTCATGAAGTTATTTTTAAGTGATGTGTGAGCTGCTTAGTTTTTTGTTTTGTTTTGTTTTGTTTTTTGGTTAACCTGATAAAAGTTCTCCATTGAGGAATGCCTCCATAAGATGGGCCTGTGGGCAGCCTGTGGGGCATTTTCTTAATAATTAACGTGGGTGGGTCCTCTCTATTGTGTGCCCTGCCACTTTCCCACAGATGGTCGTGGACTGTATAAGAAAGCAGGCTGAGGTATCCACAGGGACTGAGCCAGTTAGCAGCCTCCCCTACCGCCTCCGTTTCAGTTCCTGCGGCAGGTTCCTGCCCTGAGCTCCCTCTACCACGGACTATAAACTGTAAGGTGAAATAAAAACAAGCCCTTTCCTCACCAAGTTGCTGTGTGTGTGTGTGTGTGTGTGTGTGTGTGTGTGTGTGTGTGTGTGTGTGTGTCAGTGTCTTATCACAGCATTAGAACGCTAACTAGGACAATGTGATTGCTTTCTGTAAAAACATTCTTGGTGGGACTGTGTGGCACTGGCTGGATGGTCCCAGTGAAGGTTTTGATGAGAGTGATGAACCAACCCCGTGCTCAGACTGAGACCAGCATGTGCCTTGTGCCCCCGAGACACGATACAGCAGGGGCCACAGATGGTCAGGTCAGAAGACAGAACCGAGGGCCTAGCAGAGGCTGAGCTGATGTTCACTTCAAATGAGGCATTCGTGGCATCCTGGGTTATTCCAAGTGTCGTCAAGTGGACCATCATGGCAGTGTATGTGGGATGCTTTATTCGTGCCCTTAAGAAAGGGGACATCTACAGCCTGGATGGTCCAGGCGTAAGCCTGTCACTTATTTCCATTAATTTCAATCCGCCTCTTCAAATTACTTGATTCCCACTTAAGGAAACCCTGACTTCTATCGTCCCATTCCCGCTCAGTCACTTTGCGTTGCATATGCTGACGTTGCACATGGCGTCAAGTGAGCCGCGGTTTCTTCTGTTTCATACAGCATAGTTCAGTACAAAGCCCATGCACGCCAACAGAAAATACCCCAGTAAAGTTGCCAATAACTGAGTCAAATAGGAAGATACCAAGGAAGTAAGCAAGCCTGTGGCCTGGCAGGGCCAACCCAGTACACTCTGAGACCGTCTCGTTCAAGGCGAGGAGGGGTCTATAGCACCTGGTGCTGAAGGAGCGAGGACGGAACAAATGCCACTGTAAGCAATGGCTTTAGCATAGAGAGGCACAAAGCCAGGCGATAGGTAACCAGTTAAAGATACTGTTAGACAATTCTGATGTGTTACAGACACAGGGGAGGGTGTGTGTGTGTGTGTGTGTGTGTGTGTGTGTGTGTGTGTGTGTGTGTGTGTGTGTGTTGTCTTGACTGTGCAGATACATGTGTCGGCACGGGAAGTGGGAGAAACATTTTAAGACAGAGTTAAATCTGCACTAAAAATTATACGGACCTCAGCACCTCTGGGAGTCTGCTACTCACGCTCCCACATGGCTGGGGACTCCCAGACCAGCCTCTCCTGCTGGCTTTCGTTCAATCACCCGCTGCTACAATAATCCAGGGAGAGAAAGGGTCTGTGGTGTCTGTGGTGCAGCTTGTAGTGAGCACAGCTACCTCGAGACCCTGACCCCAGCCTCTGTGACAGGAACCTGGCAGGGGCCTTCCTGAGGCCTGGGTTGATGAGGTCACCACAGCTCAGACAAACAGGGAAGAATGCCCACTTTACAGGAACTGCAGCAGAGGGACAGCGTCACACAGCCTCTTCCATGCCGCCTCACAAGCCATCTGCTGTCCACAAGAGCACCTGACAGCCTATGCCCACCATGACATGTGACAGAACATGCATTAGGCCCGGTGCCAACCATCCCATGCAAATGACCACAGCAGTAGGGGGGTCACCTGTCATGAAAAATCACATTTAAAAATAGTAACACACAAGCCTGTTGTGACGTCCACGCCTGTAATCCCAGAACTCAGGAAGGCAGAGGCAGGCTATGCAGAGAAACCCTGTCTGGGGGGGGGGGGGGGAATAGTAAGACACACACACACACACACCCCTACACCTAGGGGTGAAAGGCAGTTTTAATCTGTAATTCAATTATTTTCTTATAATAAGGCCACCAATGTATAACTACATACTCAAACACTGAAGTTTAAAAAAAAATGATTACGTATTACTCAGCTGTAGGACACCATGTTCTGCCTCTCAGTAGAGGAAAACACATGCATATGTACATACATGCATACACAGCACAAGCACGCAGGCATGTTGCATGTATGTGCACATGTCCATTATATGCACAGCACATATACATGTTACATATGCACGTACCACAAGCATAAACAATACCATCACGTGCACACAGTCACCACAGACCACAGATCAGTATGACGTGCACACACTCCTTATGCACATATGCACAGCCATGCTTGTACTGGCTCTGCACACACACCAGTTACCTGAACATACCACATGTACACAGATACATGTGTATACCTGCACCTATACGCACCTCACACCCATGTTCACATGGTGTCTTTCCCACTGTTGGTGCTACCCTGCTCCAGTGGATAAATAATCCCATCCCTGAGCCCAGCACAGGCTGCCTGCCATCTTCCCGAGGTATTGATGATCAAGTCTCTCCCCTCAGCGCGTTCGTCAAGAAAGGAGTCGGGCCTGGATACCACTGAACTGTACTATCAGGTGCTGAACACACAGAAAGAAAGGCAAGCCAGGTAAGTCTTTGTGTCTGTTAATAAGTGTCTGGCTCTTTGACAGGGCTTTAAAGAGGCAGGAGTGCAAGATAAGGCTTTGTGTCTGTCATAAATTAGAAGCAGACACAGATCTGGCACATTGGAGACGCTTAATATGACTTTTTAAATCAGGTCAGAACCTCAGAGTCTGAGGTGCGGCAGCATCAACAAGGGTCACTGAGACTGCAGGCAAAGCACACTGGGAATTTCTACCATGGTGTCAACCTTCTTATTTGTTTCCAGGAACTTCAGGAGGGAGCAGTGTCCACGCCTTGTTGACCCCTGCCCTGAGATATATAACTTCTGTTCAGGCCCCTGGGAGCCATGACGAACCACTGCAAATCCTGGTCACACGTAATAGCACATGGCGCACAAGTGGATGCAGAGCCCGGAACCAACCAGCGGCTCCTGTTTACCTGGCGTCTCCTGAAATCATGGTCTCATCAACAGATGGTCCTGTGGGCTCCGGGCACAGGTGCTGTGTATTTCATCCTCCGTGGTCCAGAGCCCAGCTTGAATTACTCCCATGGAGCACCTTGAAGATGGAGTACCTGTTCCCTTTTTAAACAGGAAGCTAAGGTGACCTGCAGTGTGAGCTACCTCTAATGAAGTCATCTCCTCATCCCACAGTTGCGGGTGTGTGTGTGTGCTTGTATGTGAGTGTGTGAGAGTGTGTGTGTGCACATGTGTGAGTGTGTGTGTGTGTGTGTGTGTGAGAGAGAGAGAGAGAGAGAGAGAGAGAGTGTGTGTGTGTGTGTGTGTGTATGTGTGTGTGTGTGCGCGCGTGTGTGTGCGCGTCCCTCCTACTGCTGTGGGTGGAGAAACACACAACAGAACTACCCAGGACAGAAAGGAGTCAGGCGCGCTTCCTGGGCTGGGGGTAGGGGTGGGTAGTGGATCCCGGAGGCAGCAGTGGTGGTGATGTTTCAAGAGATCATTTCACGGGGAAGGGGGCGTCTGTGCCGACTGATGCGGCATCTCAACAGACTCCCCCTGCACAACTCCGCTTGCCTTCAGCAATACCTCAATTACTGATTTAATACGGTTGAGTTACACCACGAGGGATCTTCACAGCACCGGCTGTGGGAAGAAGAAAGGAAGAAACAGCCGCTGTCACGTGAGTGATGGACGCTCGTCCCAAGGTTGGAATACTTAAAGGGAAAGTCAGATGGCACGGAAACTGCAGGACGCAGATGCTTACTGTGAGCACAGAGCAGCACAGATGCATATTAAAGACAGGATAGACTCCCAGGTGGGCAGCAGATACTGTGAGAGACTTCAGGAAGCAAACACAAGAAGAAAGCCGCAGCTCGTGGGGACTGGGAAGAAGGCTGCAGCCACATTTACACATCTACTGTGTCTTCCATGTTATTCTGGGAATAAAAAAAATACTTATACAACATGTTATGCAATGTAAGAAATTACTTAAGAAGGCCAATATACAATTTTAAAAGAGCTCTTCAGGCCAACGAAAAGCAACAGTGAGCATGCATTTACTTAGAAAAAGCTACTGAAGACAGGCACAGGGTCTAAAGGTCTACAATACCTCATTACAGAGTGCACAGCTTTCCAGTCTCAACCTCCTCACAGCACCGTGTGTGCGACTAGCAGTGGGCTACAATGGAAATTTAAAAAGCAAGCTGCACCTTGTTCTGGAAGGTGCTGCAAGAAGCAAAGTTGAGGGAGGTGAGACCAGAGCCCAGCTCTTCCTTTAGGATGAGACCAAGGCAGATGCAAAGGCTACAGGAAAGGTGAGAGGCAGAAGAAAGGGTGCTGAGCCCGGTGGAGGGATGCTGAGCTAGACAAGAAAAGCAAGGCCCTGGAAGGTGGCGTGGGAGAAGGCCACACAGGGGCCATCGGCCTGCCTGACGCTAGAAGCCACACCAGGCTGTAAGGGCGGCTGGCTGCAGTGTTAGGAGCCGACCACATGGGGGCAGCATGCAGCAAGGAGGCCCGCAGGGTAGGTCCAAGAGGGGATCCTGGGCGTACTGCACAGCTCAGTGGCAGAGACACAGCTCAGTTCACAGTATGCCTGGCAAGAGTGTCGTAGTTAATATTTAGTAACATTTAATTATGTCTCACGCTATAAACAGAGGGTGGAGGCGAGAAGCCACCCCGCAGAACACAGTGTCAGACTCAGGGTCCGAAGTCATTGTACACTGCACACGCAGCACACTCATTCAGCCAAACCGGGTGCAATGTGTCCAAATTCTGCAACTTCGTCACCTTGTGGGTGCCCCCAGGTGCTTCTTCAGAACAAAGCTCTGGACAGGCTCATTTTAAGCCTTTTGGCCACACTGTCAAACTGACATCCAGGACTCCCCCCCCTCCCACCCACCCCCCCAAAACACAAGCACACGGATTTCCTAACACTCATCAATCTCGGACAGCGTTGTTCCTTCCCACGCCTGGCCATCTGATTGGAAGGAAAAGCTTTCCTTGTTTTGTAATGGGTATGCTGTGGGTGTGGGGCATCATGACAGGCACTGGCGCGCAGGAATAAACTGATTAATTCTATGCACCAGCCATGAACACCTAAAAATGAAATTGGAAGATGATTTATAACACTGTAGAAAATGAAGAAAATACTCAAAAAAATTTAACACATACATAAAACTTAGTGATAACTGTGAGGCGTGGCTGAGTAAAGCGAAAGCAGACCTGATCCTGTGGGAAGGGGCCCGCATTTGTGCCCCAGGGACACTCAACCATAAGTAGTGCTCAGAGCAAAACAAAACAAACAAAAATAGGGAGTAAAATAAAAAGACTGTAGGGAACCCTGGGTCTAAGAGGGAAACTGCAAATGGTGTCTGGTAAGGAAGGCATATGAAGGAAATGGTATGTGGTCTTAGTTACTAAAGAGGTCACCAATTCAAAGCAGGCACAGTGCCTGCTTGACCATTTCTGCCGAGAAAAGATACCTAACCTCCTCCCGCCTCAGGAACAGCAGCCAGCTGCGCTCCCCAGCCCTGGGCGCTTGGGCTGACACAACCGCAGGCAGGCAGCGGTGCAGCTGGCACCTTCCCAGTCCTGCTTCAGAGGCAAAGGTGAGCGAGCACTCAGGAAAGCAGCCTGGCCGCTCATTCAAAACCTTGAGCACAGTAGCCACCTGAGATTCAACAATTCCTGCCTTAGGTAGACACACCAGTGAGAGGAAAGTGTCCACACCCGGCCTCTGTCCCAAAATGAGGTGGCAACTTGTAAGGTATCACTAGTGAAACACGGGGGCTGTAGCCACACAGTGGAGTACTTGGGGTGGAGGCTCTGATGGTGCAACACAGGCGCATCGGGAAGTCGAACAACAGAGAGAAGACCCGGATAGCAGGATTCCACTCAAGACAGCGTCCACTGGAGTCAGGTGGAGGGCTCTGGGCACAGAGTGTGCAGAGGAGGTGGGGGCGACTGAGAGTGTGCGGCTTCCTTCTTGAATCCACTGTTGCTGAAGTCGCCGTCATGGTGAGAGCTGCACGACTCAAGAACTTACTAGACGCTTCCTTAAAGGTGTGTAACGTGTGTGAAGTTGGACTCCGTAAACCACCGAGAAGCTAGCAGAGGTTTTTAGGTACAGGTGTATGCTGGGAAACCAGGTAGTGGCTTTTCCATACTAAAGGGCTTACAAATTGGAATGTGATTCTTGCTATGGGGTTGTTTGTTTGTTTTTGTTGTTGTTGTTTTTTTAAATTAAGAAACTTAAAATATTTCTCTGGTCGTGCCCAAGCTCTCTTCTGTTCCTCTGCGGAGGGGATCTGGCCTTCCCTGAGGAGCACACAGGTCCCAGGGGCGCAGGGGTTGGGCGAGGGCGCGGCGGGCGGACGGGGCGGGCAGGGGGCGGCCGCTGTGACCTCGGGCGTCGCAAACGCCGCCCTCCTCGGCCAGCGATAAGTCCCACCCTACCTAAGCGACCTGCGGCCGTGGGGGGCGGGGAGACGCGGCGGGGACGCGCGGCGCAGCGGTTGAGCGTCCGGGAGATGTGGGCACCGAGCGGCCCGGGACCCGCGGGCTGGGACCGCCGCAGGGTGGGCGCTCGACTGCGGGCCGCACTGGCTGGGCTGCAGGAGCTTCATGGGCTGCGTGCCACGCAGCAGGCGCGCGTGCGGGGCGCCCTGGGCCTGCACCCTGCGCCAGGCCCCCGCGGCCAGGAGCTGCGGCTGGAGGCGGCGCTGGCAGCGCTGCGGGAGCAGCTGGTAAGGAACAAGTGGGGCGCGTGTGGCCGGAGGGACGTGCTGGGGCGCGACCGGGGCGAAGCTGCGTGGAGTGAGCAGGCGGAGAGGCCCGATGCGCGGCTGCGTGGGGGCGCGCTGCTGGGTGCGAGCTGGGGAGCTGCGCGCAGGACCGGCGTTGAATGCGCACCGCCTCTGCGGCGGACACAGCCTTGGTGCGGCGGCGCGCAGGTCTGGCTGGGCACGGTGCGGTGGTGATGGGGATGCGTGGATTGGATTCGGCCTGGCAGGAGTCTGCGCGCACACTGACCTCATCTCGGGAGCAGGTCATCCGGCTGCACAGCGTGACCGTGAGCCTCAGGGCACTGTGCTGGGTTCGCTTGGGTCATTGGGGAGTCTTGTCTGCTGAGGACAATCTCCAAGATTGCATGCCACGTGATCCCTTAAAAAAACACCAGTGTCTATAAAATGTGGGAGAGGGGACCCGTGGCGCTTTCTCAACTACCCTTGTCTTTCGAATCCTCCTCTGTAGACCACCGGGGGCCCCTCGGGGGTCGAATTACAACTCCTTTCTCAAAACTAATGGAGATTTTCTTCCGTCCAGTAATGATGTGTCTTTAAACGAACAAAATAATGCTCTGAGTGTGATGGAGTCACGTCCATAACTCTTAAGCGGGATTCTCCCCCCCCCCCCATGGTGAAATTTGGATCTGTCCTGTTGAAAGTTGTCCCTTGATAAAATCCAGGGTGAAACTGCTGTTCCAATGAGCTTTAGCTCAGAAGTGTGTTGGGCTTGTGATTAAAGAACCAGGAAGTCCAGTGTCTGAGTCACACCCCAGGATACCTTGAAGTCTTCCCTGGGCGTAAGGGGGGTGGAGATCTGGCTGAGTGTATAACCCAGCTGGCGGCCTCCTCCTGTCTGTGAGGCACTCACTGCTGCCCAGAGAGGGGGACATGGCGGGCGGGCCATTGGGCTGGATTCTGCAAACTGCTGTACCCACAGGACCGAGGCCTTGTTACAACAGGTGCCTGTCCTTCAAGGGGCTACACACACTGCTTCACGTGACCTCAACCAGGCAGGCACATTGATGAGTTACACGCTTGACCCATTCTGTAAGGTTAATGATTAACTCACCGTCAGAATACACAAACCCAGTCTGTGAGCCCCCACACTCCAATTACCAGCAGCCTTTGGGGAGATCAAACAAGCCTTTTGTTGACACACACACACACTCCCACCCCCCCCAACCCCCACCTCCTCTCCACGAGACCAGAAGGAACAGGCTTTGTCATGAAACTTGGTTCACAGGAAATGAGAAAAATAATGGAATTTTATGTGGTTTTAGCACTTCGACATTTTTCTTTTGGGGCCGGGGTGGGGTGTAGGGAGTGGCCAGGTGGGAGCACTGCTACTTGTTGAGTGAAGAAAATAGTGAAAGGTCTGCGGTCCAGTCCAGTTAAACCTTGAGGGAACTGGCACTCAGCAGCCCTCCCACTGGCTCACCTGGCCCCCAGTCACCATTCAGGTGTGAAGACAGGAAGAGCCGGGAGTTATCCTGCAGTTGTTATCCTGCAGGGATTCTCAGGTGAGGGTGGACTTAGCATCTCTAGGGATTTGCCGTTCATCTGCGCACTGCTAATTGCAGTGTCAGAAGTCACAAAGAGAACCCGGCCTCGGCTGCTTAGAGGAATTTTGTTCACCAGATAAGTCAGTGACCTTAATAGCTGAGACTCGAAAGACAGATGTGATTTCAGCACTTTCCACCTTGTTCCAGATTTCTCCACTAAGGACATCTCATGACCTCTGACCCCACAGTCTCGGCTGGAGGTGGACCTTTAGGCATAGACAACCCCTGTGAGTGTTTTCACGGGGACGTAGAAAGCGGCTAGCATCTCCAGTCTCATAAGTGGGCTTAAGTAGGACAGCTGCCACCACCAACAGCTGGCAGCTGTGCCATTTTATTTTGTCTCAGCTACATCCAGAAGAAGGGGGCGCCCTGGGACGGGAGGATCATCCTGTCAGGACGGGAGGCCGGTCCTGACTTGTTCTGACAGTGACAGCATGCAGCCATTGCTTTCCCTGGCAGGCTCAGATTCCGTAACCCTGAACGGTGTTTTCCTTGGACTAACCTGCGAGGTTTTTGTGAGCACATAGGGGGCAGGTGGAGGTCAGGTGAGAAACAGATGAGGTCAAGAGCAAGGGCCTGGCCGAGTTGCCCAGGGTCAGTGTCCGTCACAGCCGTGGGCCGGATCTGTGATCAGGGAGGCATGTGAAGCTTGCAGGGGACCCATCAAGGAGGAATTCGTGCATAAAACATTTCCTTTGTTCGCTATTAGTGCTTAAGGAGAGGAAGGGAGACCCTGAGATACCATCTCTACATCCTGAGCTTCTTATCCTCCAAATACACCATTAAGGTTTTTTTTTTCCTGGGGGGGGGCGCATTGCTTGTTTTGTTTTTTGTTTTTTCCCTGCTGGGGTTGAAAAATGGGAGTGCCCATGGGGGAGGTAAAACAAATTCAGATCAAACCCCTTAAAGGAATCAACCAGGTACCCTTTAGTGGCACCATAGGATGACAGGTCTCAGACATTCGGTGGGCACCGGCCTTTTCCCCTCTGGGAAAGCTGGTGAAAGGCGGAAGTCCTAGGCCTGCCCTCAAGCGCTAGATACCAAGAGCCCAGGATCCGCGGCCTTCTGGTGGGTGGCTCAACCACTGGGACTGTGTTCTGTTCTTCCTGGCACAAGGCCTCTGACCCCTGACCCAGCTCTGGAGGATTCACCTAAGTGCTTCAGAGCCTCTGTGAAATCAGGGTGAGGCTTGCAGGCTGTAGGTAGACAGCCTGGCTTTGTAGCCAGCCAAGCCCAGTCCTAGTCACAGTGGCCTTGACCCTGACGCTCTGCCTATGGAACAGTGGTGAAAACCACAACTAGGGGTAAGGCAGTGTTAATGAGGTGTCAAACCTGATAGTGGGTGCACAGCTGAGGCCCCTAAAGACCCTGGGGTCCTGAGACCTCAACCATTAACCAGAAACTAGCCACTGAGGCAGAGCAGCTGGTCCCAGTGTGCACGTCGGGGCCACCCGTTACACAGGCTAGGAAGGGAAGCTGGGCCTGGGAGAGGCGTTTCATGTCTGTGGGCCCTATGACTTTAAGGAAACTCTTTTACAGAGAAAATCCATGCCAGCCCCCTGAGGAGTCTCAATCTCTGAGTGGGTGGATATGGCAGGCCTTCGGTCTCTCCCCTGGTGGTGCTGGGAAAGAGTTTGTGACAGAAGCAGGTTTGGACCAGGTGGTGGTTCTAGGAGACACCGTTGCTCTCAGACCCTCCTCACCCTTCAGAGCCTGAATTAGTAGAGTCAGGGCCAGAGCCTGGGACGTAATAGCCCTAAAAGGACAACTGGGCCACCCATCCACAATAGGCCACTCACAGACACAAGTCACAACAAAAAGCCAAGAAAGGACATTTACTCAGTGTGTCCGCGTTGAGAAGGGGACGAATAGGAAAGCCTAGTGAACCCCAAGTTCATCCTGAACAAGGTGTGGCTCCACCTGTGGTTGTCAGACGGTGGGTGAGTTGTCAGAACGGGGGGGGGGGCGGGGAATGTCTCTTCTTGGGGGGGACAAGCTTTGCTTCTAGCTGGCCCCTGGCTCCAGCATTTTTTTTTCCTCCCAGCATAAGATGCTGGGTAAATTCCAATTTCTTGGTGCCCACTCTCTCTCTAGAATATCTCCCTTTCTGTGGGGGCGAGCCTGTGTGGAGGTGGATACCCCTGAGTCAGCCCCTAGGGGAAAGGCTGAGCCAGCAGAGCTTGGCGGCTGTGCCAGCCCCGGCCAGCATCCTACACAGTTCGGCATGGCCCTTTAAGAAAGTGCTTGTCCCGGTGAACAGAAAGTCATTCCCGCCAGCACCTTGCTGCTAGAGATAGTTCTGAGGTTAGAGGCTAGACCCCACACACAAGAAAACTAATTGTCACATTCTCAAACAGGTGAGCCATAGTCCCCTTCTGTGGTTTACCATTTGTCTGCCTTTTTTTTTTCCTTACTTAAAGAAAAAAAAATGTATGCAGCTGACCTAGATGAAAGAAATGAATCAGTTTTTACCAAACGGTACTGATTAGTTTATGAGTGTGAACTCAGAACTCCTCTCACTACTGTGGAATGCACGTGTGTGTGTGTGTGTGTGTGTGTGTGTGTGTGTGTGTGTGTGTGTGTGAAGTCCTCTGCTGTCCATTCCAGCAGACCCAGGGAGTTCCTTCCCATGAGCTGACCGCCTAAGTGTGCAGTTCCTGAGTCTTCCTGGGGTTTGGGGTGGCGCTGTTTCACTTTGGACCTTAGTTTAGATTCTGCGTTCACATCAGTTTGCATTCCTCCTCCTCCTCCTCCTCAACCTCCCAGTCACGGCTAAGGCGGCAGGACGCCGGCCTGAAGACGCACTTGGACCAGCTGGACCAGCAGATCAGCGAACTGCAGCTGGATGTGAGCAGGTCATCCTGCGAGGCCCTGGACAGCGACAGCAGACCCAGCTCAGGTATGGCTGATGGCGCTCAGACATCTGGAGCTAGGCTGCCAGGATCCCAGCCAGCGTCCCAGCAGCCACAGTCACCCATTCGGACCCTGTCTGATGTGACACTGTGACATAGCTTCAGCCTATGTCCCCAGCTGATCTCACAGTTGGGATGTCCCTTGGGTAGCCTGCGTAGTGTATGTGACTGAAGACCTGAAAAAGCTTTAACTAAACATGCTGAAAGAAAAAAATATGGTAAAATTTAAATAATATATACATATATAAGCTAAAGAGTTTACATACAATCTGTTTGTAATATATATATTAACTACCAGTTTATATATATATATATATAACAAATATATATGATATCATATATCATATATAAGTTGGAAAAATCTTCCTTTTGATTCTATCAAACACTCCATAAGCTCCTGGTGTTGCCGGATGGTCACGGAGCATACCAATGGCTATTTTACGGGCCACCTACTTCATTAAATCAGTATAGAGTTTTAGCTAATCAGAGGTCCCATCCCCCCATCCCAGAGGTCACAGAAGAACATCGTTGGCAGTCTTTTGCTGGCTTGTGTGGCTGTGGTCACTTTTGTTTTCTTAATACTCTCCAGGTGAAACCTGGAACCGGCAACCCCTGTCTCTGGGTCGCAGTGGTCACAAGGCAGCTGTGACAGCAAGCCTGCAGTCTAGCCTGGGATGCTGCTAGGCATTCGGCAATCCCTGGGGCAGAGGACTCCCCAGAAGGAAATGTCCCCTGCAGTTGCATGTTAAAGAGAGGAGGCAACAGTGCCTGAAGCAAAGGAGTAGAGATATGGGGTTCAGGTGAGGTAGGGTCAGTTGTTCCCATAGCAAGGTTACCTGCAAGAATCTGGAACATTATTTTCCTGGGCCTGTCCCCACAGACTTCCTTATCTGCTCCCTCGCCCTCCTTGTGTCAGTAAAAGCAAGAGAAAAGGGTTCTGGGTCTCTGAGGCGGAGCCCACTTACCGCTCTGTCTGCTCTGTCCAGGCTTCTACGAGCTGAGTGATGCTGGTTCCTGCTCCCTGTCCACCTCCTGTGCCTCTGTTTGCAGTGACCGCCTATCCCCCTCACTGGGCAGCTGGCTGCCTGTGCTCCAGCCCTCGAAGTCCAGGTTTGGCATCGGGGTCTGGCGACCCCGCTCAGCAGATGAGACCACTGTCCCCGCATGGAGCCCACAGCCCAGAGGAGAGGACAGCAGGCTCTTGGGTGGCGCGGAGGACCCAGGCCAGCTGAGAGGCGTGTTCCGGCCCAGACCAGTGTCTACAGGTGAGAGAGGGAGGCAGGACAGAGTGAGAGGGTCATCTGGGTGGGAGGGACAGCGGATGAGGGTGCCAAGGCCCACTGGGGAAGAGGCTGACCCTACACAGAGCTGGTATGTGTGTGATTTTTAAATGAGCACCTAGAAGAAGCATTCAAATCATTTGATGTGCCACGTTATGAGTGAGATTAGAAGCTGGGCAGTGGTGGCGCACGCTTTTAATCCTCGCACTCGGGAGGCAGAGGCAGGTGGATTGCTGTGAGTTCTAGGCCAGCCTGGTCTACAAAGTGAGTCCAGGATAGTCAAGGCTATACCAAGAGATCCTGTCTCGAAAAACCAAAAAAAAAAAGTGAGAGTAGAGTCACAAGCGCCCTACACACACACACACACACACACACACACACACAAACACACACACCATGTTTTCCCAAGAGAAAACAATGCCACCTGGGCCCTTCTGTTCCCCCCACACCTGTGCTCCCTGTCAGCCTTGGTCTCTCTGCGGTGAAACCCCCAGTTTCTCAGGCTCTACATCTCAGCATCAGCTCCTGCTGTGACTGCCCCATGTGTGGCTATAGACATTTATCCCAGGTGGCCTCCGAGCTGTGGCTAAGCGAGGGCCCTGAGCTGACATGAAGAGCAGGGACCAGTACACACCAGAGCTGGGTCCGTCTTACATGCACCTACGGGGAGCAGGGACTTGGCGTCTGTCCGCGCTGATGTGCTATCTACGGTCTCATTCCCAGGTGATCTTGAGAGAGTCCTCCCAGCTGACCCGGGGCTCCAGAGAGCTGGTACTGTTGCTGAGTCTTCATCCCTTCTCTGCCAAGGGATAGAGGTCCCGGCCCACGCACTGGACCCCAAGTACCAGCGTGATCTGGTAGCCAGGGGTGGCCAGGAGGTATATCCGTATCCGAGCCCCCTACATGCAGTGGCTCTGCAGAGCCCTCTCTTTGCTCTGCCTAAGGAAGCCCCAGGTCCCGACATGTGCTCACCTCCCCAGGAGGCTCCTCCTGACCCAGCTGACCAGAACAGGACTCAAACTGGGCTGATCCATGAGCTGGGCTCGGCGGAAGCCTACATCCACAGGCTGTTGCGTCTGCGGGGCCCAGAGCCCCCCCTGAGAGATGCTGTGCAGGATGAGGGAAACAACATGGCTCCCTTCCCACAGAAGCGCTGTGGCCACAGGTCAGACAGTGGAAGTCAGCTTGAGAAGTTGGCCTGTGGGATGGACAGGGGAGGAATGAAACCAAGTAGGGGTGCTGCCAAGGACAGCCTCAGGCAACAGGGGCCCGTGTCCCCTGTGGATACTGAGCCCCTCAGCAGCCCCCTAAAGGAGGGAATGGCATCTTGGAATCCCCGTTTCCATGGAGACAATACCGCAGGTTCCTCTCCCTGCTCCCAGGCCCAGCAGCCCCAGCAGCCTCAGCAGCCCTACAATGATTGCGGCCAAGGACAAGGCCTGTCACCATCCAGGGGGCTGGACCCTGAGAGCCCCCCTCGGGCTCCAGGGCCCTTTGCCTACCCACCCTGCACCCCTGGTCAGGCCTCCTCAGTGAGGCTGAGGGTGGGCTCTCCCCAAAGCAAGGCGGCGAAGGTCCGAAGAAGAGTCAGTGACAAAGTACCGCGGCTGGGGAAGCAGCTGCCACTGCAACTTGATAAACAGCGGGGCATTCATGCGGCGTCGCCCCCAGACTGGGACCCCTCATCCAGGGCCCAGCAGGGAGAGCCCAGCAGGAGGCCGGCACTGGCCAGAGAGCCTCCTGGACGCTCTTGCTCTGAGTCCACCCTCTACCCAGTGCCCTTTGTCCCGCTAATGGTGGCCCAGAGGGAAAGTTACCCAGCGTCATCCCAAGCTCTGTTCCCGACGGAGGCAGCCCCCCTTAGCTCGGCAGCCAGTAGGAAGCAGCGCAGGTGGCAGTCCACTATGGAGATCTCAGGCAAAGCCCGCTCGGTCAGCCGACCTGGGCCCAGCTTGGTTCTCCCTAGGTCCCCGGCCAGGAGAGCAGGTGGTCCGCGGGCCCAGAGCAGGCCCACGTTTGCCCGTCAGGATGCCTGTGCGAGGAGTGAGTCGGACCCCTCGGAGCACTCTGCAGAGTGCTCTTCCCTGTTCCACTCCACCATTGCCGAAACCAGCGAGGACGATGAGGCCAGTGACCACACCGCCAACCGCTTTGGGGACGCGTCCAGCAGCAACGAGTCAGAAGGCGGTGTCCAGAGCAGGCGCCGTGGCCTGGCCATAGGCAGTGCAGACGCTGGGCACGAGACGCGGGCCTGGTCCCGCGTTTCCTTACAGCATTCCCCACGGGCCCCAGGAGGCAGCAGGCCACCCCTGCCCCCTGTGCCCAAATTGTGCCGCATCAAGGCCTCCAAGGCCCTGAAGAAGAAGATCCGCAGGTTCCAGCCCACAGCCCTGAAGGTCATGACCATGGTGTGACGGACGCCAGGGTTTCGGGACAAGCCTAGGACCCTTCCGTGCCCCGTGATGAGCAGAGGGAGGAGCCACGAGATGCCAGCTTGCTTAGGTTTCCCAGTCACCCTCACTGGTTATGATTCTTGTGGGGTGATTTTTCCCTCCAGCCGTTTTCTTTGCATGACTGCAGCCACAACTTTCTTCTCCATCACACTTGCCGGCTTGTGGGGAAAGGTCTTGTAGTAAGACATTGCTCCGCAGAGACTGCATCCTGTTGGAGGAGCCAAACTTGAGTTCAAGTCCGTATTACAGTTGTATGAAGAAACACCTCCATGATGCTGGTACAGCTCCAAATAAAAGAACCGCGTTTCCTTTCTCCTGCAGCCACTGTCCTGTGTGCCTGCCTTCCTAACATGCGACGTGTGCTGTTGTTGAGACAGGGTTTTTCTGTGTGGCCCTGGCTGTCCTGGACTTGATTTGTAGACCAGGCTTGCCTAGAACTCACAGCGATCCACCTGCCTCTGCCTCCCAAGTGCTGGGATTAAAGGTGTGTGCCACCACTGCCCGACTTTTTCCAACCATTCCTTATGAATGTCACCTGTTCAGTGTTGCAGGCACATGTCAGCCTTCTGGATCCATCACATGTTGCCTTAGAAGGGAGAATGGAGTGCATTTCACGGGGTGCCCTTACCCTGCACGCTTAGCAGAAGCCTTGAAAATAAGGAGAGACAGGAAGACCGTCTGGAAATACCTGTTACACAGTCAGGGTCACATTGCGGCTAAATAGTCCATAGTGAGAAGCCATATACGGGGGAAGGGACTTGAAAATTGAATAAGGTTTAGAATAAAAAACTCAGCCTCCCTTGAGAGGGGAGGGAGGGAGGGAGATTCAAAGCAGCAAAAGCGAGCAAGGGGCTTTCTGTGCAACTCCAGGGTGCACACATTTCAAAGGTGCCAGAGGAGCAGTGTCTGAAAAGCAAACATTCCGGTGTCTGCCTTGACTTCCTGCCTGTGCCTCCTGGAATTGCTCAGGCCGGGGCATCTGCCTCCCTTGTACTTTCACTGGACTATAGAGGAATATTAAGTCAGCCATGCCCAGGATTTTATTATAAAAGGATGTTTACCCCATCACTGTGACAAAATGCCTGGCAGACTTTAGGAAGCAGAAATGTTTTTGTTTGGTTTTGGTTTTGGTTTTCCAAGACAGGGTTTCTCTGTGTGGCCTTGGATATCCTGGACTTGCTTTGTAGACCAGGCTGGCCTCAAACTCACGGCAATCTGCCTGCCTCTGCCTCCAGAGTGCTGGGATTAAAGGCGTGTGCCACCACCACCGCCCGGCCAGAAATGTTTTGGCCCACAACTTCAGAGGGCTCGCTCTGTCATACACAGGGCATGCCAAGGCAGTTCAGTCCCCAGCATGGTGGCCCAGGAGGCAGAGAGCAGGATGGGAGGTGACTAGAGATAACCTCCCCAAGGACCAGCCTCCAGTGACTCAACTTCCCCAGCCAGGCCCCAAACCCCAAAAGTCTTCAGTCTTCCCAAACACCACCACTACCAAGTGATCCAGTGTTTAAAACATGAGCCTGTGAGATATGTCCCAGATCCAAACCACAGCATTCTACCTGGGGCCCTCAAAGGCTTGTGGCCTCTGAAAGTACATCCCTTCTACCTTCGAGAGTCCTCATAGCTTTATTGGTTCCAGAATCATTCAAAATCCTTGAGTCCAGGTGGTTCAAGACAATCTCTTAGCTGTGAGCCCCTGAAAAATAAAGATAGCTGCATACTTATAGTACATGGTACATCATACACAGTACATTGTACATACTGCATGGTACATAGTGCATGGTACATAGTACATAGATATGTCACTAAAATGTCCCGATGCTTTGCCTCATTGTTCCTGAGATGATGGAAGAGGTGACTTGGCAGAACCTTCACCTGTGACCGGGCGCTGCATCCCTGCTGGCTCCTGTGGAGATGACATAAACCTCATGCCATGTCCACACTCTTGCTGAACATCTCTGTCTAGAGCTCTGCAAGTGGGGGAAGCAGAGGTGCAGCTCAAGTGTACCCCCATGAAATAGATGCACTTTTCTTGTCCTCCTTGGGGATGTGCATTGTCCCAGCAGCTTGAGCTGTGTTGCTGATTGCTGACATGGGCTCAGCACCAGAGGGACCCTGATGGGTTGGCGCTCCTCGGTATCTCATTAACGTTCTTCTTCCACAGCAAAGCTGCTTTGATTTCCAAACCACTCAGGTGCCAACGTGCCACCCCACATCCTGCACTGGAGCCAGGGAGATACAGGCACTAACCATGAAAGCAGTGCAGCTACAGAGAAAATCTGTGCTCTTTCTCTATTCTCACCCTCAGTGAGTGAGTGTGTGTGTGTGTGTGTGTGTGTGTGTGTGTGTGTGTGTGTGTGTGTGCACGCGCACCTTTTCTCTCTTCTCTTCTGTCTTATTGGGGAAAAGAAAAATCTTCAATGAGGCTTGTTAAGGCACAGCATGAAACCTTCATTCAGAGAGCAGAGCTGTGGGGAAACATGAGACTCAACTCCTAAGCTGTGCTGGCCAGGGACCTCATTTCTGAGGAGCAGGTGAGGACCCTGTGTGGTAAATGGCCAACAAGATTCCTGCTGAAGACGGACCTGGGCACCCTGGGGGCCAGAGGCTGGTGGGTGGTGGAGGCTGAGGGTTCTTGATAAAGGCTACTTCAGGGCTGTGGGCATGACTGTGACTTACAAGGAAGGGCTCAGGTAGCCAGAGATGCCCGTGGACTTTCCTGAAGCTCCTGGCCAGACACTGGCCACACAAAGGCCATGTTTCTCTCAAGCCCAGACTCCGCCTGTCTGAACAGAAGTCAGGCATATATTCTGTTTTTCCAGAGGTCAGAAATTCATCCCATGCCCTCTGCTTTCAGCAGCTCAGAGGCAGGGTTGGGATGGGCAAACACAGTGCAGGAGAGTTCCCCGGTGTCCTCTGGGCCTCTCGAACCCCACCCTGTGGTCAGAAGGGCCACACAGCATGGAGAAAAACAAGGACAGCTTCCCCACCAGAAGAACTTGCTCCCTTTAAAAAAGGGAGACATGTGCTATGGGACTCAGAATGAGGGGCACGTTGGTAACATTAGAAGTGAGACTGAGCCTTTCCGGATCAACAGAGAGCTTACGCCGGGTCCAGGAGTCCCCCAAGTGGGCCAGGAGGAGTAGACAGCCAGAGCTTGCCACAGGCAGTGGGGGACATCATGACACACAGAGGTAGAAGTCTGACACCAGCGATGAAAAGCCACTTTGAAGCAGTTACAGATGGCCACAGGAAAGGGGACTGACCAGCACATAGCAAGTCAGTTAGCTTCCTCAGGCAGAAGACACCGCTCTTACCTTAGTGGGAATAAGAGACGGTTTACTCTGTAGCCAGACACAAGTGAGCACTGTCCTGGAACACAGATCCAGGTCACCCAAAAGCCGTGCTCTAGTGCGGCAGCCGTTCTATGCAATTTTCATACCAGCAGAGCAAGGTCAGCCAGTCACAAATCAGGCACTTTTAAAATATTTTACTGGGGACTCCTAGAGCTGGGTTAAAACAGGGCAAGGACATCTCTGCCACAGCCTCAGATGTCACCAGATGCCATTCTAGCTTTGTGGTTGATGGAAATCTAAGGGGTCTGTTTGTACATTCCAGAAGATTTACCTGGTAGCCAGGAAGATGTTAGGTCACACACAGACCTGGGCAATAAATGGCTCTTTGGGGGATTTGAGATAACTCAGGGTCCCTTGTCTCTCGGCCTGTAACATTCCATCTCTCCATGGTGACCGAAGCTGTAATCACTCAATCAGTCTCGTTGAATGCTTAACCTAGGTGTGGCTTTTTCCTGAAAGCTTCAGTTCACATATTTTAGAGTAATTTTCTTTCAGACAGACATGTCTACTCCTGGGCAAGAAAGGGCAGAAGTCCTCTGGGCAATGTGGCTGTGATAAGGAGGCTCATGGGTGCCTGGGGGGCCCTGGCTGGCAGATGAGCACCCCTAAAAAAGCACATGGCAGGCAGCTGAAGATTCTACTCTTGGCTCTTCAGACACTTTTCCTAAGTTCTAGCATGTTTGAATTAAAAAATATCTTTAAAAAAAAGAAAGCCAAAATCAAATACAGTTTATAATAGTTAGTAAATAAACTACAATGTTAGTGAAAGGACCTACCTCTCTTTAACAAATTGTGTCATTTAAGAAGATTGGCTTAGGCCATGCACGGTGGTAAAAGCCTTTAATCCTACCACATGGAGGAAGAGACAGGAGCATCTCGGTGAGTTCAAGGCCATAGGCCAGCCTAATCTATACAGGGAGTACCAGGAAAGCCAGAGCTTTCTCAAAAAACAAGAAAACACCCAGGGGTCCTGCTCAAACTATGGCACCAGCTAAGAACAATACGTGCAGTAAACTTCGAACCCCTACCCAGATCTAGCCAATGGACAGGACATTCTCCACAGTTGAGTGGAGAGTGGGGTCTGACTTTCACATGAACTCTGGTGCCCCATATTTGACCATGTCCCCTGGATGGGGAGACCTGGTGGCACTCAGAGGAAGGACAGCAGGCTACCAAGAAGAGACTTTATACCCTATGAGCATATACAGGGGGAGGAAGTCCCCCTTAGTCACAGTCATAGGGGAGGGGAGTAGGGGGAAAATGGGAGGGAGGGAGGAATGGGCAGATACAATGGATGGGATAACAATTGAGATGTAATATGAATAAATTAATAAAATATTTTTTAAAAAAGACAACAACAATAACCAAAAAGCCAAAAACCAAGCAAACAAACAAAAATGCAAAACCAATCCCCACTCCCCCAAAAGAACAAAATGAAAGAAAAAGAAGAAAAGAAATAGGCTGTGCCACATGTGCTGATTAGACAGATACGCGGATCCTCTGAGGGGTTTGTCTGCAGCCCCTCTGTCCCAGCACACAGCATAAGCACCTTTGGACACAGTGCAGTGTGGCTGCCAGGAGCTCCAGAGCCCTTGCATGGGAATGGCCACCCCATCAGGCCAGCTCTGTTCTGCCTTAGATAGCAGTCCTTCACCACCTGTTAGTGGGAAGGAAAAAAAAGGTATGATTCTCACATAACAGACTTCATGGAGCTCATGTGTGATGGCTCTTGTACGCACGGTGCTCAGACATACCTATGAAGGCACATGGACCTCAGCATTATTCTATCAGAAAAAGGGTCATATCCCATAATATCCCATAAGGCCAGCAAGGGTACTTACTGATAGCCACACTGGCTTTTGGGGAAAGGGCATAGTGCTGAGTGATCCCACAACTTTGGGGTGGGCTGGAGAGACCCTTGGGTGGTGACATCCGATTCTCACAGGGGAGCTTAACCAGCAAACCCAGCCGTCCGCTGTTGCCTCCTAAAAGCAGAGCCAAGAGGCACCTGTGAGACAGCAGCCACCAGCTGGGCATTTCCACCTGAGTGACACCTGGCCATCTGGACGTCTACGGCTGACCGTGAGAGCAGGTGACTCATCCAGGCCAGCATTGATTCATAGAGAAGCAGTAGCAGCTGGAATAAAGAAATCAACACACACACACACACACACACACACACACACACACACACACATACACACACACATACACACACATACACACACATACACACACACACATACACACACACATACACACACACATACACACATACACACACACATACACACACATACACACACACATACACACACACATACACACACATACACACACACATACACACACACATACACACACACATACACACACACATACACACACATACACACACACATACACACACACATACACACACACATACACACACACATACACACACACACATACACACACATACACACACACATACACACACACACATACACACACACATACACACACACATACACACACATACACACACACATACACACACACATACACACACACATACACACACACACACACACACACACACTGGTCGGCATCTATTATACTCTTAGAGCACCTGTGGTTTTTAGCAAGTTCTGACAGTGTGTAACTAAGGCCCACAGTGTAGACACCTCTTTACAGCACCTTTTGGTCCAAGGCACTTTGAACGGCTCTACGTGCACAGGTGACGAAGGCAAGAGCTGTACTTGGCATCCTCAGGGTCTCAGCCTCTCTCCCACCTTCCCAGATGCCTGACTGCATCCTTCTTGGGATTCGGGGCAGCATCCTGGCGATGGCCTCTTTCCAGAGCAGTGTCTTCCTGCCTTGTCTCCTGGGGAAGTACCAGAAAGAAGCAGCTAAATCAGCAGCAAGGCTTGGGACTTGCAAGAAGAAGGCTGGTGACACTCTGGGAACAGTTCGTTGCTCCTACAATCAGGACGGAGGGGGCCCGAGGCGAGGCCTGACCCATCCTATTTACTGAACACCTGCGGTACACAATGAACCCTACCAGGTACCTTTATATGGGAAGAGGCAAAGTCAAGGGACCACTCTGCAGAAACTGTTCAGTGAAGGACTGCCGTGAGCAGAGAGCACGTGGCAGACCTCCAAGACCTGCACCAGAGCCTGCAGCTGGATGCACAGGAGTGTGAAGTGTTTGGGCGCAGCAAGCACAGCGCAGCCAGAGTTTGAGTCAGGTGAGGGGAGGGAGAAAGATCCATGGAGGAGGCGGCAGTGAGGTTGAAAACAGGTTTTGACCTGCAGCTGAGGCAGGAAACAGGAGCCTGCGTGGTACCCAGGGTCCAGGTTTCCCCTAGAGTATAAAGAGCCACCTTGAAGGACTTTAGTGAGTAGAAATACACAACACCTGTGCACACAGAGTGAGCAATAATTGTGTGTCCAAAGCCTGCTGTGCAAGGGGCCATGTGGCCACTGGGTTTGGGCAGAGACTGTACCCAGAGATGGAAAGGCCAATGGGCAGCAAACGGAGGACAGCTGGCTTCCGGGGTCGGGAGGGGGGGAGGGGGAGGGCAGGGAGGGGGAGGGGAAGGGGAGAGGGCAGGGAGGGAGAGGGGGAGGGGGGAGGGCAGGGAGCATGTATGTCACTGTCTCTCCTTGGTCTCCTCTTCTTTATGTCCCTGTGTGTCACTGGAGATGGCTGCCAGTTTCCTGACAGCTATGGTGGGGCTGCTGGGGTGTGTGTTAGGCTGGTTCCTGGGGAGGCTACAGGTGTGAGACCCATTTCCCTTCTCACCGGAAGCTTGGTCACTGGCTCTTTCTATACTCAGCCTCTTAGAAGCAGGAGACACAAGTAGATTTGTGTTTGGGAAGCCTCCTGGCCCCAGGAGAGACTGCGTGCAGGAGAGGCTGTCTCAGTGAGGACCAGGTCTGAGGGAGGGCACTCAAGGGGGCACCCGCAGTGCCAGAATTCAGCTCCAGTCCCACTGTGATTGTCCCTGGGTCTCTTGATGTGTGTGTGGGGAGCTGTATAGCTGTGACACAGACACGGTACCAGTGTGCTAGGGTATCCTATGCGCTCCCTAATGAGGACTCTTTCAGAGTAAGAACAGCTTTAGCAGGATGCTCTACTCAGGATTTTCTTTTCTTTTACATTTTCATTATAGATCTATTTGTCTTTTGTCCAAAATATTTCTAATGAAAACACCAGCAGAACAGGGATGAAACAGATTTAGCCAACCTCATTTTTCTTAGAGATATTTTTCTTGCATTTGCATGCCCTCGTCCCCTTCAAGTTTGAAACTCCAGTTTGTGTGGTGCACAGGATGGTGTCTGATATGTAAACGGGCTATGTAAATCAACAGGGTGCAGCGTCAGCTCCCTAGGGCAGGACAGCACCCAGCAGCAGACCCAGGCAGTGCTATGGTGTCAATGACATGGTTGGCAATCAGTGTCCGTGATGTCCTGGGCTCTGAACACTATAGTGCGCGTGTTGCCCAACTGCAGGACCTGAGCCTTGATCAAAGCAAACAGCAGAACTCTATAGATGGCCCATCAGCTACAGCTTCGTGCACTGGGCCTCACCTGCCATCGCAGACTTGTAGGCTCAATGTTCTTAACAATTACATTTTATTATGAACTTATTAAACGAGCCTACCTCCCTTACAACCCGACTAGCCTAAATAAGAGGAAAGGAGATTAAGGAAAAGAGGAATGACACCTGGGATGGTTCCCCTGGCGTAGTCAGCAGGATTTCAGCAGACCAGCAATCCCACCAAAGTTGCTGCTGGAACCTGGAGCAACTGGAACCTGAAGCCTCAGCTGGAGTCCAAAGCCTCGAAGCTTTCCCTGGAGAAGCTTTCCCTGGAGAAGCTTTCCCTGGAGAAGCTTTCCCTGGAGAAGCTTTCCCTGGAGCGGTTCCCTCTAGGAACGTCTCGAAGTGCAGGGATGAACAGCCAAAAACCAAGTCCCAACAAAAAAACTCTGCCTCCCGTTATTTTGGGCAATACACACACACACACACACACACACACACACACACACACACACACACACACACGCATGTGCACGCGTGCGCGCGCCCATATCCTCTCAGTTTGTTCAAAGATGTTTTTCACCTGGCAACAACCAAGGCCTCCACAAAGTGGTTCGACTTCTAAGTGGTAAACATCTGCTCTCTTCCCCATGCTGCACTTGGGATCACAACAAAACCAGGTTTATCTCCCCTGCACGGACTTGCTTTGCTAGAGGCTTACAGACCACACTTCTACTCACAACTGCTGAGGAGGAACCCGGGAGTGCTCATCTCGGGAAAACCAGAAAAGCACAAGGCTTGGGAGAAACATTTTGCTTCCTCTTGAGGGTCACTCTGAAGTAGGAGATGCAAGATGTATGGAGCCCCATAGGCTGCGGGGCATCTGAGCACCTGGGGCCCATGGGAGAGCCCACTTAATAGGCAGATTGGTTTGTCTGTTTGTTTGAGACAGGATCTCACTGTGTAGATTGAAATTAGCTCTGTAGACCAGGCTAGCCATGAACTCACAGAGATGCACTTGCTTCTGCCTCCCAAGTGCTGGGATTAGAGGTGTGCGCCACAGTGCCCCTCGATGGGCAGAGTTTAGAGTATAACCTTTAACATGTTGACTTGATGGGAAGACAACCAGTTCACCAAAGAATTCCCATGAGAGGATGTCATCTTTTCAGTTTAGAGAGAGATTCATTAGCACAGTTGCCAGTGGCTGACATATATTACCAGCCATTTATCTTAGTCACATATGACCGATAATTAAATATGCTTAGTATCTGTCCAAAGCACGGGCCTTTTGCGACAGTGCTGTGAGGTGGGCATGGCGGCTGTGCTGTATTTGAACTATATTAAAGATGAAGGGCTTGGAACAGAAACGAAGGGTGTGGCTACTTAGCTGGTACAAGGGTGTGGCTGAGGTCAACCAAAGCCTCTGGTTTCAAATGCAGCTCCCATGTCTGTGGTCAGCACTCAACAGCTAGAGGACAAGGGAGGGGATACAATGGGGATGTAAAGTAAATAAATTTAAAAAAAAATTTAAATTCAAAACAAACAGACAGACAGACATGCTCTGTCTGGCAGACCCATTATAACCTTCATGGCCAGGGATGTGTGATGCTCTGGTGCTAGGAGGTCAAGTTCATGAACAAACAAATAGAAATCATCTGTCAGCCCTGAAGTACCTCTCACTGGGTTTGTTGAAGATTAAGCGTGTTGCTCTGTATCCTCTGAACGTGTTAAATACCGCCCCAGCCTCATGTCACTGTTGGAGCCCCAATACCACAGCCTGAGCTGGACCCTGCAATGTGGCCAATGCCACAGCCTGAGCTGGACCCTGCAATGTGGCCCACCTTAGTTCCATATTTTAATTTTGCACCTCATCATTTCTGCAATCTATGTGCTCGCTCAGCATTGGACGGGACATGGATTTCATCACGGACAGGACTTAATTGGGTCTGGCCCTAGAAGGCTCCCTTAGTGAACCTTCCTTCTCCTGTGTGCCTGAGGGACAGACTTCCCAACCTGGATAGTCTGGCCTTGCTGTCCATGAGGAGCCACTCCTGGGCCCACCAAGCAGCACATGGGCTCTGATAATGTTCACTTCGGGTATTGTGGAAATGCACCCCTCAGGCTGCCCCCTTATTTTCCTGTACCTAAACCAAGGAAGGCAGGCATGTCGACTGAGGACACCAGCTCTCTGTGAGTTTGCACGGACACAGCCAGTCACAACGCAGAGTAAGGGGCCTTCTTGCTGTTCACTGTCACACTCGGTGGCTGAGGAAGAGGAGCTGGGAGAACTTCCTCTTAGGACATCAGAGACACATGTTGCTACCCATGTGACCCCAGCTCCTTCATTATAAGACTCATTATATTTTTAAGTTCTCAAAAATGTGAGTATATCATAAAAAAAAATTACAATTGGTGCAAAGTAGAACTCCTGCACACAGGCCAGGGAAAGAGGAAGACGGGGCCTTAGTGGTGTGGGATTCCTCCCCACCCCCGTTCCTTCCAGACAAATGTGTGACCAGTCTGGCCAGCAAATTCCTCTCTTCCCTGCTAAGGAGATAAGCCAGCTGTTCTCCAGCTGTGTCCAGTGAGGGTGACAAGAATTCTGGGTCTGGGCCAGGCATGGTGGCGCACACCTTTAATCCCAGGACTCCAGAGGTAGAGGCAGGAAGATCACTGTGAGTTCAAGGCCAGCCTGGTCTACAAAGTAAGTCCAGGACAGCCAAGATAACATAGAGAAACCCTGTCTCAGGAAAGAAAAAAGAAGAAGAAGAAGAAGAAGAAGAAGAAGAAGAAGAAGAAGAAGAAGAAGAAGAAGAAGAAGAATTCTGGGTCTGGTGTGAGATTAGGACCAGGCTCCTGGTGTGGAGTCCTGGCCACTGCATGCCCACAGGGTCACCTCCGTCCTCTCTCAGCCAGGGAAATGCTGGACAAGATATATGCCAGGCAGTGTTCTATCTGATCCAAGGCCTCATGAAGACAATGTGACAAGACCTGTAGGTGGCAAGGCCTCTGTAGACTAAGCTGAGTGACAGTCACATCATAGTGGTCACCAGAGAGCTTTCTTTCCATCTGGGGAACTGATCCCCATGGATGTTGCTTTTGCTTGGCCTGTGGCTGGTGTCCCCAGATCTTATGTACCCCCAATCCTGCTGGAATCAGAATGTGGTGGCAGGTCCCAGTGTGACACCCCAGGGCTGCTCCTCCCTGCTGCAGCACCCTGGCCATCCCTGACTTGAGTGAGCAACCACAAGCACACACACCTTCTTGTCCCCATGCCAGGTTACACAAAGCCACAATTCTATGCCACAGGCAAGACTGGACAGGGGAGCTGGCACTGGGGATGCGCCTCCACCCTTGCTCAGGACTCGAGGGCTGGGCCTTTAGATTCCTCCCTTTGTTTAAAGATGCTGTAAACATGGTCTGCTCATCCCCTCCAGCCAAGATTTGCCTCAGCAGGAGAAATGGCCAACTCAGGCTCCCTTGTCCTTGGCTATTTGCAGAAAGGGAATCCTCCTTAAAACTGACCAGACTCGCATGGCATTGCTAGGCCTTCCAATCTGCAAACGGATGAGAGAGGAGCCTCCTAAGACGGCAGCTAACTATCCTGACATCTCCAGTAGGAAGGACAAAGGTGCCTTAGACTTGAGGTGCAGAGACTGAACGAATTGCTGCCACTTTGACAGAAGTAGAGACATTAAATACACACAGATCCCCAACAGAGGTACATAACTCTGAGGCCCACAGGTTTGTGTGGTATAGCTGACTAGGGACAGTTACCAAGGGGCTCAACAGGTTCCTGATAGGGAGTGGGCTGGTGTCTCCTCCCTGTCGTCAGAGGGCCTTCCCAACAGCAACCTCCCTGTATTCAGTCTAGCTCAGAAATGTGCCACTCTTTCAGGCCTGCAGCTAATGTGCCCTGAGCTCTATCACAGGTAGCCAGGTCCAGCCCTCGGCTGACTTAGGCTGCTCAGACAGAGTAGAGCAGGGGCAGAGGCTAGCTCAGTCACTCTCACAGGGTGGGGACTCACCTGGCTTTGTCCCAGAAGGAACACCTCTGTTTGCACGCACTAGACTATAACACAGCAAAGATAGGCCCCTAGCACCCAGCCACTCAGTCAGTTAGGTCAAGGGATCTGGTGAGGACAACACCTGGAGGCCTATGCAGCCCATCCCCGGCTTTCCCTTCATCACTGTGTCCTCAGCTTCCACCTCACAGAACCACAAGGCCATGTGCACATGCTGTAGCTGCTGCTGCTACAGGTGCTGTTGCTGCTGCTGCTGCTACTGCAGGACTGCATAGAAGGAAAAGTTATGACCTCTCTGTATCCTGTGAGATCATATAGACATTAAAAAAGTAATTTTAGGGGCAGAGAAGTTGTAGAAAGAGTGCCTGCCATGTCTGTGTTTGATCCCGAGCACCACATTAAGTAACCACTGATAGATTATAGATAGATAGGTAAATCGGTAGGTGGGTAGGTGGCTCACAGGTGGGTGGAGGAATAGATGGATAGATACATGATAGGCAGATAGATAGATGAAGATAAAAATGTGTTTGTCTGTCTGTCTGTCTGTCTCTGTGTGTGTGTGTGTGTGTGTGTGTGTGTGTGTGTGTGTGTGAGAGAGAGAGAGAGAGAGAGAGAGAGAGAGAGAGAGAGAGAGAGAGAGAGAGCATGGAACACAGTGAACATCACCCAACCCCACTGTGCACAGATTGGAAGGCACCCCTTTATAGACACATTTTCCTCACCTTCCGAGTCCCCAGAGGCTGACCCACAGGAGTTACAGTTCTGAAGGCTGGGGCGGGGGTCCAGATGCCAGGTATCAACAGGGGTCTCCCTCTTCCTCAACCCCATTTGCTTGAGCATTTGTGTTCCCTCCAAGCTGACCTGCTGAAATTTTTGCTGCAAAGGAGATGGTTTAAGGGAAGTGGGACTCTGGTGAAGTGATTGGTTGGGTCACGGGGTGGAGGACTATATTTTATAAAAGGCTCCAGGGAGCTCCCCAGACCTTTCCCCCATGTGAAGACAGAACTAGGTGTGTGTATGTGGCCTGGGAAGAGGCACTTACAAAGATCTGCTATAGCCTGTGAGTCCAAGAACAGCAAGAAATTAATGCGGATTAATTCTACGCCACCTGGTCTGTAGAACTGAACTAAAGGTGACCAAGGGGACTGAGACCTGGGACTTGCTAGTGACTGTGACATTTCTTGGCACATGGTCACAAAACTCATTTTTCACCTGGACTGTTTAATGGCTGCCTTGCTTCCTGTGTCCTCAGTCACACCATAGTCCCTCTTTTGTCCTTTTCCTCTTACAAGGTCACCCTCATATTGTATTAGTGCCATGGATTAGTTCTCTGGTGGGCTGGGATCCTGGCTGAGACAGAGGGTACTGGGCTCCCATGACTCGGGCATGTGTGGAACAGGCGTGCAGACTTCATCCCTGTGGACTGGTCCCATGACTCAGGCAGATGTGAAGCAGGTGTGCAGACCTCACTGTGATTCAAGCAGGTATGGAGCAGGTGTGTAGACCTCCCCACTGTGAGATGATCCCATGACTTGGGTACGTGTGGAGGAGGTGTGCAGACCTCACTGTGACATGATCCCTGAGGAGGTGTGCAACTGGTGTGTAGACCTCCCCACTGTGAACTGAGCCCATGACTTGGGCAGGTGTGGAGCAGGTGTGTAGACCTCACTGTGACTCAAGCAGGTGTGGAGCAGGTGTGTAGACCTCCCCACTGTGACATGATCCCATGACTTGGGCAGGTGTGAAGCAGGTGTATAGACCTCACTGTGATTCAAGCAGGTGTGGAGCAGGTATGTAGACCTTCCCGCTGTGAACTGAGCCCATGACTTGGGCAGCTGTGGAGCAGGTGTGTAGACCTCCCTATTGTGAGATGATCCCATGACTTGGGCAGGTGTGAAGCAGGTGTATAGACCTCACTGTGACTCAAGCAGGTGTGGAGTAGGTGTGTAGACCTCACTGCTCCAAGGTGATCCCACTGATTTCACGTCTTCACAAGGCTTTCCCTCCTAGCCAGCTGTTTGGGGAACGGGGCCTGGGATGCAATAGGGGTTCTGGGTGATAGCATTTCACTTTGCCCCTCATGAAATAACAGGGAACTGCCCAGGCAGAGCACACACCCATCAAGCGAGCATCCACCTCCAGGTCACAGGCATCAATAGGTTTCTAGTTTGGTCCAACTTGGTTTCCTTGGTTTCTCTATTTATACACAGAGAGAGTTGTCCTTACAGCTGGGAAAGCACATCATCATGAAGACCTGAGTTCAGTCCCTAGCACCTTGGTACCAGCTGGGCATGGTGGCATGCACCTGTAATCTGACCAGGTAGAGACAGGAGGACCCTGGGGCTCACCAGCCAGCCAGTCAGAAGTTCTAGATCCCAGTAAGAGACACCTGTCTGAAAAGAATTAAGTGGACAGAGCCTGAGGAATGACAACAGAGACCGACATCTGGCCTCCTCCTGCTAACGTAAACACACACTCACGGACTCTCACAGGTACACACATAATAAATGAGTAAACAAATAAACCTGTTTTTTTACTCTCCCATTTCAGCAGACCTGAATTTTACTTCTGTTGAGAAATACTGAAAAGTATTGTTTGCAGTAAATCTGGTTTTTCCCAACCATATACAACCCTTTAGCATTCCGCCCATGACTGTGGCTCAGCCACTAAGGGGTCTGAGTTTCCTGCCTTCCACGGACATATGACAAGTCAGCACAGTCCTGCTTCTGAGAGCCAAGCACGCACTGAGAGCAGGCAGAGCCATCGCCGCTGCCTCCTTCCATCACTTGCCTCGGGTTTGCGGTAGTGACATCTCCTGTCCTCCTCGCTGCTGCGGTGACTGGTGAGCCTTCCCTTCTTGAGGCCACGTGACTGGTCCATGTCATTCTTCAGCATGGCCAGGACTGCCCTCTGCCATAGCATTGGGATGTAGAGAGGAGCTGTGCAGACAGGTGATAGATACAGCCTATGAGTCTCACGGCCCTGCAGCCTCCGGAGCTGGGGAGTTAATCCATGAAGGAAGGGTTCAGCGTATCACCCTTAATTTCCTCCCAGATCACAGAATGGGGCAGCCTTGCTGGAAGACATAGCCAATCCTCCCAGAGACCATGATCTACAGCAGCACAGGTGAAGGAGCAGAACCTGAGACGCTGATGACTTGCCCCAGGATCACCTAACTGGTGGGAGACTGACTGATCAGGGCCGCCAGGAGCAGTTGGTACCACCTGGCTGACTCACCAGCATCCCACCCCCATCCCCGCTGTCCTTCTGTGGCTTGGTATGTGTGGAGCTAGGAGCTTTTGGGTCAGGAGAGAAAATACTAGAGCTTGCCTAAGAGACTCCCAGTGAAAAACCCTTCTGGAACTTTCCAGTTGCTAAGGAGTGGCTATCCAGAGAAAGAATCTATGCAAGGATCTCCCTCAAGTGTCCCTGTTGGACATTCCAGAAGGTTCTACAGTGTCTTAGCTCTGTACTATTGGACACGCTGACCACAGCTCCTACCAAATGCCCCTGCCCTGCCCCCAGCTACATACAAGAGTGTTTGCTCTCCCTTACTATGTTAGTAAGAATAAAACATAAATTGATGGAATATATTGCATATTAAGAAATGGAAAGCACATGATTCTATATGTGCTGGGGCTCTTGGGGGCTTCCTGCTTCTGTGGATCTCTTGGTAGGGAGGCTTTTCTCATATACATTAGCACGTGTTCCCTTTCTAGCTTCAGCCAGTAGCGGCTCCAACCTTTGGCCTGAGGCATTCCTGCTGACTCCCACAAAAGGATTTGAAGACATGTGGGGGAAAAAAAATAACTGAATTCAAATTTGGACTGAGTTAAGAAAGAAAGAAAGTGATTTCTAAACCTAAGAGGCTGTGCCAGGGCCCAGGAAGGCCTCACCCTGCCAGGCTGGGTGGGGCCCCAGCTGCTGAGAGATGCAGGAATCCTTGGTGACCATGTCATGCAGAGGAACCACAGTGTTTGCTATGACTTAAGCCTCCTGGGATGCAGAGAAGAGAAAGTGTGGGACCAGGATGCTCTGGCAGGCAGTAAGGGCGGGCAGCCTTGACAATGGCAGGCAGGGCCTGGAAGCTGCTTCTTGGAGCTAGGGGACTTGGGGAATCTTGCCCAGCCCTGTGGATCTTCCTGGTTTGACAACAGATGAGGATAGAGCTTTTACAACTTTAAAGGGAATTGAAAGACAGTGGTTCACCCGTTTCTTGGAGAATGACGGCTGTCATCTTGATCTAGATCATCCATAACTATAAAGTTTCAGTTCTCAAAATATACAAACACTGAATTAATACAATCACTGCAATTTGATTTAATCCCCCCCCCACCCCCAAAGAGCTCTACTTTCTAGTTTTTGAGTAAAGGATGTTGGGAGGTCTCATTTGCTGACTGTGCCTAGCAGATCACTTCTGGGTTTCACTCTGAGCAGGGTGGCGGTTGTCTACTAGCCCTGGGCCCCTGCCAGCAGCCCGGATCTGTATGTGGGCACAGCCTCTGTCTACTTTCACAATTACCTCTGGGAGGCTTTGAAGCCCCAGAAAATGTCCCTAAGGGCTTGTCTGAAAAGCCTGGTTTTGTTCAGCCCATCTATTTTCAAAGCTGGCTGGGAAAAAGATACCTGTAAGTAAGGTACCTAGTGATTAGAGTGTACACCTGGCTCCACTTTCTAGAGCACAGGGAGTGGCAGCCTCCTTCAGTGAGGCTTTTACCAGGGAAATCCTTGGGGTTTTCACTCCAGCCCCTCCCAGGACCCAGCATACCCCTCAGTCTCTTCCCTTCCTGCCCTGGGCACTTGGTCCTCATTGGTCCTAAATAGCCACTGGGAAGAGATGTTGACAGGAAGAGGTAGCTGAGCTATGCTATTCCCGCACCCCTGGGGCTCTGAAGGGGAGGGAGGGGCTGGTGCTGGAAAGACAGTGGTTTCTAAACCCCCAGAGGCCACAGAGGTCCAGAGTCACGGACTCTAAGGTAGCTCAGGGTACCCTAGAACTCTCAGTGGTTTCCTGTGCACCCCAAAACTCTGCCCTGCAAGACTGGAGGAAGGAACGCTCCTGTCCTAGGCCCTGGCTTCTTTTCTTCACACTCCTTTGTGAAGAGCAGAGCTCCTGCTCAGTAGGAGCAGAAACAGGGATTTTAAATTTGCTCAGAGACTATGGTAGGCCACTGACCCTAAGACTTACTACAAATGTTAATGGGTATGAGCCACCTAATCTAGGAGCCCTTATACCCTTTTCAGCAACAAAACGCAGTTAAAGGACACTCAAGATGCTTTCACCTCTGTGAAGGAAAAATGTGCATTGCAGCACTGATTTTCAAAAACAACGAGTGCTTTAGGTGACTAAGAAACACAGAGAGCTGTAGGGGGAAAGCACCTCAACTGATTATTCAGTACCAACCAGTCAGCCCTAAAATATGTACACAAGTAACATTATACAGATTGAGCAAGTTGTACTCATGTTCTTATGAATATGCGCGTGCGCGCGCGCGCACACACACACACACACACACACAAACACACACACACGTGCACACACACGCACATGCGTGTGTGTGCACACACACACACACAAACACACACACTAGGATTTTTTTTTCTAAAGAAGGCATGAATTTGAAAGAGAGCAATGGGGTTGGTGCATGGGAAGATTTGGAAGAAGAAAAAGGGAAAGAGTGATGTGATTAAAAATCTAAAAAACCAAAGTAAAAAACCACTAAAAAACAAAAAGAGAAGAAAGGAAGGGAGGGAATAAGGAAGGGAGAGAGGGAAGGGAGAGAAGGAAGGAGGGAGGGGAAAACCCTGCCTCCAGCTCACTGGACACTAAGGATCCCTGAATTAAAGACTAGCATTTGTGGGTGCCTGGAAGTCTCACAGCTAGATTAAAGACAGGAAAATATGGCTCTTTACCACAGCTATTGGCCTGCCATCCCCGCTAAGCCTCACCTGCTTAGTGTTGGGGGGATTGGGGGAGTCAGTCTGCAGCATGGACTACCATGAGTACCTGGGGCGGGGTGGGGGAGTCAGTCTGCAGCATGGACTACCATGAGTACCTCGGGTGGCTCAGGCCAGCCCAAACGTTCTCATCCCCTCGGAAGTTGTCACCCATACAGTCCTTTACTTCTGGCTGTACAAACTCCTGCCTGGTGAAGCCTGTTTCAGCTCTGCTGTTGTGACTGCCCATGTACCAGGAAGATTTGTTGCTAGCACACAAACACAGCTCCCCACTATGTGCCGGCTTCTAAGCCTTGGAAAGCCCAGGGGATTAAGGTGTGTCTTAAAGGAGCCTTTTAATCTGAAGTATGCTGACAGTAAACAGACATTTTTTTTTTTTATGAGCAGAAAAACCGTCTAACATGATGTGGTTCTATAGCTGTCCTTGTCTGCTTCCATCCCCCTGAGAGTGAGGCCAGAGGGACAAGGAAGCAGTGACAGACTTTTGTTGGTCCCAGAAAAGGTTAGGGAGACATAAGTGAGAGTAGACGGTACAGAAGTGGGAGAGCTGCAGGATCGAGCAGTGGGCCGTACAGTAAGATACCAAGGTCCGTGCGCCGGACAGACAGACAGACAGACAGACAGACGGTGCTGATGGCACAGAGTGCATGAAGTGGGAGCTCAGCAGTAGGGAGACAGGTGGGTTGACCAGTGAGAGAGCACATCCCCGAGGGCTCTGCACACCCACCTGTCTCAGGCCTTGTTTCTGTGACGACACAGACCAGCTGATCCATCCGCCTCAGTGTGCGCTCTCACCTGCTTGGCTCAGCCTCAGATGTGATATCTGAAAGGCAGAAGGTATCCATGTTGTTTCTTACTGGGGAGGTCAGTTTCCTAACAAAAGCAGTACTTGTAGGCCAGCGCTGGTGTTTTTTTCTACAGACAGCAGACACCATCAGTTCTTTCTCTTCTATTGCACACATACACACACACACACACACACACACACACACACACACACACACACACACTACAACCTCCCCTGCCTCAGGGCTGGAGACATTGAGAGTCAAATGATAGCACACGCTTGTCTTTTCCTGCCTCATGTGTCTGAGGTGTGCACGATGCACACACTTGCCATAGGCTTGAGGGCCAAGCAGAGGTCATCAGAGGGCAGAGGGGGTCAGCTGACCTGCAGGTGGCACCAACAAAGGGCAGCCAGCAGCAGGGGCCAAGGCTCTGCTTTCTGTTGCTTGTTTACTGACCAGCATATTCTGACTCCCACAGAGATCTCCATTTCTTAAGTTAAACAGTCCATTAAACAGGGCGGGCTGAACAGCATGCTACGCTTTAAAGCCGGATAGGAAGAGCTCGACCCACTGCTGCCCAGGGTGCTGCGACCTATGGGTATGTTCCAGTAAAACCAGCAGCAGCCTCTCAGAAGAGCCATGTCCCAGAGCCTGAGCCCTGAGCATCTTCACTGTTGTCTTGTCCTGGGTGACAGTCGGGGAGGTGGGGGGTGGGGGGAAGGACTGGGGAGGACTGATTTGCCTCTGAGCCCCAGGTGAAAAGCTCTTTTATTTGCCCTAGGGGCATTACTAGTTCTAAGCCTCAGAACAGGGCTAAGACTCATAGACACTCGGGTTTGGAGAAACAAGGACATTTGGGGCTTGAGAGTGAGGTATTATGGCCACAGACAGGAGCCCCACCAACTGCCAGCCTGTGACAGCCAAGACCCCCACAGTGTTGACAAGACTGTCACCAGTGTGGCACAGACAGAACCCCAGGGTCCCTTGCAGTCTTTTCCTTCTCAGGCTCCCCGTGATCAGGAAGTTAGCCCTGAAGCAAAGCACCAGAGTGAGCCTTCCCAGGCAATATGGCAGCCACCTTCTCAGACCGGGGCCATGACTTCTACCAAGTCCCTGCACCAGCCATGGAAAAGGACAGTTGTGCAGGCGGGAGCAGGGCTCAGCAGCTGATGGAGTGTTGCTCTTGTAGAGGGCCTGAGTTTGGCTCCCAGGGCACTTCGGGTCTCCTTTGGCCCTTGCATGCACATGCACACGCCCACATGAAGACACACACACCTACAGACACATAATTTAAACCAATAAAAGTGAATCTAAAAAAGGAAGGCCACAGCAGAACTTTAGGCACGAGAGAAGTAAAAGCAATATCCACTGCCCCCATACTGTTGTTCTAAACACAGACAGTACCAGCGCCAGCCCATGGGCCCCCGATCCAAAGCCTAGGGTCTCCACACCCCAGCACAAACACCCGGACCCTACCCAGGAACAACTCTGAGGGTCAACGGCGGCCTGCTGCCTTCCACAGCACACCCAGGCGAGGCTCCCGGCCCAGAAGCCGCAGGTGAAACCTTGTGCACCACGGAATTAACACACACAAAGGGGCCTGTGTGGTTAACTAGTTTGGGTGGAAAATGAGGAGCCGGGAGAAAACAGAGCAAATGCAACCATCAGGCCCATAGTTAAGGACACCTCCCAGGAGAAGGCAGGCCTCCACTGCAGGAATGTCTAAGGGCGACTCTGTAAACAGGGGGCTTAGAAGGAACAGCCCCGCCCACTCTGCCCTGCTCAGACTTGCTCCCACCACAGGAGAGCCGAGTGGTTGAGCACATTAACTCATCACGGCCACGCTCTTGCTCCATGTGGAATATGTTGCTTCACTCTCCCACGTGGTACTATTTTAGGGTAGATTTCTCTTAAGCTTTATGCATAGGAGAGGTTTTTTCCCCCCACATATGGCTTTTCTTAGGTAGGGAAAAATAGCAAACACAACCAGTGTGAAATCTGGGTCCTAAAAAGGAGCTGGAATAATTTGTGCTTCTTTGGCTCTGCAGCCGTCACCTGCAGGCCCCGCTCAGGCAGCCAAGCAGTTACCCATGAGAAGGAAGGGCAGGCTGCCTTGGGCAGCAGGCGAAGCCCGGTTGTAGTAAGATCTCTGATCTGTGTCCACGGGTCCACGGGGTTAGGTGGGGCATGAAAACGCTGGTTTCTGTGGCTTTTCAAGTGAGCCCAGGATGAAAATGTCCCTGGAGTGGCAGGTGTAGAGGTGAGAGGAGAATCAGGTGAGTATCTAGTGAGACTCATGTTCCAGTCTCTAAAAGAACAGACCTGCTTTCAACTTCCACACGGGGCAACTCCGCAGGGCTGCACACGGCACAGACTGCCCAGTGCACCTGCCATAGCCCTCCCCATCCAAAGGTGGGCCCAGAGCAGGGCTGTTGGTCTCACAACAGGTGCCTCGCTCTTACTTCCTCTGGGCTTTTTGTGTGGCTGTGTGTTTTGTGTTAGACATAGGTAGAGTGCCTTGGAAGGGGCACATGGAGATCCACTGCAGCACACCTCGGACTGCAGCACACCTCGGACTGCAGCACACCTCGGACTGCAGCACACCTCGGACTGCAGCACACCTCGGACTGCAGCACACCTCGGACTGCAGCGCACCTCGGACTGCAGCGCACCTCCGACTGCAGCGCACCTCCGACTGCAGCACACCTTGGGCAGGCCTACAAACCATTTCTTCATGGTACAGAGGCAGGAAAACTAGGCCATTTAAAATCAAGCAATACCGTACTGTGGGACAGTGAATTCAGAGACCTGCTCTGCCTTCTGTAACCACCATAAATGCCCCTAGCACCACCAGTTAGAGGCCAATAGGTCAATGTATATCCACCCAAGGCCCAGGGTTGGTTGGACTTCAGCCTTATCCTATGGACAGACCCACATGCATAGTATCTCCTATACCACAAGGAGAGAAGCCATGCCACACACAGCCGTTACTTTTTGACTGCTGATGTTGGCCATGACAGGCATGGCCAGGCTCTGAGGTACCATCTCTGCTGGGTCTATGAGGACATCCTACCAGGCCATCTGGCCCCATCCCAGTATAGAAACAGATGGTCCTAAGCTCTACTTAAACTGAGCAATAATGTTTTCTCATATCGTGGGCAGACCGTCTCCCCCTTCTGGTGTTCTGGGGGACCCAGCTCCCCAGGCCTGCTGCACCTCACTTTGGCTGGACACCTGGGTGGGCCAGAGAAAGCACTGATTCCCAATCTGGCTCTTCTAAAAAGGAATCCCACCCACCTTGCCTGTCTGGTAGAAACATCTAGAACAAGAGTCTACACAGTCATAATCAGAAGGCAAATTGCAAGGGACTATGAATTATACACTTTGCCAGCATGTGGGCACAAAGCAGGATAGATGCTGCCTCATGCCTCCCCCAAGCCTGTTATAAGGACCAGGAGACAGGTCTCCAGGTCAGCACACCCAGGATTGTTGGTATGCTGAGGCGGTTAGCAGAGGAAAACAGCAGCCATCGTGGCCAGTCTCTCATTAGCGTTCAGACTTAGGCACGAGACCCATAAACCTACACTAGCGAGATCGAAAGGGCATGTTCTACTTTGCTCTCTGTTGCCGTGATAAAACGTTCCGACCAAAAGAGAAGGAAGGGTTTATTTTAGCTTGAACTTCCACGGACCAGCCCATCCCTGAGGAGGAGAGCTCAAGGCAGGAACTGAAGTGGAGACAACAAAGGGACATTTCTTCCCACCTCCCTCTTAGCTACATGTTTAAATACAGCCCAGGACCATCTGCCTAAGGAACATTTCATCTCACAGTGGGCTGGGCTCCTTCATCAATCAGCAGCCAAGTCAATCGTCGAGACAATCCCCACAGACACGGCCACTGGTCTGTCTGATCTGCACAATCCCTCAGCTGAGGTTTCCTCCCTATGATGCTTGGTTGTGTCGGTTGGCAATAAAAACTAAGGGAAATGGCGCCTGTCCCTGGGTCCAACATCCACTGACGCTGCCTGTTTCATGACTAAGGGAACAAGGTTCTCTCACACATAATAAGAGCCTAACTGGGGCGTAGGTATGGTATCAGTGTGTATGCTGTGTGGTGTGTGACATGCATGTGTGTGGTGATAGGTTTTGTGCGTTATGTTTGGGTAAGGAGTGCCTGTGTGTGTGTGTGCATGCATGCATGGGTGTGTGTGTGGTGCGTGGTGTTTCATTTATATGCATGCGTGAATGTACGAGAACCTATGATTTCCTCAGTGGACACAGATCTGCTTTGGCAGTGTGACTTCAGCCTGGTGTGGCAACCCAGAAAGAGCTGATGGGAGAGATATATCCTTGGGATTCACCCCAAACACCTTGTGGTGCCCAGAAACTGCCACCAAACCTTAGTATCCATCAACACCTCCTGTGGTTCCCACACTTGGCGTGGGACGGGGATCTATCTGCACAGGCATGTCAACTCCTGCTGGGGAGACAAGGGCTCTGCAAACCCTGCTCTCCCAGCTGACCTTCCCACTGCCGTTAAGGAGAGCCCACCCTGGCCCTGCACTGGAGCCCTTAACAATTAAAGCAGCCCAATTTTCCTGCTAACTGGTCGCAAACGTGACATGAAGCAAGTGCCTTGTAATGAAGACCCAGGTTCAGGAGGGATCAAGAGGCAGGTGGGTTCCTGCAGTTCCAACTCCAGGCTACCCACCTTGCCTTAAGCCAAGACTGGCTTCCTGTGAATTCTCTCTCCTTCAGCCAGCGAACTTGAGTTAAATCTGCTCAGAAGTGTGAGCTGGTCCAAAATATCTTCCTCCTGTTAGGATTTTTCTCCCAGCATCCCTGTGTCAGGGCTGAGCAATGGCTCCCCTGTGTAGCCTTCCTCCTGGGCCCTAGGCCTTTTTGATCCTGGCTCACTGAGAAAAGAATGCATCTGAGTGCCCTTGTCACACAGAGCCCTGTCCTCTGCTGCCACTGTCTCGGGCAGCAGGGCCACTGCTCTTCTCATAGCCCACTACTGGTGCTTTCTTCCTTAGGAAGCCGGCCACATGCAGGGATCCTCACACTCAGATGGGGGCTGGGCCTGCATTGCTGCTTTCTTGATGTGACCCTGTTGACACACTCAGAAAGCATAAAACAGATGCCCTGGCCATGCTCCCTGCCTCTCAAGAGACAGATGAGCTCTTTGTCTGGGCTGGGTTCATTTTCCTGGAGGAGGAAATAGGAGTTGAGGGAAGCAAAAAGCAACCATCTCTGGCCATCACGTTCAGCCCCCAGTGGACCCTCAGCAAAGGTGGCTGCCACCCACAGCAGCAGCCTGGAGGCTCCTTAGGCACTACCTAGCTCCCATAGCCTCCCAGCTTGAAGACAACCAGTGAGGCCACAGACTCCAGGTGCTTGCAAAGGGGCGTCAAGTTCTGTCTAGACGGTCTCTTCCTTTCTCTCCTTGCCCCCTGACCTGTCAGCAATCCTTCCTTTGGGTCCCAGGCTGGACAGACCCTTGACTAAAACATCCTCACACAGCTCTTAGCACCACATAGATTCTCCAACAAGCTATGTCTTTCAGTCCCCAGAGAAGGTCTGTTTTGTTTTGTTTTGTTTTAAAAAAAGATGAGAACCGCCACTTCCCATTCCAGGGAAACTCTTCACCACTCCCCCCAGGCACCTTGGCTCTCTGAGGGACTCTCTGGGCTGTGGCTGCAGCTAGAGGTGAGTCAGCTACAACAGGGAGTCCTGTCAAGGCACTGGGGGGCGGGGGCGGGGGCGGGACAGCGAGAGGAAGCATGAGGTTGCTGGTGCGAGGGTGGGGGGGTCTCCATGTGTGCTGAGTGCTAGGGAAATAACTGTTGAGGGAATCTGACTTACTTTGCTCTTTCATTAGCAATTGCAGAAAGCTCTCCTCTCACGGAGAGTTTGGAGGCAGACATGATCACACAGACCTGTCAGCCCAGTTGTTGAGGAGGAGGAGGAGAAGGAGGAGGAAGAAGAGGAAGAGGAAGAGGAGGAAGAGGAAGAAGAGGAGGAGGAAGAGGAAGAAGAGGAAGAGGAGGGGGAGGAAGAGGAGGGGGAGGAAGAGGAGAATCTCCAAGAGCGCAAGTTCGATGCCATCTTGTGCATCTTGTGAGGCTATTCTTCTCACAGCCTGCTACCCTTCCTGATGCTCTCTTCCTTATGATGCTGGCCACATGCAGGGATCCTTCCCCTGCTGTGTCTGTAATAAAAATAAAACTAGGGACGGGGTGTAGTTAGACAGTAGATGCTTGACTGGCGTGTGGGGAGCCTGAATTCCATCCCGAGTGTCACGGGGGAAGAGCAGAGATACGCAGGTGGTGGCTGACGTGGGAGCAGACTATGCATATGGGAAATGTGTTCCGACACACGCGAGAAGACTTGGCGTGTATTTGTGCTAACACCACTGCTCTCCAGTGACAGCAGCCCTGGCCTTCTGGTCTCCACCCACAGCCAGAAAGCTGTGTGTGGTGGTGAAAAGTGAGGGAGGGGAGTGACGACTTTACTATTCTGAACCTCAGAGTGCAGTAAGAGAAGCTGAGGCCTGCAAGGCTTTCTCTGGTAAGGCACATCGACCTCTGGTCTGTGACCACCGCTCCATCAGAGCACACAAAGCCCCACACAGGCCGAAGGTGTGTCTGTGCGTCTCAAAGGGCCCACCCTCAAGCCTTCTAGTTAGATGGGTCTGTGCTCGCTGGCCCATGGTACCTCCTGGCTGGCACAAGTCACCATATCAGCTCTCCACGCTGGCACAGGTACTCCATGGGCCTTCCAGACTGGGACAGATCTCCTCGTTCCATCTCTCCTGAGGAAGCTGCCCCAGGCTACACTTACTGCCCAGGGCCTCCTCGGTGGTCTCATTCAACTGGAAGCTCACAGAGACACCTGAATACAACTAGAGGCCCCAAGCACCAAGAAGGGAACCAAGGGCTGTGAGTAAGTTCACACCTTAAATCATACCCGGGAAGTCACTGTAGGGACGTATAAGCTCAGCTCTGCACTCGCTCCAGGAACGTCTCAGAGGTCACAAAGAAACACGCTATAATATCACGAGTACCCAGATATGAGTAGAGGGGATTTCCACTTTCACCTTGAGATACACAACTACTGTGTAAAGCTAAGACCAAGACACGCCTGCCCGTGAGGCTGAGGCTGCTGACAATGTTATATGGGTGGCAGCGAGAGGTGGGGGGAGATGGGGAGGGCACGGGGGAGGGCAGGGCTCCTAGTAGAACAAACTTCTGCTTGTCAGTATAGGGCACAGGGTCAGGCTGTTCCATGCTGTCAAATTTGAGGGGTGGAGGGCAGATGGGGGTGACCTAAGGATTGCAGGCTCTGGAGTCAGGAATCAAGCTTTCCCTCTCCTAATAGGAGCCTCGGCATGAGCGTCTGCGGCTGAGAGCCCAGCAGGGCATGCATAGCTGGTCTGCATTGCAGGTTAATTTTTAAAACTTCTGTGAACCCCTAGAGCCTCCTGAAGAATAAACAGCTTTAATTATCCCCCCAGCACTGCACCCTGGGAGGAGGTCACAAAGGTCAGAGGAGCCAGGAGGAAAGCCATCCTGCCGAGCACTACAAGGGACAAATACTTTAACAACCAAGACCCTGAAGGCAGCCTGTGCTTCCACCTTAGGGGACAGTTAGTCTTTCTCATCTGGGACTGATTTGCTGAGATGGTGACACTATCAGATGTGCCCTTTAAGCCTTTCTAACTGTGGGCTTCTTCAACTTCTGGAAGAATCTGATGGAGGTTTGCAAAAGTCAGTGTTATTTTCTCTCAGTTGGGATGCGTCTGAGTCCCAGAAGAGACCTGCCATTGTAGAAAGCTTTATTGAAATTTTCCCTTACGTTTTTATGCTACAACTCATGAAGTCTTTGTTTGAATGGGCCATTTTAAGAGCCAACAGCTTTCCAAAGAGGTGCCAAAGCCCACCTGTGCTTGGCGCCACCAGTCTCCCCTGGGCCTCTGGTTTTGTGGCTCCAGAGCTATCTACTCCATCACTCTTGAGGGCATCAGTGGCCCGGCTACTAGTGCTGTCTGGTGGCAGGTGGTCACATCCTGTGGCTGCTTCAACAAGCCTGGGCAGATGCAGCCCCTCATGCAGCACCTGGTGACAGATACAAAACATAGAACATGCACCTGTCAGCCAACAATTCAGAAGGGGAACCCAGATACCCATCACTGAGGCCTTCTCATGACAACAATTCAGAAGGGGAGCCCAGATACCCTCACCCATCACTGAGGCCTTCTCATGACAGCAGGAAGTACCCCAGAGGACCATGATTGCTCCCTCCCAACACCCAGACTCCCCAGAATGTGTCCAGGCAGAGGCATGTGTGAGTGCCAAAGTTAGACTACTCAGGGAACAGGGCCCTTACAGGTCACAGGAAGATCAAGGCACGCTCTGATATCTGTTTTTGTGCAGTTCTCTAACTACGATGCCAAGGCCCAGTTGGTGTCTACCCAGAGGTGGTGGGTGAAGACTTTAAAGACAGGATAGGATGCACAGAGACTCAGAAAGAGGCATGCTGGCAGGCCCATCCTTCCTGGCTCAATACTGCAGCAACCCCCAGCATCCAGCACTCTCCTATGCCTCTCACCAGAGAGCAGTGGTCTACCAAGCATTTAGTCCCAGATGAGTGGTCATCCTTGGTCAAATGGCCTTATTTGACCAAGTCTAACCGAAGTTGCTCAGGGAGCACTGTGCTGCTTAGGGGCCCAGGGGAGTGTGGATAGGAGCTGCCAAAAGATGCTGCTATGCGTTACCAGTCTGCTCAGAATCCAGGGAGGAAATCTGCATGCCCCTCCACTATGGAATGGAGTTCTGGTGACACTGTAGAGGCTGCAGCTACTGCGTAGGAACCAGGCCCGACTGGGCTGCCTGCCTGTCTTGCTGTTTCATGTCCTGTTTCTAGCAGCTTCCATGTCTGTGTTTATCTTGGTTAGCTAGTCATGTTTACTGCTCTGAGGACGCACCCCTCCCTTCCTCGAGACTTTTCCTCCTGTGTGCAATCACCTCTTGAGGGATTTCACCTGGGAGGAGGATTCCTGTTTTGCTGCCTATAAGAAGGCTCTTTGGAACTCTGGGGGGCCGAACGAGAATAATAAACCACTGCCACGGCTGCTGCGGCTGCTGCTGCTCTCTTAGCACGAAGGACCCGCTGTGTTAGTGTGTGTGTGTGTGTGTGTGTGTGTGTGTGAGTGTGTGTTAAATCTGCAGTCCCTCGCCCTTGACTTGGTACTGTGGAGGGGCGGGTGCCACCTACTGTCTCACTTTTAGCCCACTCTGCTCTTCTGCTGTGTTTTGCCACCCACCACAGGAGGAGGTAGCACCACACCTCCACCAGGTGCCAGGTGAGCACACTCACCATGAAACCACTGGGGCCAGTCCTCAGAGACTGTGAGCCCTGTCAAATCCAGGCTCCCACCTTGGTGCCCAGCACTTCCTGTGAAAATGAATGTGTTCTCTGGACTTGAGGGATGGCTGTGTGTCAAGGAATTCTCAAAGACAGTGGTTTTTTTTTTTTGGGGGGGGGTTCTTTGTTCCTTGTAAAATCATGCACACATGATAGAAATGTCATGTGGTATTGAAACACAAGCACACATGACATGAGGTTTAAATCAGAGAGAACATGATTGCCTCCCCAAACACATATCATTCCCTTTTGGTGAAAACATCTAGAGCCATTGTTTCCTGCCTTTTGAGATGTGCAGGAGCTGGCAGCCATGGATGACTTAGCTGCACGAGTTTCTGCACTCTACGCCATGGTAGTGCTGGGTGTTTTCACCATGGTGGCTCTGCGATGGCTTTGAATGCAGTCAGATCTCAGGCCAGCGGGTGTACTTACCCCACCCCAGCCCAGGGGGAAGCTGGAAATGCTTCAGTAGCCTCAAATACAACACCCACTGCTGCTGCAATAGAGGACCCCAGAGGGGCTCTTCAGAAGACTTTGAGAAAACAAGAAGAAAGGTGTTGGCTTACCTTGGGGTGGCTGGGAGGCTCATGATCTGGGCCTGGCACCTGGTGGAGGCCTGGTGCCGCCTCCTCCTGTGGTGGGTGGCAAAATACAGCAGAAGAGCAAAGAGTGGGCTAACCGTGAGCCAGGAGCAGCAGGGAGCTGAAGTCCTTCACTAAGGAGCCCACAGGAGCGTGAAGCCTGCCCTCCCAACATGGGTTGCAAGTTGTTCATTTCCAGGGCCCCATTTCCACAAGAGACTGTTATGGAATTGTAAATGAGGGGAGAACCGGCTAAGTCTTGCTTTGTTTTTTACTGAAAACACGAGGTCACGTTCAGGAAAGGAGCCTGGGCCAATGGTGGCCATGTGTATCTTCTTCCTGTTTGTACAACTCAGAATCTGAGCCAAGGCCAAGGCCTCCTGCGCCCTCGCTGCTGCTGAGTCCCTCATCCAGACCTTCAAACACTCCCAGATCTGCACATCCATTCAGTTTTCCAAGGAGCCCCCCTGCCCGTTCATGATCCACAGAGCAGTGCCCAGGGTAGCACTGGGAGGGTGTCAGGATAAACACTAAGCCAGAAGGACACACGTCAGAGGCCCACTTCTCATCCACTCTCTGCCTAACTGGCTCTCTCAGTCTCGTCAGTGGAAACTCAAGAAACCAGCCCAGGGATTCAGAGAGCAGGGCCTTGGCTGGGATTAGGGGGTGGGCAGGGGACAGTGATGAAATGTTGTGTGGTCAGTCGTAAGTACGAGATGTGAGTCAAGCAACAGACACGAGGGCCGGACAGTTCACGACCGTTGTGCAAGCCCCACCCTCTCATTTAAGGACCCCGCTGTTTTCACTTACCTCCCTTTCCATTTAGAGTAAGCACCCCCTTCCTGCTTTAATTTCCATCATTACAAATTGATAATCAATCACTGTAGAAAATTCAGAAAGAGTAAGTCTGCAAGGAGGAGGTGCAAGAAGCGAGGAGGACAGGGGAGGGGAGGAAAGCTACCGTCTCATCGTGCGTGTGACAACTGCAAACTCAAGATGGAGACATGTGTCTGTCGGGAGAGAACTGCTACCAAGTGGTGAATAAACCAGAGGCTTCTTCCCAAAGATCATGGACCCAATACAATGACTTGTAGCTACTGTCAGGTTGGGCTGCACAAGGCCAGGAGAGCTAATGTGTTCTCCGTACCTCCCCAAACACATGGCCACTGTGAGAACTTGTGCTGGAAAGAATTTATTGACAGCAATTAAGTTCTTTGTGGTGATTTAGATCGATGGGGAGTCCTATCTGAGGACACTCAAAATAAACAGCCCAGCCCAGTCCCTTCCTTCTGGGGTGATATGGGAGCTGAGCTGCACAGGGCAGGAACTAAAGTCCATCAACGCTCTCTAGAGCAGCCAGCTCACGCCTCACTGTAGGATGCCAGCCTAGGTGGCCCCACCCCCACCCTGCCCCCAGAGCACGTGCTGGCTCTGCCTCCTCCTCACGCTTGTGTTTGCCTGGGACAGTCCTGCACTAGGGGCACGCATCACAGCCTCCTCTGGGGGAACAGTGCATCATCTAAGAAAACAAACCGAGGAAGTTCAAGGGCTCCTGCCACTAGTGCGGTGGGGCTCCCCGCACACACAGGCACCCATGGCTGGCCGTGCCTCTGGTGTTGCCGTCCACTTACCTCATCGGGCGGGATACTTGGTGAGAGGAGGAGGTTTCAGTCATGGCGGCAATGGGCTTGAGCCTCCCAGAGGAGCCTGTGCTGTGAGAGGCTGGCCTATGCTCGGACTTCATTGGAGCCAGCCTTGTCCTTGACTATCTCAACCCCACCTGAGCTCCTTCTGTGAGCACTTGGTGTCTTCATAGCTGTGTGCCCTTGGTTAACTCAACAACTGCATCAGCCCATCACTTCCTGTTCTCGTGGTCACCCCTGCAGCCACTCATGTGATCCCTCGCTCACTTATTCAATGGCTCCATTTGTTCACCCATTTCTTCTTCCGCTCCTTCCTTCCTTCCTTCCCTCCAGTCACGTCTCCAGCCTCAGTAGTGAGCTGTTGGGTCAGGCGGGAAGCATGATTCAGGAGCATAGAATGAGAGAGAAAGAGACAGACAGACAGACAGACAGAGACAGACACAGAGAGAGAGAGAGACAGAGACAGAGAGAGACAGAGACAGAGAAAGAGAGAGAGAGATTGTGAGGAGGGATCACTTCTCTGGGCACAGGGGAGCCCCTCACCTGTCTGCAGGGAGGTGAGTTAACAAACTGATGCTGTGGTAGGCGCAGACTACCTCATCAGTGGGTTTATACACCAACTGTCAGTGAACTGACCTCATCCTCCAAATCTGTCCTCTTAATACATGTTCATCTATAGAGAAAAACAACTCCAAGCCCTTCTCCAAAGCTCAGTCATAACCCTTGTACAATTCTACCACACGGCTACAGGCAAAGCTGCCTGCCACCAGTGGAACTACTCCCAAATAAACGACCTTTTGGGGTAGGGAGGTTCCTCAGCCTCTGATTATCAGACAATATCAAACAGAAGAGAAGTAGACCCGTTGACAGGTGCCCAGGTAGCCAGGGCCATGGATACACTTGCACCCCCCCCCCAAAAAAAACAGCAGGCCCACTCCATCACAGGCATCTTAGCTCTGGGCCAGCTGGATTTCTAAATAGATTCACTGGTTTCTTTAAAATGTAGCCGCCACTGCTCTGCTAAACCTCCCCGCGATGTACCTTTTGTTTATCGGCACAGTTTGAGGTTCTATTCCTTGCTCATTTTATTTCTATTTTCACTCTATTGATCAATTTCTCCAGCAACATTTTCTACACTTTACATTTTTAGCACAAAGACACCCAGGAACTTCAGGTGCTACTGACTTGTGTGATTGACATGCTAGATCAGAGCTGTTGCCTGCATTAGAGGGAAGCGGGCTGGGCGTGGCTCGGGCTGGGCGTGGCTCGGGCTGGGCGTGGCTCAGCCAGCTCTCCTCTCCCAGCATCATCAGGTGGGTTTTGTGCTAAGCTGTCCCTTGCTGATCTCCAGTTTAGCCTTCCTCTCTGTAAGGGGGCCAACTATCCCTCTTGGCACCATCACATCCATTGTGGCTTTCCTTTGAAATGTAACACCAGCTGGCAGGCAGTCGCCGAAGGGCGGGCGGATGCGGATCACTGGAGAAAGCCAGCCCGGCATTAATTTCCTAAGCTTGGCAAGAAAAAAATCACTGTATCAGAGCCACTTAGCTGCGCCCTGCCCCCAGCCCTCCCCCAGTGCCAGGAAGCCAGGACGGTGCCATCCCACAGAGCCTTCAAGGGGTAAACATAATCGTAGAGCCCCTCATAGCGCACGCACTGCATAAGCAGCGCAGGCCATTCCGTCCCCCACCTGCCCCGCCCCCGTCCCTAGGCGCTGGGATTCCTGCAACACTGTCTTATGAACCAGTAATGGGGAGAAGCCCAGCTCTCTGGCAGCAGTCTGACCTTCTAAACACCCCCACAGGACTGATCCCTCTGCTTACATTTGTTCTGTCCCCGGGATTCTCACCTTAATAACGGAGTTTAGCCTTGGTGTGCTTTGGGATGTGGAGGTGGCTGTCCTTCAGACCTGAATCTTGCTCTATAGATTAATGATATTTCAATGAGTGGGGGGGGGGGTTAAGGGGAGAGCTCCAAATTCCTGGGACACTTCCTCCATGTCAATGAATTATAACAGCTTATATTAACAGGTCCTTTGCATGGAACACTGCTCCAAACACCTTCAGTGAAATTTTTTTTTTTACTTTTACAGAAGCGACTGCACTACAGCCTAGCTCGTAGCTCAGGGCTCACAGTTCTATGGGGGCAGGTGTGCGCTTGCACCTAAGAAATCATGGTATGGGGTGAACAAAGGTGCAGGAAGTGGCGTGGGCCCCTAGCTCCATGCATCTGAGGGCAGATAAGTCACAGCCTCCAAGCTGAATTACATTTAAAAAAAAAAAAAAGCCCTGCTTTGCTCCTTTGCTCCAGTCATAGAAATAACCCTGGTGGCTGGTGGTAGGAAAGCTCCCAGTGGCCCCTCAAGGCAGCAAGCTGCATCTATCTGCTCTGGAGATTGGATTATGTCTTTAAAAAAAAGAACAAAACACGTATATGTGCATATGTACTGCATGTGTATGCATGTTTATATGTGAGTAGAGGTGTGTAGAGGTGTGCACATGTATGTTGACATTAGGTCTGCTCCTGGGTCGCGCGTCACTGTATTTACTGAGGCGGGGTCTCTTGCTGAACCCGGAACTCAGTGAGTCCAGCTCGGTCATTCTTTATTAATGTGGGTTCTGGGGATCTGGTCCTCACACATGTACAGTACCAGCTCAGCCATGTCACCAGCCCCCAGATTGCATCTTTAAATGTGATCCTATCCACAGTAAGCTTGGTGTCAACTTAATCTGCAATTTAAATAAATCATTTTTTCCTACTGCTCAAATACACAGCGTGCTTTAAACAGAACAGTCTGCCCCAGAATAAATTCAATCCTCAGAGGGATGCTAAGGGCTCAGTCCATCCCTGCCATGCAGTTGTGGAAACAAAACCTTGCGATAAGCCCGCCGCTCTGTCCTGTCTGATAAGTGACATTCCCTGAAAGCTGATCTGAGTGTCCCAAAGAAAGGTGGAAGTGTCTCTGTGGCTCAGCCTGGCAGCCCCTCTAACTATCGCCCAGGTGTGAGTGAATGGGACCCACGTAGGGTTTTCTTTTCTGTGCCCTGTGCTCTCACCCCGATCGCTCACCTGACACTGTTGCTATAAGGGTTTGATGTTTGCTCCCAGCACAAAGTCAGCACCGTCTGAGCTGGTGGCATGTCTGGGCGAAGAACAGCCTTTCTAAGTATGACTGGATTCCCCCTGTAGTGCAGACCAGCTCCTCCCGTGGGTTTCTGCTTTCAGCTCAGTGAAAACACACGCAGGCCAAGCAGAGTGTCCTGGGTTCCATGGCCTCAGACTTGGGACAATCACAACGCTGCAACTGGTTCTCAGAGACCTGGCTGACCAGAGGAAGGGGCTGACCATGGCGCTCTGCGGGATATGGTGGATATGTGCAGACTGCTTGTAACTAGGTCCTGGGTCACGTGTCACTGTATTTACTGAGGCAGAGTCTCTTGCTGAACCCAGAACTCAGTGAGTCCAGCTTGGCCATTCTTTATTAAATGTGGATTCTGAGGATCTGGTCCTCACACATGTACAGGGCCAACTCTGCCATGCCACCACCAAAGTCTCCTGAGGCCACCAGAGCATCTCCATGGCAGTGGCCTCTTGAGGACCAGCGGATACAGCAGAACAGAATGCATGGGCCGTGGTATAGCATCGTCTCACCCACCTCAGGGGAGCACTTACCCAGATGAACATCTCAGCCTGTCAGCAAGAGTCAGGGTCCTCTCTGCCCTCTGTCAGTAGCCTCAGCCTTGAACTGATGAAGAGAAGTGATGGATGTCAGCTGGCTTTTCCACAGGGCCTGCGAGCAAGGCTTTGCCATGAGCCATGGCGAACACACGAACACACTATAGACCTGCCAGTCTAATAAACATGGAATCAAAGAGACAGAAAGCTTCCTGAAGCTGACATAGTTCCTGTTTGACTCTGTAAAGCCACAAGGACTTCCAGGAACTGCCTCAAATACAAAGGGCAGCAGTTTAGGGGATGGGGCTGTAACTTCTATTAAGTGTACACTGAAAAGCTCTTCAGACAGCGAATGGGGAGAGAGCCACTTAGAACTAACACTTGGTGCTCAAATAACTGCCAACTACACCTGGCTTGGTAACAGGCAGGCACTTGGCAAACTCTTTTATCCATTGTGGCTTCATGACTAAATGGAGGAGCCACTTATGTCACACCTGCTTTTTCTTGTTGATACCCTCCTTGCTGGGCCCCAAACTGACCTCTTAGACCTATGTCAATTCTCCAGATCAAGTCACAACACCCAGACCTGGGAATTCCAGCTCAACTGTCCTGGGCGGCTACTATCAACCTCAGCCTCTCTTGGTTAGAAAGCCCAGGGTTACCCACGCTGCCAGTGTGCACCCCCAGATCCTAACAGGGTGCTTAGGGCTAGGCATTTGCTGAATGGTGCTTGGAAATGAGAGCTGTGCTGTCAACACATGTGTTCAACAAAGACACACACACACACACACATACACACACACACACACACACACACACACACACACACGGAATGCATAGGAAGGGAGGGAGGGAGGGAGGGAGGGAGGAAAGGAGGGAGGGAGGGAAGGAGGGAGGGAGGGAAGGGGGGAGGGAGGGAAGGAGGGAGGGAGGGAAGGAGGGAGGGAGGGAAGGAGGGAGGGAGGGAAGGAGGGGAGGGAGGGAAGGAGGGAGAGGCTGAAAACACAGACAACCAACAGTCGACTGTGTATGTAAACAAAACCCTAAGCCCATTCTGCAGCACTGAGGCAGGAGGCAAACCCAGTGTCACTAGGTCCCAACAGAGCAGAACTTGGTTGTCATCAGAAGGAATCTTGAGCTTTGATTCCAACTTCCAGCTTCACACTAATCAGAGACAGTCAGTGCACCCCCATACTCACTCCAGAAGCCCCTCTGAGATCTCAGATGCAGCTTCTTAGCTGGGCAGCATCCCTCAGGACCTCTTTGCCCACCAGGATGCTTATTACTTGGGTTGCCCTGCTGCCTGCTGAGTCTCTGCCAAAGATAAGTGGCCATAGCAGCTGATGCCTGGGTTGTCACAGGCTCAGAAACCTGTCACACAATCACTGGGGAAGTGTCAGCTTATGTCCCCTGATCATGGGTGGACAGTGGCTCCATGTGTCTTAAGCAGCACACAATAGGCGGAGATCAAATCTCTGGTCCTCACCTCCAGCGATCATCCCATCTGTGTCAGACTTGCCCTGAAAACCCAGACATGCCCAGTCATCCCCTGCATCTCCTAGACCCCGAGCTGGTCATGCCTTTCTGTCAGAAGCACTTCTGCAGCCTGTTGACTTGCCCTTGGCAGTGTTCTCCTGTCTCCGTCCCAATCTCCTCTTCCAAGCCTCCCTTTCTCTCCTGATTCCCCAGTGTGAGAAAACATCCAGGTTATAAAGCCCAGCAGCACTTCTCAGTGCTCCACAAAGCCCAGGGGCTTGGGTGTGACAAGCAGCTCTTGATCTTGGTGTTGCCACTACGAAGCTCATCGTTAGCATTGCCCCCACAGGCTCACTGCCCACCCCTTCTCCACATGGCACGCGTGCTGTTCATTTCCCATGGATCACACCTGCCTTGCATGTAAATTGCACTTGAATATTGACTGTGGAGATTTATCACCAATCCTTTAACAAATTGTGAGTCTTTTCAAAGCAACTCGCAGCCCACAAAACCCAGAAAATGCTCCTGAAATATGCTCTCAGAATACAAGGCAAAATATCCTGACCACTTCTTTATATGCTCAAAGGTATAAGCGGAACTACCTGAAAGAACAAATGGAGACCATGAAGCAACAGGTGGGAAAGTGAGACTACCAATAAAGAGAAATTACATTTAAAGGGCCAAATGCGAACTATGAAAAATAAAATAATTGAAATGAAAGATTCACTCATGGGGCCAAAAGTTAAACTTCTCCAGTGAAGGAAGAGGGGTTACCAGAGACCCAGGTTGACCAAGGAGCACAGCTGCCTTTGTAAAACACAAGTAAGGCCCAGTGGGTAAGGATTAGTTTAGTCCTGAATTTGTAAGAATGCTTTGTAACTAATCTTGTTACAAAACTGAGAGAGGTGGGTCACAGACACACTCACCAATTTGACTGGGGAAGTCATTTTACCTCACATACATATAGATAAAAACCATAAACTGTATACCTTGAATATATACAATTTGTGTTTCTAGTTAAATATCTCTTGAGGTGAAAAGGAGGTGTAAAAGAAAGTAATCACTTCCTTCTGAAAGTCAAAGAATGAAGAGAAACCAGCAGCACCCAGGCACCTACTGGGCAGCACAAGGCAGACCAATATGCACTTTGGGAGTCCCAGAAAGAGGAGAGCAAGGGCGGATGGGTGGGGGATGGGGTGGGGCTGACTGTGAACACACCTGAAGAAATAATAGCTCAAACCTTCAGAAATCCAATGAATGATAAGAATTAATACATTCAAGAATCTCACAAACATTGAATACAATAAAATGAAAAAAATAGAGATAACAAAGTTCTCTCTCTCTCTCTCTCTCTCTCTCTCTCTCTCTCTCTCTCTCTCTCTCTTTTTTGTGGAACTGAGACTGAATCCAGGGTCCTTCACACCCTACACAGCTACCCTACTGCCCAGCTGAATCCCCAGCCCCAGTGACTCTTGAACCCTGAGGAGAGCAGCATCCTGTCACAGAGAAGGGAATCATCGATTAGCAACCAGTTTCTCATCAGAAGTTGCTGGAACAGTATACTTCAAGAACTGAAAGAAAAAAATCTTCTAGGAATTCTGTAGCCAGCTGTTGCATGAATTACCCTGGAGAGATGTAAATAAATCTCTATTCATCCCACCTAGGACAGCTAGGGCAGATCTGAGGACTGAGTCCACCAAGTCTAGGTTAGTGCCAGTGAGTTTATTGTGGTTTCTTGCAGGAGGATGTGAGGATCCAACAACCCAGCACTTGGTTCCCTGTGAGCATCTCCTCTCTCCTGGCAACTGTTCACTGCTCACATAGCTCCAGGGAGGGCACCTGAATCTGGTTAACTTTTAAGTATTGTAAGCCTCCAGCTTCCCTTCAAATGGAACAACACCAGAAAAAAAAATCTTGAAACTGTAAAGAAATCAAAACATTTAGGATGGAAATCTTAAGGAATTTTCCGGCAGCAACCTGTCCTGATACAAGTGCTAAGAGTAAAAGGACACAGACAGGTCAAAGCTGCAAAGAAACATAAAGTCTCCTGGTAAAGCTGAGTGTGAAAATAAGCACAAAACAAGGCCCGGTCCATTTCTGGCTTGCAACACTGTCTTTCATTTTCTTCTTGATTGCAAGAACAAAATCACCCAAAATAATCCTAGTCTACACTTAGAATTACAAGGAGATAGGCTGTTGGGAAACTGCACTGTGGAAAGGAATTTGCTGCACAGGTAGAGATATCCCATGCTGTCACCAGAAGCTTTTGTGTCCAGTGGAACGTTCTGTGATTTTCTTTAATGTATGCTCCAAAGGGGATTTACTCCTGCTTTAAACTTGATCCCTGGCAGAAATGGAACTCTGGATTCCAAAGCAGAAGCAAGTACCAGCCAGAGAGTTCTGCCTCCACAAGCCACTGCTCCGTGCTGCAGCACCAGCGAGCACACACACACTGCATCCACCGGCTTTACATAATGGGCTGTCTTCTATGTGCAAGGACCCCATGTGTTCCAGGAGCCACCTCCCCCTGCACTGTGAGACGATGTGATGATTGAAGGTCTGCTTAACTGAGTCATAATGTGAGGCTGTTTAGTGAAACAACAGCTGTGTGTTTTGTAACGCTGTTGAAGCCAGCATTCCTTCATTCATTGTTGAAGCTTTTACCTCACGACTGGCCTTGCTTTGTTGTTTTAATGGGATCTTGAATTCCTTCTTGAATCTCTGTTCAGAACTTGAATGGTTTTCCTGAGTTCAAAGAATGCCTCTGGGAACTCATCCAGACTTCCTGAGTTTTCTTGGGGTCACTATTTTGAATGTGTTTTAGCTGTTATAAACCTTCTTCTTTTGGTAGATTTTGCTGAGATTCCATAGCTCTTGTTCTGGCGCTGACGTCTGAATTTGGGGAAGCCCCTGCCTCTTCCAGTTTTATACAGTGGTTGTCATGGGGAGAACTCCATCTAGGGACAAATGCTAGGAGGGCACCTGGGAAGGTTGTGTTGGTTTGGGATCTGGGTAGGTGAATCGATGCAGCCTCTGTGCAGGCTCCTCCGCTGTGTCAAGAAGAGACATCTGAAAACGTCTCAACAGCCCAGGATGCAGGTGGCCATGGCCGTCCCATCATGTATAGTCTCCCTTGGGGAGGCATCGCCTCAGGCAAGCGGACAGTAGCTAGTCTCACCGGATGGAGTGTGGCCTCTGGTTTAAGACAAGGGTGTTCTTAGGCTTCCAAGCTAATTTCCCCCCAGGTTGCATTCAGTCTCCCACCATGCTGGGTGCAAGATCCAACTCCTTTGTTTGCTTTCGGCTTCTTCTCTGCAGGTCAAGATTGCTAACAACTGAGGCTGGGCACTGGGTGGGTTCTGCTGCAGCTGCCAAGGTTGCTTCTGCTCACCTGGTTTCTCTGTATAGATAAAGTCTCTGAGTATAGTGCTATGGTCCCAGGATAGCTGGGTCCCTGCAGGGAAGGGTGTAGCATGGGTCCCTTCAAGGTAGTGCAAGCCGGGACCATGAGGACCTGTTCTGCAGCTACTGAGGCTGTAGGTGTCCTGCAGAATTCTGGGTGCCTCTGCCTACCCCTTCCCCCAAGGAAGAAGTATGCTGGGTTCAAGTTGTTCCTGGATAACCAGAGCAGTGGGGCAGGGACTCCTTTCCTGCTCTGCTAGCCACCCAGAGTGGGCATGCTCCAAAGCCTCCTGCTTGCTGGCTGCACACCAGGCCCTCCTCTGACAGCCCAGTCAGAATTCAGCTGCTTGCTCCTTAGGCTGCTTCTTTTTGTGGAGGAAGAGTGTAGGGGCTCAAGTCCTGTCAGGTTCGCACTAACCTTCAATTTAAAGTCTCTTTTGCGTTTAACAGCTCAGATCCTACTGGCTTTTTCCACAGAGAACCTTGACTGAGATAATTTTATCTTTTAGGTGCATTAGTTCGGAACTCTGTGAATTTTTATTTGACAAAGACACTCAAAGGTATTGATCTTGAAAATGATAGGATGCCGAGAGGCTGCCTGTCCCATGGTGATGCCCTGCTGGATTACTGATTGGCACACAGATATTTCCTGCTGTTAGTGACAGCCAGGGAGTGTCTTCACTGTGACACTTCAGTGTGCTACCCTTGTGAGCTTGGGCAGAGAGCACAGAGAACACTGGGTGATCTGAGGCCTCACCTCAGTGCTGAGCTTTGCCTTGCTTGTTTACACTAGCCAGCTGCTGAGTTTAAGACACATGGAAAGAAGGATGGATATATACCATGTCACACTTACACAAACCTTTCAGAGATGCTTTTAAGAGCATTGGTTATTTGTTTTGTTTTGTTTTTTCTTAATATGAACAGATCCCAAAACTATAAACCTTTGTGGATGACACTATAGTCTTTGTCTTACTTTTTACTGGTAACCAATAGTGTTCAGATTCTTCTGTGTGAAAAGTAGCCCGCCTCCTGGAGGGGCCTGGGGGAAGCACAGGAAGTGCTTTCTTGCAAGGCAGCATCAAGACAGGACCACAGAGCAGGGCCAAAGCCCTGTCAGCCCCTCAGCCTCTCACTGCAGGGCAGTCCAGCACTCACATCTTATTTCCTCTGCTGTGAGGAGGTGTGGCCACTTCATACTCCCTCTACCCATTCTTTGCTTTTGTATTTAGGAAATCTTCAAAATAACATTACAACCAAGTTTGCATAGGAAATGGGCATTCTGAGCCTGAGGCCCAGAATGATGCAAGCCTGTGGGCAGAGTCCTAGTCCTAATGGTGTTTCTGAAAAGTGCTCATGCCATGAACAGAGAAACAAGAGTGCACTGAAAGGGTGGGTACAGGGACAGCTGAGAGGAGGGCAGGAGCTGGGTGCCCAAAGCCTAACGCTCTGACTGGCCCGCTGGACCCTGCCAGAATCTCACTGCCTAGATGCCCTCCCATGCAACTCAAATTCAAGACCTGAGGGCCCCACACACGGCGTCTTTTGCTGAGGACTTGTTTGCCCTGAGCCAATCATTGGCTGTGCCTGGGAAACGCTTCCTCCCTGAGCTGTTAGGAGCCACCTTCATGTCGCCTCAGTCCAGAACCAATGGGGCCTACTGACCTGTGCAGCGCACAGAAGGCAGATCATGGCCTCTTCTTTTTGTTTGGTTTTAAAGGGTTTCTCAGAGGTGAGGTGGAGAAGGCAGCCACCTGCACACCCACAGCAACAGAGAGGCTGTGCTCAGTGTGGCACCAGCCACAGGGCTTCCTGCCCTGGACAGAGAATGACCATTCGGTGGGTACTCTCAGAGGCCTGTTGCTGCCTCCTAACTCCATGAATTTCTTCATGGCTGAATACCTGAAATTAATGTAGTTTTATGACTATGACTCTATGAAATCCACATTTTCAATGGCTCTTTGTGAAAACAGGCTGCTCCTTGCTAACAACTGCTTTTCAAGATGTGGCTTGCACAGGAAACAGTTGATAAGCACAATCCCATCACGCCACTGGCCTCCAGGCATTCACGGAACACTCAGTAACACACACAGTTGAGAGAAGACACCCACATCTGCTCATCTGGGCAAACAGTTCTCTCCCCCTCCATGTGCCAGGCTCCTTTGGTGCCCAGTGTGGGCGCCCACAGATACCTGGCTCACAGCTGAGCTGCCCTGACGTATGCCCACCATTGTCTTTGGTGGGCTAGCTAAGAGAGAGCAAATGGAAGATCCTAGAAATTGGGAATTTTAGGAAAAAATACGTAGAGATTGATGTAACATTTCTGGTTTGTGCTATCCTTCCCCTCAAGTGTAGAGTGCTCTCAAGTTCCAGAACAGCTGGGATTGCATGTGTGTTTATGTCAGCTGACGGATCGTCTGTGCACGGGCAGTCTGTTGCTTGCTGACTTAGCTTCCTTCTCTTTTGAGGCTGTTTTATCATCTATTTCATGGGCACCTTTGAAGTACTGGCTGTACATAGGACAAATCAAAACCTTACGTCCTGCAATTAATGTAAATGAATTGGCTCAGTGAGGACCAGCCTTCCTCACCAGGCTCATCCGTCGTCATCTCCAGGATCCATCTGTCCACCTGCACAGGTGGTCCTCCACTGTCCACATGTGAAGATCTAAGATCCCCATAAACCAGCATTTTCCTGGTGGCTAGTGCCTGAGGTTCCAATTTAGGCGTAGATGAGAGATCCATTCAAAGAGCAAGAAATGCGTGAGATGAAGAGGGCGGAGGTTTGAATCTTCAGTAACTTGTCAGAGAGGAATGCTGGTGATAACCAGGAAGGTTCTTAAAATAGTCCTCCCTTTTTACCATGTCTATCCATGAAGCACTAGTGTGTACGCACACATGTGTGCATGTACACACTCACACACATGCATGCACATGCATGCACACACAAACATACAGTCAGGCACAGCCAGGGATGCACATTGAAACTCGCCAGCTAACACTGCTGGTCTGAGATGAAAGGGAATTTGAGTATCTGGCTAGAAGGAGACAGTGTCCACCACAAGTCATGCTTTGATGGGGCCTTGCGGCTCGAGCTCTTCTTTTTCTGTTAACTGCCTAGGTTGAGTTCACAACTGCCAGTTGAGTCAACTGTTGCACACAGTATCTCATCAGCAAAGCCTGGAGAATTCCTCTGAGCCCAGGAGAAAGGAATCCACAAGGCTCAGAAGCACAGAATGTGTCAAGACAGCCAGTGGGTGTGGGACAGACTAGAAAGTGCCTGGATACCCAGAGCATGCTTCCCTGAGACCGCAGGTAACTGGGTCTCCAACCTGGGAACACAGTCCACAAACTCATACATCCTGCTTTGTTCTGTTTCACCCATAACCCCACGCCTCCCTCAGCTCTTCTCTTCCTCCCAGTGCACAACCCTACTGAAATCCCTCTGGACACTTCACACTGATGTTGGATTTTAAACCTGGGACAAATGGCTGAGGTGCCTACTTAACATATATATCAAAGCAAACCCAGCTGCAAGGTTCCACATGCATGCCCCAGTCCCTCCCTGTTACAGGGCCTTTCTAGCTGGAATATTTCACCCCCTACCCTAAACTTCCCCAGCCTAGGGGCTGGACTGCCCTTCCCCCGGCTGCCCTTCCCTGTGTAATGCAGACATTCTGGTTACCTGGCCCCATTTTACTTACTCTTCTTTGGGCGTCCTGGCTGCTGTCCCTCGTTCCCTCTCCCTCCTCTCTCTTCCCTTCCCCCTCTCCTCACATGGCTCAGGGCCGTGTCCATTTCCACTCTGGATTCTCCCAGATGTCCCCACCTCTGGCTATTCTCTCCCACCTATCTATAATAAACTTTCTCCTCCACCATGCCTAGGAATAGTCATGTCCTTTCCTTTTATTTCTTCTTCTCATTCAACTGGGACTCAACGAAGCAAGCTAAGGTGGCACACGCTGCTGTCACACACCAAGCCAGAGCTTTCAAGGGAATCGGGCGGGAGGACCACAGAGCAGGAGCTTTGCCCCCACTGCACCTTCTCCCAAGATGAGCGCCCCCTTGCCATTGCTTCCCAGAGCTCATCCAGGAGGGTAGGAGAGGGGATGGAGACTATGTCTAGGATGTGGAGGTAGAAGCGAAGCCTCCATAACTATCCTCCAGGATCTGAGCCTGGAGAATTCCTCTCTCACCAGAGCACTTGGCAATTTCCGGTTCTCTTGCCCAGGTGGAGCACATTGAGATGATCTGAAACCTCATGTGCTCGTATGATGCCCAGCATGACAACCTGAAACCAGCAGGAAAATGTAGTCTCATGTTTAACACACAGAGAGAGAGAGAGCGAGAGAGCGAGAGAGAGAGAGAGAGAGAGAGAGAGAGAGAGAGAGACAGAGAGAGACAGAGAGAGACAGAGAGAGACAGAGAGAGACAGAGAGAGACAGAGAGACAGAGACAGAGAGAGACAGACAGAGAGAGGGAGACAGAGAGAGACAGAGACAGAGACAGACAGACAGACAGAGACAGAGACAGAGAGACAGAGACAAACACACACAGAGTTGGAAGCTTCAGAATTTATAATTCAATATATGAAGAAACATAGTGGAGAATCTTGGACAAAACTGCTTTGAAAATGGAGGGCAGTGACCTCGGCGCTGTGTAAAAGGGGTGTTCCAGCAGCCTCACCCACTGCCATGGCCTGGAGCTGACAGAGGCAGGCCCTCAGGCTGGGTGGAGATGTTTGCTGGACACTGTAGGTTGCTATAGCAATTAGCAGCACATCACTCCTGTTGTTTTAAGGGAAAGATACAGAGTGATGGCTCACCCAAATACTGTGGGTGCCGTGGTCCTGCAGTGATGAGGATCCACACCTCCTGCTGGGCTGCCAGAGCCATGATGCTTGTGAGCTCATCAGAAACCACACCTTCACTTGTGTAATGGGAAAACATGGCCTTGGCAAGAGCTTTTGAGTGATTAAATTGTTGCAGTTAATCCGCCAGTATGGCTTAATGATGTGTATTATTGGGCCTATAATTATTATTAGGACTGTATTTTCTAACCTGCTAGCAACCTATCAAGACATGGACACCTGTTATATTTTAAAATAGCCTCAGTTAACCTGGGGCAGAGCAGACATTAATCCTCTAAACTACCTCCCACAGTGAGGCAGGTATCCCATACCTGCCCCAATCCCATGCCATTTGCTTCTAGTAATTTCTATCAAGCTACCTCTCATCCATAATCTCATGTATACTTGCTAATGTTCTTCATCTCCATCCACACTGGCCATGTGCTTCTCCTCCACCTCACCCATGGCGCAGCCTCCTTCTTCTCCCCTCTCCTCTGATCTCTCTTCTTCCTCTGTCTCCCCTCGCCCTGGAACCCTAGCCACACCTGTCCCATTTGCCCTTCCCAGGTGTGATGGCCTTTATTGGTCAACTAGGTTAGGCTCTTAGGCAAGGTACAGGTGAGGCACAGAGATAGCAAGCAGTAATTAGCATCAAAATACATCGGAACAACCTCCAACATTAAATCATTAAAGATTTAAAAATTGGCATGAGGAAGTTTGGTAAGTTCAGATCTTGTACACATCCAGACATATGCAGACACCCATATCCGCAGCTGCACACGCATATAGCACATTCATGCACACGTTCTCAAATGCACATGCCTGCAGCCATCCCTGTTGGTGTCTACACATATGCATGCAGGTCCATGTTCAACCTGTACATGCCAAAAGACACCCATATTCACACATGCACACCATGCCCCATGCTGGGCAGCGAGGAAGGGTGGGCCACCCATAGAAACCTCCTCCCGTCTGCTGCATCTGCTCAGGACTCCAAGTGAACCATCATGGCTGCACTTAGCACAGGGTAGGGGATTCAGCTGGACCATCACATTTGCAACTCAGTTTTTGCCTAAATGTGGCCACAACCCCACCTTCTCCTCAAGTTCTTGTCTTCAGGAAATGTCTAGAAAGGTGGAGCCGCAGAAGAGCTGTCTCAGTGAGCCAGGTGGGAGGGCTGGGTGCATCCTGAGTGGAGCCTAACTGTGGTGCCACAGTTCAGAAGCTGTGACCGGAGGCCTGAGGCTCCCGGGCTGGCTGCCAGGTGCGTGGTGAGAGCTGGCTAGGAAAGGACGTTAGAGGACCAGAGTGGCCGAAGGACTGAAGAACAATGTCGCCATTGTGTTGGATGACCTAGGTCACCCCGCACCTTTCACTCCAAACACACCGGGGACAACTACTGTGCCACATTTGGAGGCAGACCTAGCGTCCCTCTCCAGGCCTGTGGAGTTCTCTAGGCACTGAGGGCCCCGTGTGGCCCAGTGATGTCTTTAGTTCACTCCACACTTTTTTTTTTTGAGACAGGGTTTCTCTGTGTAGCCTTGGCTGTCCTGGACTCACTTTGTAGACCAGGCTGGCCTCGAACTCACAGCGATCCACCTGCCTCTGCCTCCCGAGTGCTGGGATTAAAGGCATGCGCCACCATGCCTGGCTTCACCCCACACTCTTATTCTGGAGTTATTCTCACCTCTGAATGGCCTCGCTCTCTGGCCCACATTACGAAAGCCGCCATCTGTCATCCTGATTCAGAGACTTCACAAAAGGGGCCACTCCATCCTCTGTGGCCCCATGATGCAGCTACCACTTACCCGCTACCCCAGGCATGTCACTGGACTGGCATTCAGAGCACCTGCGCGCCTTGTGTGCACCCCAATCTGTGTGGATACAAGCAGGAGGAAACACTGAGCCCCTCATAGGACTGTGCTTGGAGCACAGTCACATGTGCTACAGAAGCTGTGGGCGGGACATAGACAGAGCTTCCGGAGAGACCAACTAGGAGACAAAACCACATTGCCCTGAGCTGAGAACCTGGACCCTGACAGCCGCCTGATGGTCACTCTCAGAATTCTATCATATAATATAATAAATGCAGGGTTTGGGGTTTGCTTTTTTGTTTGTTTTGTTTTGTTTTGTTGCTTGAGCCAACCTAGATCTCTTTTCCATCATGACACAGGATGAGGACGTCACTCGCAAATGATACTACTCAAAGAGAGGTTTGCTCAGGTTTTAAAGACTCAGTCATGTCACTCTGCTGCAGACAGGCTCTACCAGGAAGGCCACCTCCCCAACTCCAGTTCATCGCAAACGATAGCCGTGTCCTCCTTACACCTACAACAGTCACCCTTGCACAATACCATTTTTTAGTGATGCATTTTATTTCCCAGAGATATAAACTGTTTCTCCCCTTTGTCTCTATAGCTAAGGATCACAATCCTGTTTCTCTTAAGCACACGATCTGGCTGTATCTGTCACCATCAAGGCACACACACAAAACTAGTAAGGCGGAGGCAGGTGGAGGCTTCGACCTTTTCCAAACCTACTTTACTTGGGTTTCTCTCATGCTTACACCTCCCTTCCAACCCACCTACCCTAGATTGGAGAGAAAAGAGGTTATTAATGGGAACAGGAGAAGTGGACCTCTTTGGGCTCAGTTCCTAGGAGCGATTTCCCTGGTGCAGAACCAACCTTGGTGCTGCAACCTGGAACAGCGGCCAGAGCCCGGAGCCCCGAAGCGTTATCTAGTGTGGTTCTCTCTGGGAGCGTCTCAAAGTGCAGTGATGAACAGGCAGACAATACCAAGACCCAAAAAGCCCCTAACTCCTGTTTTGAGTATATCTATATCCTTATCTATATCAATATCTACATCTTTATCTGTATCTATATCTATCTATCTATCTATCTATCTATCTATCTATCTATCTATCTATCTATCCTCTCAGAGTCTGTGCTGTGTTTCAGCTGGCAAAAAAAACCAAGCCCCTCCACCAAGTGGATAAACATCACCTGTTCTCTCACAAGTCTGTCCCCCTCTCCAATCCCACACTTGGGATGAAAACAAGAACATGTTTACACGCACTAGAGGCAGGCAGAGGCTCTGAACGTGCGGGTGTGCTGCGCAAGTTGGTTCTTTGTACAGAGGAAAGGTCCCTAAATGGAGCTATTAAAATCAATTTTGGTGATACGTGTTGGAGCTAAAACTGAACCACCATCCTGTTCTCTCTACAGAAGCTTTCGTCCTGTGGAGGTCAGAGGCTGTGATAGAGACCACAGAGGGACACGTTTCAGAGTCTTCTCCCAGTTAACCAGCTAAGATATTCTCTGTTTGGATGGTGCCCTGTGCTCCACACCACCTCTTAAGCGTTGCATTGCATATTGTAACTTTTCTAACTTTAAACTAGTATCTACTCTTTTCCTAAATTTGCAGGTCAGTTTTTGTTCTATTTCTTCAAGAGAGCTTCCAAAACGGCAGGGTGGGGCAGGGGCGGGGAGGAGAGGGTCCTGGCTCTGCCTGCAGTGTCAAAATTGCTACCCTCATACCCTTGCATCTGGCTAAGTCAGCAGGTCGGCTGACTTCAAAAGCCCCGCCAGACACACTGCGAGGCTCTGTCCACAGGTGTGAGGCCCATGCTCACGCAGCAGCAGCTGACCGCTCAGCTCTCTTCACAGGTGAGTAGGGCAGAGGCAGAGGCCAAGGCTGGCCAGGCCCTATCAGGTGTCTCTTGTCTGCCTACTGAGCAAGAATGGCTTTCAGGTTCCTTCCCTGTGGCTCCCTGCCAGGGGCCCACCTCGGGCCCACGTCCTCTGGGCTATGAGTCACCTTCCTTACAAACACATGAGATGGGGACTCCACTCAGGTTGTGGCCATGTCCCCACCTATCAAAATAAATATATGAGGTCTCTGCAGCTGGCCATCTCGGGGGAGAGTGAAGCAATTGGGATCCTGAGCCAAGGGCTGGAGTGTGTCTGCTTTAGGTCAACCCCATTCAGAAACAGCCCCACCGTTCCAGGCAGATGCTGCAAGTACAGGACCGTGTTTGATGAGATTCTGAAGACCCCCGGGGAGAAGGACCCGGAGCAGCTGTCAGTCACTTGTTTGAAGCTCCACGTCAGAAGATCCATAACAAGAATATGCTAACCGTGCTCACGGGCTTTGTTTCTACAAGCCACACCCTAGGCTCGGAGAACGCAGGGCCAGCATGCTGTTGCTACCTCACATGGGAAAGGCTGGAGCTGGCTTGAGGCGTGGGGCTTGCTGCTGAGTGATGCGGAAGATACCGTGTCCATCCGCTCGCTGCCCTTCCCTGTAGTGCAGCCCCCGCCCCCAGCCTTGTGTGGGTGACAGACTAAACCCCCTAGAGCAGCTTCTTTCCAGAGTGGATCATATCAGCTCGCCTGCCCTGCAACTCTGGACTCTGCCATGTCACCTGGGATTGAGCTGTCAGAGTCAAGCTGGGACCCTTCATTGTTGGGTTATTTTCCTGGCTAATACCCCAGACTGTACACACAGGAATTTCCAGTTTCTGTAACAATATCATCCTGCAATAGACTCGGGCTGGGCTGCCAGGGGGATAGGTAGACAAAGCTCGCTTTCTTTCCCTTTTCACCAACGGGGATTTGGGTGAGAGTCTACACACACAGGGAGCTGCCTACGGCTGCTAGGTCAGGCCAGTTCCTGGAAGGAGAGAGGCTTTCCTATAACTGCCTGTGTCAGTCTGCTTTTCTCACCGTGGCTGAATACCTGACACAAACACGAAAGGGAGGAGGGACTCATTTTTCCTCCTGACTTGAAGAGTTTCGGGCTCAGTTGCTTCTGGACAATGCTTAAGGCCAAAACACGGTGGGACAGCAAGGTACGGCTGCTCACCTTACGGCTGCCAGGATTCAAGGCCAGGGGACTAGGTGTGAGGAGCAAAGGAAGCCATGAGTGCATGAGGTCCTTCCTGAGTACACGTGTGTCACTGACACAAGCGCAGCCAGAGCAAGGACCCTAGCCTCAGCCCCTCGGGGCGTGGCAAAGCCTTCCTGAGAAATCCCTGTGTAGATATTGGCAGCGTGTGCAGACAATGTCCACCCTAGTTTTCTCCCCGCCGCCCCCCCCCCCAGACATTTACAGGCTAAAGAGGACTGGTCCCTAAGGAGACTGCTCCTAATGACAAGAGCTAAACCTGTCTCCGGTCCAGGGTGTGCCACAAAGCACGCCTCCTTGTGTATCTGCAGGTACCAACTCTGCCTCCTTCCTCAGCTGTCTGCAACAACTGCTCAGCTCTCCATGACAAACACACTGCGATCCTGGGATGCTGTGGCTTCTCCCAGCCTTCTTGTGTGTCTGTCTTCTTCATGCCCTTGCCACTCCTGTCTGGTCTGTCCCCAGAACCAGCCCCAGATCTTCCGGCTGGGACCGTCTCTCAGCCTGATCTCTGCAAAGAGACGTGGTGAACTCACACCAAGCAGAGCCCTTGAAGTTCCCTTTCAGAGCCTTCAGGGTCAGCTTGCAGTTGGAGCACCCCACACACACCCCGTGACTCTCCAGGCACAAGTATCAGGCTCAGAGGACCACTGCAAGGCGGGCAGATGGGTAGCACCTGCCAGCCCCGAGCCTCTCACTGCACTCAACAGATGTATGTCAGGCTGTTGCTATAGACCAGTTGGTGCAAGGGGTCATGCTGCGTGACACTCTAGAAGGGGATAAAATGTCCAGGTCAAGAAGGGGAGACTTCAGGACAACCAGACATACTAAAGCAACAAGGGCAGAAAGAAAAGGACTCCAGGAAGAGATGCCGGGAACCGCCGTGCAATAGCAGCATGAGGATGGGCCATGCTTCAGGGGTCATCACTGCACATGTTTGGAAGCTGTCGCCATGAGATTAGGGGTGTCTGCCCTCACATCCTCACCAAGAACTTACTAGGCGAGCAATCAGATCAGTGTGGAAGAGCCCCAGCCCCGTCAGCATTCCCTCTCGGGCGAGGTTAGTGCGCATTCAGATGAGGTCATTACTTACACAAGGCAGGATGGAAACTTTGAGAAGTTCTGAGGACTTTCTCTCTCTTTTTCCCATTTAGTATCTATGTATACAGCACATAAAACACCCATGCTTGATAATGACAAGCAAATCATGTCTGTTGCTATGAAATTCCTCCTTGGAGCACTGTCTGAATAGTTTTCTTAAATTATGCACACATCGGCCCCAAACTAGAGGCTGTGCTGATTTCACTCTGCCAAAGAGAGTATGGGGAGCCCCGAGGTGGGGGGGGGGGTGGGCAGGATGAAAGCAGACAGGACACAGAGGGAACCCAGGCCCGCTGAGGAGGCCGGAGAGCGGGCTTGCCTGGGAGAGAGGAGAACTAGAGATGTGGCCTGCAGAGGCTGAGGCCCGAGGAAGCAGCAGAGCGGCCCAGCTTAGCGGCAGGGTTTTCTCCATTCTCCAAAGTGGTTCCTGCATGTTTCACTGTGATCTTCTTCTGTGGCTCGTGAAGAGTCTTGAAGAACAGAGCCGGCCCGGAAGTGTCTGAGCCACTTCTATTGAACACATTCAAGCGACCCAAGCATGAGGGGTGGTCACAGAGACTGTGCAAGCTTTTGCCAGCCTGAGCTGCTGATGTGAGCCCACCACCATCTGCTGTGTGGATGGCAGTGATGGAGATGGTCAGTGTGTTCACCCCTGTGTTGCCCGAATCCAGGGTTACCTTGGAGACAGGCCTGTGGGCATCCCCACAGTTGGGGGGAGGCAGTATCTGCTTACATTGTCAAAGTGGGAAGACCTGGCTGGGATCCTGGCTGTGGAAACGGAGAATGGATCTAGGCAACAGCACACAATCTTTCCCTCCTCTTCATGATTGGGGACGAAACGTCATTAGTTGCTTCAAGCTCTCACGGCCTTGACTGTCCCATCAGGACAGATCGTACATTGGCTGAAATAAGCCCTTCTCTCTTTAATTATTTTTTGTCAGGGTATTTTATCACAGTGATAGAAAAGTAACACGTTTAGTGACAGCCTTTAAGTCACATAGTTGAAGAGTAAGCTGCATGGTTGATAGTGTCAGGAAAATCATCTGGTGCCAGGAAACTCTTCCTCGGAGCACTGTCTGAGTAGCTTTCTTACATTATGCACGCATCAGCCCCAAACTAGCAGCTGAGTGACTTCCCTGGGCTTGAAGCGAACCTGACTTCACTCTCTCCCCTGCCAATCAGTGTACCTCACCCGAGCTCTGGGAGGCTCCTGCTAGCTCATCGAGGACTCGTGCGAATAACAGCTGACTTCGGCCAAGTGTGACGGCACACTTCTGAGATCCCAGCACTCTGCAGGCTGAGGCAAGAGGATCGTAAGCATGGGAGGTCAGCCAGGGTTAAAATGTGTGATGCCATCTGAAAAAAAAAAAGATGGAATAATTTAGGCAAGAAAGTTGATGGCAAAGCTGCCTTCAGTAAAATGTGTCTGCCATTACCTTCCTCTGGGCTTCAGTCTCTCTTACCATCGCCCGATCTCTCAGGAGGAAATTCAGTTGGGCAATCATGCCGGTCTCTCCTTCTCCTACCTGTTCCTCCGAATTCCCTTCCCCCCATATCTCTTATTATTACAAAACATTGGCCATGTGGGCCTAACAGGTTTTTATGAATCACTGCTCAATGCATCAACAACCGTGCTGCCCACAGCGCCTCATCCTTCTCGCTGACCTAATAGCCCTTGGAGCTTTCACTCATGCTGTCTGATGTCCTCCTGAGTGGGTTAAATGGGACATTTGAACATTATTAAATTCTGTTTGTGTCTGACATGAAGCAATAACTATGCAATAATCTCACCCCTTGCAAAGGGAAGCTGTGTGTGCGTGCGTTTGCGCGCGCGCTTGTGTGTGTGTGTGTGTGTGTGTGTGCTCGTGCGTGCGTGTATGTGTGTGCACCTCTATGTATCTCTGTCTGTCTTGGAACTCACTATGTAGAGTAGGCTGGCCTCGAACTCACAGAGATCCGTATGACTCTGCTTCTCAAGAACTGGGATTAAAGGCGTGCACTGCTATACCTGGCCACCATGGCTAACTAAAGGAAGCATTTTTAACACAGCACTTTATATTTCATCTAAACTACATCACTATGTAAAGTCAGCCTGACAAAGGTTGAACGTTCAGACTTACAGCAATGTGAGCCTTGGGACACATCCACCAGGGACCTTCCTTTGATCTTTAATTAAAGAAAACAGGCATCAACTTTTGATTGAGAAATTCAAGGGAACTGAATTTAAAATTCACTGTTTAGGTGAAACTCCTCGCTTATGATTTCCATTGCTTGGGAACATTTTAGAGAAGGACACAGATGGATTCATGGGTGAATGGTGTGAGGTCCAGGACTGTCATCCAGGCTGGTGGAGATGGAGGTGAGGGTGGGGTGAGAGCACAGCATCCTGGAGGAAGCCACACCACAGAATGCAGGGCCCGCAGCTGCTGAGCTGACCTTTCCAAACTCAGAAAAACTGAGTTTTCATCTCCAAAACACAGAACTCACCACCTAAAAATGCACAAGCCTGGGTTTTGTTATATTCGCTGTTGGACACTCATTGCTCTCTTTCTCCAGACACTTCCCTCATCCCTAAGACCAACACCTGCAATCAAGAACTCCGCCACCCTCTCCTGAGACCTCCAGGCTAATCGGCCCTGTGGACTTGCCTTGTCTCACAGTCAAGAATCAAAACCATCAATACTCCCATCCAGCACATGTTCTAGAATCAACTGTGTTGTAACAGGTCTTAATAAGGCCTCCTGCCTACGAATGGCTGAAGTGAACTCAGTGAGAACCTGTCGTGTGCTAGTTACAGGCCCCTTGTCCACTGCTGGCTTCCCATCTGCTGGGCTGTTATGAATATTGCAGCTGTGACTATGCAAGCAGAGTTTCTGCATGGACATGATTGTGTTTGCTTGTGTGTCTCATTTTGTATTTGCCTTTTATTTTGAAAGACTTCTGACTTCAAGAGTTATGGGGCCATCTTGCTTGTGCAGATTAGCTTGTGTTTGGACTCAGACTTGAGGATGTTACAGAAAGTCAGAAGTGGAGCCTAGAGACCCCCAAGCAAGGCCAAGCAGCCTCAGTCTGCCACTGACACGGATGAATTTCCACCTTCATGCTCAGAGGCAGCCCACGAACTTGCAGTTACACAACTGGGGACTTCCCAAGTGTCCTGACAAAGCAGGAAGCTGTGTGACTTATGAGCAAACTCTAGGTCCATCTCATCCCTGAATGCCTCCCTCTCAGGATCTCTCAGGGCAGCCATGAGCCACTTCTGACTGGAACCTCCCAACTTACGCTGCTCGCCGTGCCTCAGTTTACCTTTTTAGATACAGCACCGAGCCATGTGCTTCACCTCCCATGCAAACAAAGCCTGTGTGTGCCACACAGGGTGAGTTTAATGAGGAGCCATCGAGTCTCCAGAGAAAAAAACATTTAAGCGTAACAGCATTGCATTTAAGCTAATGAAGTCCCTGTGGAGGTGCTCCATGCAGGAGGACCAAGGAGGCCCCTCATGCCCTCACCTGACTGGAAAAGTGCATGGAAAGATCCTGACTGTGGGTGTGATGTTATATCCTGCATTAAGTTCCTGACTCCCCTAAAGATGACCAGTGTCTGTCTTAGTTAGGGTTTCTATTGATGAGATAAAACACCATGTCTAAAAGCAATCTGTGGGGGAGAGGGAAGGGCTCACAGTTTGTAATTTATTCCTGAGCAAAGTCAGGACAGGAACTCAAGCAGGGCAGGAACTGATCCAGAGGCCACAGATGGATGTGGCTTGCTGGCTTGCTCCCTGAGGCTCTTCTTAAACTGCTGGTTTGATTTCTTACACACCACAGGACCACCTGCCCAGGGTGGAACCACCCAAAATGGACTGGTCCTCCCAATCAAATATCAAAATCAAGAACCTCCCTCCTACACAGACTCACCCACAGGTCTGTTATATGGAGGTATTTTCTCAAATAAGAATTCTTCTTCCCGGATGACCCGAGCTTGTGTCAAATAGGCAGGAAAATGAGCCAGCATGGACAGTAACATGGAACTGTCAGCCGAATAAACCCCTCCATCCCATGTCGCTTTGGGTCAGGATGTTTTGTCAAAGCAGCAGAAATGAAGTGAGGCCTGTAGGGCTGAAACTGGTGCTAAGGCGGAGCATCACACACTCCACACGCTACCAGTCTGATTGCTTGACACAAGCCCCAAAGAAGCAGTGCCTGCATTCAACAGAAAGTTCTACAAGGCTTGCTGTGCTACTATTAACAGCTAGAGGCAACCCAGTGCCCATCTGTGTGCTGACAAACTATATGTCTATTATCACTGACCCAGAACAAGTGTGGAAACAGTGCACAGCCACAGTCACACAAACCACAAGGATGTTCAACAAAGACAAATATGCTTGTAAACACACAGGCTTTTAGTGACAATTGGATCTCCTTTGTACACATTGCCTTCATGAGGCCCGCAGGAAAGCATTCTCTGATGACACATTAGGCCCCAGATAAGAACAAAGAGGTGGGAAGGGGCTGAAGAGTCTCCAAACTGGACTGGGACTTAACTGTAACAGCATCATTGAAGTTGGAGGTTGTGAGAGTGTGGCCAGAAGCCAGTGTCGTTTAAAACGGAGCTCTTCCACCAGGGCAGGTGCAGGCCTGCTGCAGCTGACCGCAGGCAGAACAGAGGAGGGCGTGTGCATGGGAGGGCTCGCTTGCACACTCATCTTTGACAGATATGTCATTCTGCGACCAAGGCCCTTGGCTGTGGTTCTCTAATCTCTCTGCCTTAAACACAGGGAGAAGCAGAGGCGGCTGTTCCAGCTGCAGCCGACATTCAGAGATGTAGGGGATGTAGGGTGCCCTCCCGTGGGGGAGCCTGGAACCAGTGTGCTTGTCCCATCTATAACTGTGTCTTCCCTGGGGCTCCTGACCAGACACAATGTGGTGCTTGCAAAACTGTAAGTTTCCTTGCCTTGCTCCATTTTCTCCAGAGCAAAGAGAAGTTGCTAGTATCAGAACATCCCCCTCTCCCCGCACACGGCACGGATTTTCAGAATGCCGTGGCCATTCTCAGAGACAGTCAAAGCTACCAACTGAAGCTGGCGTGACGGAAAGACTAGCTCGCTTCCACACTTCAGTTGAAGCGGCAGCTGATGGGCAGGAATTCACGGCTCCACCCATGGGGCAAGATACTCTTTGTCCTCTTCCTGTATTCTCCAAGCATGCCAGAGTCTGTCATGTTCCTAAATACATACATGAAGCCTGTAGAGTGTCTCATGGTCATGTACCCTTTGGCAGTTACGTCTAAGCACCATTAGAGATGCCACGCACAAGGAAGTGAGGATTCCAACAAGGACGGCTGGGCAGACAGGCTTACAGGCTGTGCAGCACACACCATTTAACCACTGCAGACACCATCTATGTGCAGCGGTCAGAAAGGACACACAGTAACGCAGTCTGATGCCAGGGTTCCTGGATGGTGCCGGCAGAAGGTGATCTGAGGCTGGAGCCCCCATTTGCCAGGTCGCTGACTCTTACACAGGTTGCTGTGACTTACACTTCACAGAACAACTTAAAGGGGATGAGTTTGTTTGGTTGTTGAGTGTGAGAATCATCGTTTTGGGGAAAGATTTGTCTTACCCAGGAAGCCGAAAGAGAGAGACGGTAGGAAACAGTGCTGGCTGGTAGCACAAAGCCCTACGGCCCTCCAGCCTCATGTCTGCCAGATAAAAACCCATAATAAAGGCAACCAACAACCTCTGCACACAGAGCCCCCGAGATGTGGGGGGGACATACAGCCATAAAACCCCACTATCCCATCCCTGTCTGGAAGTCTCCACCGAGCTATCCAGGTCCCAATGTGCTGACCTCATAGCTGGCTGGAATGTAGCTCCTGTGAGTTCTCGGAGAGGGCCAGAGACCGCACACCATCTATCTTTCTCTAGAGGTGTAGAGAAATCTTTCAGCTGTCCTCAAGCATGGCTGCCTCCAGAGCATCAGACTCATGATCTAGGGAAGAAGTGACCTTAGTACAGCCCCTCAGTTCAGCACAACAGGGTTGTTTCATCCATTCAGGTAGCCAAGGGTCCTCTGGGAAAAAATGTGGACTTGCTAGTTCCCACTGTTCCCTTGTCCTGACTGCAAGGCTGCCACGTAAGAAGAGCACCATAGCCCCAAAGTATCAGACACCTTTTCCTGGATTCCAAAGACACACACATACACACATCATACACAGAACACACACATTACACATGTACACATCACACACACACATATACACACGCACATACATAATACACATACTATACTCATACACTTCACATATACACATCACACACACACATCATACACATATACATCACATGCATGAGTGCATGCACACACATGTACACACACACACACACACACACACACACACACACACAGTTTTAACAACAACAGAGAAAGAGCAGCATGGTTCTGCATGAGGCCCCTATGCCCGCTCCATGCTTCAGGTCTCCTTCTCAGTGTTCACCTGTACACTCGCTTGGCTGGGGTACCCTGAGTGGTCATGCACCTCATACCCCAGATCAGTTAGAGCCAGCTCTGTTCTCTGCTCTTTCCCTAACCTCACTTGCACCTCTCTCATGCTGCGGCCTTTATCCTTGCAGCAACTGCTTCTCCAGCAGGGCAGCCACCTTGTGTCATCTTGGCTCCTCAAGGGAAATTCTAGAAGCCCATGCCTCCCAGTTTAGGTGACGCTTGAGCCCCAGTGTGAGACCCTGTTTGCACAATCCCCTGAAATTTCCCAACTCGGAACTCCTCAGCAAGAGTGTGGCCACCAACTTGCCCAAGGCAAAGGGAGCTTAGCTGGACCAAGTCTGGCAGGTGACGCTATCTGAAGAGGAGGAGGTGGGTGGCTTTCTTCCAGGTCTGTGACACCTTCTGGGAAGAGCATGTGCGTTGCTCATCATGGCCTTATACAATGGAGAGCCCTAGGCCTCGAGGTACTGTAAGAAGATCTCTGGCCCAGGCCCAGGCTGGCTCCTCCGGAAGTCACTGCCAGCCCCCACTTCTTCCTGCTGAGTTATTTATATTGGCACCTTCAGCCTCACCTGTCACGCCTCCATTTGTGCAAAGCCCCTCGAGGCCCCCTGAGCAGAAAGGGCCATTATCCACGATCCGTCTGATAACACGTCCCGTCCAAGCAGAAAGAGGACCTCTGAGAGGCAGAGTTCACAAGCCATTCATTGTTTAAACTCAGCGGCCGTCACCACTCTCAGGGTGTTGAGTAACATCAATAGCCCATTTGCAAACTAGGCTGAAGTAAATGAACAGGACCCTAACTAGAGATTTGCCGGTAATTATCTTTATTATTTTTATTTTATAGAAGTGTCCCGACTGCCCCACTGTCATGTCTGCAGGAAGTCAGGACAGCATAAAGCTGGAGTTGGTTGGGATCTCACCCTCCTGGTTCTGTCAAATGGATTGGTGGCCCTGCTTCCCAGGGGACCCCAAGGCCTTCAGAGCATTTTTAAGGCTTTAGCAGACAGAATCCAGGGCCACCAATGAGTTTGGTAATAGTAGCCTCCAGGAGGCGGTGGGAATCTTTAGAGAGCAAGTTCTCCATCTCTTCAGGGGGACATGCTCTCTTAAAATCTGAGGACAGCCCCTCGTCCTGTTCCCCAAATAAGGAACAGAAAAATAACGGTGCACTCCCTCCATGCTCTCTCCTTTGGGCTTTAGACCCTTCCACTGAGCTCACGGCAGCTGTGTAAAGGCCTGACACACACCTCAGGGATCTCAGAGGGAGCATCTAATGGTTACCATGACACTCCACGTGCAGATTCTCATGAAAGGAGTCCTGCTGAGGGCAGGGAGAGTAATGTCTACAACACAGGGAGATGACAGCCTGGCAGGCAACTTCCTACACAAAGTCAGCGGAGGTGCCCAAAAGGGTGACAGAAGGGCCTGAGTAAAGGAGAAACACTGGACTTCCGGTGGAATCTGGAGTGATTCTGCCCAGAGCCCTTGTAGAAACTGGTTTTATGTCAGCTTCACATAAGGTAGGGTCACCTTGGAAGCAAGAATCTTAATTGGGAGAGTGTCTCCATAGGTTTGCCCTGTAGGTAAGTCGGTAGGGCATTCTTTAATGGGAGAGGATCTATCCTTCTGTGCCTGGGGGCACCCTTGGTTGGTGGGTCCTGGGGGTATAGGAAAGCAGGCTGAGAAAGCTATGGGGAGCAAGCCAGTCAGCATCACTTCCCCCATGGCCTCTGCGTCAGTGCCTGACTTCCTCCATGTTGGGCTGTTATGTGAGAGGACACGTGAAATAAACCCTTTCCTCTCCAAGTTGCCTTTGGCCATGGTGTATCACAGCAGCAGAAACCCCAACTAAGACGGTCTAATAGGAAGTTTCTGTATGGATTTTGAGGAGATCTGAGACTGCATGGGGCCCTATAATTGGCCTCTTTCTTGAGCAATGAACATAAAAAGCAGCACACACCCCACAAGGCCTCAGGACAGCCAGCAGGATGCAGCCCTGACCCACAAGGCCTCAGAACAGCCAGCAGGATGCAGCCCTGACCCACAAGGCCTCAGGACAGCCAGTGGCAGGACAGCTAGCAGGATGCAGCCCTGGCTCACAAGCCTGTAAGTCCAGCATGCCAACATCACAGAAGGCAGGAGGCAGGGCCGGCCACACTGAGGGAACCAATGAGCAGAAGACTAAAATCCAGGCAACGGTGGCTTTGTGGAAGTGGACCAGGAGGGAACGGGCAGTGAGCCGCCAGGAGGCAGTTGGGGAATGGCTCAGACAGTGAGGTCTTAGCAGGGCTGTAGAAAGGTGCCAAGCCGACCCCGCTGCTCCGTGTGATGGATCCCACTACTGAGGTTCCTAAGGCTCTTGGCATTCAGGGCTGAGAGGCATTCAGGGCATTCAGGCACGACGGCGGCGGGGGTGGGGGTGGGGGTGGTGGGGGATGGATAGCTCAGTACTTTGCTATTGCTGTGACGAAATGCCATGTCCAAGGAATCTTGCAAGAGAAAGACTTCTTTGTAACTTACAGTTCCACTGGGTTAGAGTCCAGGATGCCCCAGCAAAGGCAGCAGGCAGCAGGCATGGTGGCTGGAGGAGCTGAGAGCTCACATCTTAAACATCAAGCAGGAAACAGAAAGAGCAAATTGAGAGAAGCACATGGCTTTTCAAATCTTAAAGCCTGCCCCCTCCTAGTGATATATTTCCTCCAGCAAGGTGACACCTCCCAAACCTATCCAAACAGCTCCACCAACAGGCGACCAACATCTCATTCTGGTAACCACGGGTGTCATGGCATTCCTAAAAGGCTAACACTAAAACCCTCATCAAGAAGGCACAAGCAGGAAGCGGCCAGCTTGCCAGCTTTCTCTTCTACCCTGTGCAGTGTGAGAACACAGCACAAAGCCCTTGGTCCCCAGCATCTTAGGCTGCGGAAGCATAAGGAGCAAATTGTGTTCTTTGTAAATTACCTCATCTCAAGAATGATGGGTGGACTAGTGGACGGAGGTAGCGGCTCCCAGCTCAGAGACAGTCTAACATGTCCTGCTTCTGGCTGCCCAGGGCTGAGCAAAACCCAGAAGGCCACACGTGGACACCACTCCCAAGGAGCCTTCTAGTCTCTCAGTCCTACGCCATGCAGCCCACGCCTTCCCACCAAACCACTGCTCCAGCCCTGATTTCTAGCTCTCAGAGTTGGCTTCTCTCTCACTCTCAGAGAGATGGAAGCGTGGCCTCTCCTCTCCAAGCCCAGTCTGCTGGGGTGTAATGGATGGAAAAGCACGGCTATGTACTCCGATACTCAGGACACATATCCACTCGTGCTAACCTCAACTCTGTGGGAAATGCTCTGTCTCCTGAGCCCTGGCTTCCTTACCTGTCAGGCAGCAGTGCCCTCATGAGAGAATCAGGAAGATGTGGGTCAGCTCCGACCCTGGACCACCTCTTCTTTTACAACTCTCTTCTGCAATTGGTACTAGTGCCCAGATTCCATACCATGGTCTGACCTGGAATTTTCTTCTCAGGTACCTCAGCCAAACGTGGGGCTTCATGCCCCTCAAGGCTTTGAGGTGCTGGTTCAGGATCTCTGCTCTGATGACCACCTCATGTCACAGTGTGACTGGGTTCTGTTGGCTCCTCTTTCCGTTCCATCTGTAAGGAGAAGGTGTTGAGTTTAAGCCTGTCCCTATGACTGCCTTGCTGAGCAGTGGTCCTTGCCCTTGTGTTTTGGTTGAATGAGACCTGCACTCCTTCACACACACTGAAGGACCTTTACAATGTGTGTGTGAAGATGAAATATTGGAATCCAGCCTCTGCTCAGGTCAAAATACCTGCAGCAGCCTTCCCCTCTCACAGATACCATGAGCACCCTGCTGGGAAGAGAGTTTGTGTCAAAGGAGGTATCAGTGAGCACACATTCTGCTCCCCACCCTCTTCCCTCCAGAGAACCTGGCTGCAGGTCTGTGCTGTGAATGCCCCCAATCTTCAGACAGGTAGAAGAGGCCTCCATTTCTGCTATGCGAACCTTGACTTCTTCCTCTTCTCAGAGCCCTAACCAAGATGTCTGTGATCCTGGGACCTGATCTCTTCTCAGAAACCCTGCCATGCTGTTGCCTATATGTCTCTCTGCCTGTCTGTCTGTCCATCCATGATATTAATAATGAACTCTTTAACCCCAACAACCCACCTCTGTGCCCCTCTTTTAACTCCTATCTGCCCCCATCCAGTAGGTCCATGGTTACGTGTCCCATCACTCACCAGCTGCCCACTAGGCCTTGCTAGCCACACCCCACTGATCCAAACCGCCCCTCTCTGATGCCCTTCCCTTCACCCTCTATCCAAGGACCCAGCTCACACGGAGTCTTCCTTAAGCGTCTGTGAATCAGGAAGTGGAGCAGGGACCACACCAGTGGTGTCTAGGAAGGAACATCTCAAACCACGGGGCAGACTAAGACACCATGTAGACATTTTAATGTCAATTGCCAGTGTGGTTCAGCTTGAGGAAGTTAAGTCTGACCTTGGAGAGGAAATGGTGTTACTGTGTTGGCATTTCCCGTGTGGTCTGTAGCTAAAGCTGTTAGAGGAAGTGGCAACACTCTCCTCCAAGAAAATCGTGTTTACAGGCTTAGCCACTCAAAAACAAATTTACAGTCAGATGACCATCTGAACACAGTTAGCACACAGCTCCTCCCTGAAATTAGAGCAAGAGACACTGTCCTGAGCATAAGAACCTTCTGAGGCTGAAGGGCAGGAGATCCATGGATGGAAAAGCTGCCCTGATCTAGCCAAAGGTTTTCAAGGGTGTCATAGAGGGGAAACTAGTGAACCAACCAAACAACCAGCCAAACAACCAGCAAGACAAACAAACAACCAGCCAACCAACCAACCAACCAGACAGACAGACAGACAGACAAACAAACAGCCAGCCAGCCAACCAACCAGCCAGACAGACAGACAGACAGACAAACAGCTAGCCAGCCAACCAACCAACCAACCAGACAGCCAACCAACCAACCAACTAGCCAGACAAACAAACAAACAACCAGCCAGACAAACAGATAAACAACCAGCCAGCCAACCAACCAGCCAGAGAAACAACCAGCAAGACAAACAGCCAACCAACTAGCCAGACAAACAAACAACCAGCCAGCCAACCAACCAACCAACCAACCAACCAGACAGACAGACAGACAAACAAACAAACAACCAGCCAACCAACCAACCAACCAGACAGACAGACAAACAACCAGCCAGCCAACCAACCAACCAACCAGCCAGACAAACAAGCAAACAACCAGCCAACCAGCCAACCAACCAACCGTGGCTATGTTAGCTCCCAGGTGTGCTGCAATACCCAATGGTTCTTCTTTCTCTGACAGGCACAGTGCAAGTATATGCCACCATTACTGTTAAGTGTCCTCAGTCTTCAGGATGGCATAATCTCTCAGAGGAAAGCTCTGTAAGAATTGGCCTTAGGCTGAATGATTTGTGGGTGTATGGCAACCAAGCACCTCATCATAACAAGGCCCTGCTTGTTATTTTTAACTATAGCAATCTAATGTGCACTATTTGTTTATATAATTTGACATCTCAAGTAATGACATTGTCTCTTCCAGATTCCCTTCAGATGGTAGCCTGCCATCCCCAACAAGCCTGACATCTCATGGCACCTTAGATAAGACAGGCTGGCATTCTTGATCCCTGGATAGGAACAATCTATGTCCAAGTTCGACATGGAAAATTAACAAATAGAAAGCAGATCTCCTGCCTTCAGCAACCCATAATACTAAGTGAGCAAAGTCATAGAGGGGGGCATAGATGTACAACACAAGGGTGGGGAAACTGGGGGAAACATGAGAAAGAAAAGGAACCTCTCACCCAGATCCCTGAACTCAGAGGGGGGCTGATAGAAAACATCCTTCAGTCTCCATCTCTGAGAGTTTCTTAACTCCTCCCTCCCTTTCAAAAATGTGTGTGTGTGTGTGTGTGTGTGTGTGTGTGTGTGTGTGTGTGTGTGTATTTGTATATCTGAGTGTATGCACTCATGCTCCCCCATACATGGTGGTCAGAAGCAATCCTCAGAACTTGCTCTCACCTTTTCCATTGATGCAATGTCTCTTACATGACACTTGCACACCAGAACTCCTGTCCCACCAGTTTCCACGATTCTCCTGTCTCCATCTCCCATTCCTGCCCCAGTGATGCTGAGCTTATGGACCTCTGCTGCAGCATCTGACCCTGATGTGGGTTCTGCGGATTCACACTCAAGTCCTATCAAATGGGAGGTGAGTGCTCTGTCTATTCCTGCGGCCCTGTCTTCTGTGTTTGAGGAGAACCTAGAGGCCTCTGGAGAGTTATGAGAGCAGTGTCTTCCTTGGTGGGACAGTTCAGAAACAGAAAGTTGTATCATTACTTTGAGGCCAATCATCCAGAATTCAAAGAAAAGCTGAGCTGGTGTGTAGCTTGTCTTTTTGCTACTTTGTGGGCTCTTGTTTTCCAAACATTTATCCCTTCCACAACGTCACCCTCTATCGCTAGACAGGAGAGAAAGAGGAGAGAGGGGAGAGAGAGATGCTTGAATCTAGTTTCTTTCTTCTTTGCTTGAGGCTAGTCTTCGCTCTTGGTGTATTCTTATTTCTCCCACCCCTTGTACCCCCAGCTTTCGCCCCCTACAACTAGAAGGAGAGAATAGAGGAGACAGAGAGAGATCCGTGAATCTACCCTGTGTCTTCTTTGCTTGTAACTGCTCTGTGCTACTTTGTGGATTCCTTTTTTTCCCACCCTTTATCTCCCAGGTTTTACCCTTTATCATTAGATAAGAGAGAAAGAATCTAACCAATACTCCCTGATGATCACCAACCACCAGCCCCACCAGCAGAGGCTCTGGCATTTATATACCCTCTGAAAAGATCCCATAATTCCAAACATCACACAATCACGGAAACTACCTGCAGCTGGCAAAGCCACGCCTCTGCTAGAGCACGAGACAATTCATAGTCAGCTGCTGTGATGCAGCCCCATATCCCCACACCTGGGATTGGAAGGACAACATATTGTTATTTCTGTGTTTTTAAAGAAACCAAAACTCCAAAATGTTCACTACAGTGGTGAGTGCAGACATGAGGACTTTAAAGCAGGAGGCACAGCAAACATTCAAACCACAAACCTAAGGACATCAACGCATCCTACAGGCTTTGATTTCTAAAAGCCTAAAGTCAGTCTCCATAGTCCACTTGAGGCAGAGCCTTGGAGTCCTCCCCAGCCGTGTCAGCACAGGCCCTGGGATGACCTCATGAAGAGCGATTGTGATGGACCCAGCCAGCAGATATTATGCTGTGACCAGGCCTGCATTTCTTTGGGTGCATTGAGAGGAGCTGAGGAGTGGAGCCCAGTGCGAATTTGTTGTATCTAGTGAGGTTGTGTGTGGATTTATTGTTTTGTATGTGTGCTGTGTAAGTGTGTATGTATCAGTGAGTGTATGTGGGTGTTTATAGGTTTTCTGTGTGTGCACCTGTTCCTGTGCTTGTTTTGTGTGTGATGTGCTTCTGAGTGTGTATACGTGTTTGTGCGCGCGCACGTGTGTGTGTGTGTGTGTGTGTGTGTGTGTGTAGGTTCGCTTTTCTGTGTGCATCTGTGTAATCTGTGTGTGTGCGTGTGTGCATCTGTGTGTGTGCCTGTGTGTGTACATTGTGTGTGTATATACATCTTGTGTGTGTGTACATCTCGTGTGTGTGTGTGTGTGTGTGTGTGTGTGTGTGTGTGTGTGTGTGTGTGTTTGTGTGTGTGTGCTGATCCTAAGGTAAACCATCTACATTATGTTTTGAGACAGGCTCTCTCCCTGGCCTGGAGCCAAGTGTCCAGGCTGTCTGGCCAGTGACTTCCGGGAGCTGTTGTGCCAACTGTATAATAACCTCAGATTAAGGGCCATGTAGATGGCTGGCTTTTGGGGGCGGGGAGAAGGGAGGGTATAAATTAAAAAGAGAATTAAGCCATACGATTGCAAGGCCACTGGCTCTTTGTTTCTCTGTTGTTGGTGTTTTGATTTTTATTTCTGGTTTTTTCTTTTGTTTTGTTTTGGTTTGGCTTTGGTTTTGCTGTTTTCAAGACAGGGTTTCTCTGTGTAGCCTTGGCTTTTCTGGACTCCCTTTGTAGGCCATGGTGGCCTCAAACTCACAGTAATCCACCTGCCTCTGCCTCCCGAGTGCTGGGATTAAAGTTGTGTGTCAGTATGCCTGGCTATTTCTGGTTTATTTGTATGGCTACTATTGTTCTTTGTTGTTTGCTTTTTAAATTTTCTCATGTGGTATTTTGTTGTTTTGATTATTTACGCTTGCATATTAGGCTTTTTTTTATTCCTATCTCTCTTTCCATCATATTTTTCTTTCCTGTTTTTACTTTATTCTGTTTTAGATTTATTTACTACTAGTTATCATTGGCTTATAATTTTCAGTTTTTTGCATTGGGGAGTTGTGATTTTCTATTGGATGACTAGGTTCTTGTACTTAATGAGGTTTTTGTTTGAACTATGGGGTTTTTTTGTTTGTTTGTTTGTTTCGCCTTCTACTAATTTTTTTTCCTATTTATTTGCTATGGCTTTTAAAAATCAATATCATGGTATTGCTAAACTGTGTTCCTTCCAACCAGATTATTTTATGGAACTGCTTTGTAGTTTTCATCATCTGTATTTTGTAGGTGTGTGGTCATGGCTATCTGGTTTTGGATTGGTCACCTGGTTGGGTTTTACTTGATTTTTTATTTTAGCTTTTTTCCACCCACATCTTTTTCATTGCTTTTCTTCTATTTTTCCAGGTTTTACTTTCTTTTAATCTCTTTTCTTTATTTATTTTTAGGAGCATTTGTAGTGATTTTACCTTTTCTGCCACATCTTTTTCATTCCATTTATTCTATTATTTCATTTTAAGGTAGCTTTTTTTTTCTTTTTTCTTTTTTTTTTAGTGATTCTGGCTACAATGTCTACACCTAGTGAGGAAGAGTCACCAGACCCCAGACCCCAGCCAAGTTTCTCTGACAAGGAAAACTTCCACTCACAATACAAAATCATAAAAGACTATTGGCCAGGGGAGCAATGCCAAGGTCCACTTGACCCACTACCGTCTAACAGGCACACCTGTGGCTGTCAAAGTTGTTGTAAAGAAGGAGCAGCTAATCACATCCGAGGCAGAAATAATGATGATGATGACAAATCACCCCAACATTGTATCACTTCTCCAGGTCATCAAGTCAGAGAGGAGGATATACCTTGTGATGGAGCTGGTCGAGGGCCAACAGCTTTACCAATATATCCAAGAGTCAGGCCACCTGGAGGAGGACGAGGCCTGGGGAATATTCAGGCAAATTACAGCAGCTGTGAGCTATTGCTACAACGTGGGTATAATTCACAGGGACCTCAAACCAGATGACATCATGGTTGAGAGGAATGGAAGAGTAAAAATCATTGACTTTGGCCTCGGAACTCAAGTCTACCCAGGGCAGAGGCTGAGCCAGCAATGTGGCGTTTACTCTTTTGAGGCCCCAGAACTCTTCCAAGGTAGACTTTATGATGGCACCAAGATCGACGTATGGGCCTTAGGAGTTGTACTATATTATATGGTGGTTGGGAGGGTCCCATTTGATAGTGTCATCCTACCAGAGCTGCGAAGGCAGATTGTGTCAGGGAAGTATTTTATACCATCTGAACTCTCCAAGGAACTTTGGGACCTGTTAGCCTTTTGCTAACAGTCAACCCGAAATATCGGCCTACCATCAATGAAGTGTTGACACTTTCCTGGCTCAAGAAACACACAGAGGGATTCCGTAATCACCCCAAGGAAATGATCCCCAGGCTTGCTGACCCTGCAGTTCTCAAAGCAACGAGATATACTGGTTTCAAATCCCAAGAGATCAAAAACTCCTTGGGAAAAAAAACATTTAACCAGGCCATGGCATGCTATTACTTCTTGAAAGGACAGATTCTCCATGGCAAGGCTACACATCCAAGCCTCCTTTGTTAATCCAGGTGTGACGCCATTTCCTTCACTAGAAGACCCTGCTGCTTTCCCTCTGACACCAAGGAGGAGGGGAAGTGAGCCTGCCCTTGGCTCATTGCTCAGGTCATCCTCAGGTCAAGAGGAGTCTGCCTGTGACCAGAAGGCTGGTCAAAGAGGAGGCAGAGGAGCCACTGGGCCAGGCCTTCCACCTTGCTGGGCACTCCAGAGCATGCCCACAGTGGACCAAGGCTGCCAATGTGCCAAGAGTGCCTGTGCATTTTCACAACAGAGAGAGGCACTGAAACAGCAGAAGAATGCTCCCAGAACACCTCAGCAGAGGCCAAGCCTGGCCCCAGCCCGCACCCGCAGAGAGGGTTCAGAGGATGGAGAAGAATACAACATAGCCTCAGAAGACTGTTCCTACTTTATGTCAAAACCTCGACTAGGGCAGAACAAAGTTCCCCCTCAGAAATGAGGCCCAGGGAGGGGGCCCCGAGAACATGCAGCAGGCACGGCCAGGTACCTTTGTGCTTTGTGCTTCCTGGTTTGCTCTGTGCTGGCCCCTGCTCTGTCTCTGGCTTCTATTTTCTCCATCACTCTTCAGCACACTTCTTACCTTCTCTAAGAACTTTACCATTCTTTCTTCACCCCAAGCCTTCTGCTCTCTTCTGTCTTTCTCCTGTTCCCAGTGGGGACTCAATATCACTGATGTGGACCCAAGTCTAAAAGGTGCTCCTGTGACCCCATCCCTCCATCTGGAGTCCATCTCCCCATAAAGCCAACAGCTCCCCCAGGTGAGGACTGGAGGACTATGGGCCCAGGGACTCTTCCAGGGCTACTGGCCCTAACACATGTGGCCATCAATCACAGACAAAGAGCTACAGACAAATCCTTAAGTTGTCAAAAGCAACATCACAATCCATTAAGCTTCAAAACCCATCACTGACAGTGTCATCAACTACGCATCAAGGGTCCAGTTGTGGTCGCTGAAGGCCAGCATCTTCTTGCATGCACAGTTTTCACACACTGATTGTCCTCCTCCTGCTCCTAAGGCATAGTGACGCACAGATTTTTTTGGGTAACATAGTTTATTAAAATGCACAAATGAGAAGAATTATTAATGAAACTACCAACCACCATCAACATCACTAACATCACAAACAGCCATCTTTCAATTAAGCAATTGCAACAGGAACCTATAGAACCTCTTTTTTCTTAAGATGGGTCAGTGGAATTTATGTCCCATCAGGGTGTTTTCCTTCTCACTTACATAGTGAAAGTTGAATGAATGTTTTCTAAATTTCAGAATAAAGAGAATAAAGAGATCATTGTCATAGTGGGCAGGCATTGCAGCTTCCATGATGCACAGATTTTTATAGACACTGTTACTAAGAGACTCCTTTCAAAGATCTCCACTGGGAAGTGGGAAAAGCACATGAGATAGGAAGGCAAACCAAAGCCCAAGACATTATTCTAAGAAGTAATTTAACCTACTTCATTATTTCTTTTGCCCAGAACAAATTATTTTGTGTCCTCCAGCAACAGCAGCAGCAGCAACAACAGCAGCAGCAGCAACAGCAGCAGCAACAACAACAGCAACAGCAATAACAACAGCAGCAGCACCAACAACAACAGCAGCAGCACCACCAACAACAACAGCAGCAGCACCACCACCACCAACAGCAGCAGCAATAACAACAGCAGCAGCAACAACAGCAGCAGCAACAACAACAACAGCAGCAGCACCAACAACAGCAGCAGCAACAACAACAACAGCAACAGCAATAACAACAGCAGCAGCAGCAACAACAACAGCGACAGCAGCAGCAACAACAACAGCAACAGCAGCAACAGCAACAATAGCGACAGCAGCAACAGCACCACCACCAACAGCAGCAGCAATAACAACAGCAGCACCACCAACAGCAGCAGCACCACCAACAGCAGCAGCAGCAGCAGCAGCAATAATAACAGCAGCAGCAACAACAACAACAGCAGCAGCAGCAACACCACCAACAGCAGCAGCAGCAGCAACAACAGCAGCAGCAACAACAACAGCAGCAGCAGCAACAACAGCAGCAGCAGCAACAACAGCAACAGCAATAACAACAGCAGCAGCAACAACAACAGCGACAGCAGCAGCAGCAACAACAACAACAGCAGCAGCAATAACAACAACAGCAGCAGCAGCAGCAGCAGCTGAGGTCCCGGCTTCCCTGTCCCCATGGGAATTGCTGACTGACTACTCCATGTTTCATCTTCCTGATGAGGAGCGCCCTCTGCAAGCTGAGTTCTGCAAGCACACACTCAGATGACATGAATCGCCTCCCACAGCGATGATGAGGATGAGACGGTGAAGATGCTGCAGAGTGCAGAAGCTGAGACAGATGCAGCACTCAAGACAACTGCTGGAGATGTGTGAGGCCTGTCACAGGAGAGGCCGTGCAGCCAGGGCACCCCAGCTGATGAGCTTGTTTTGTCCAGGTTTTGCTTGCAGACCCCCAGACTTCACATGCTGAGGTGTTGACCTGCTCCTTAAGGGGAGACTCCTGTCGTGCCCACCGGTCATGTTGGTGAACTCTGAACCCACAATGTGTTTTCAACCTGGTAAGAGTGACAACTTCCTCACAGGCAAGGCTGTCAGGAGCCACGGGTTATGCACGCGAGACCTAAGCTACGAGACGACTCCTGGACCTGCATTTTTATAAGCAGAAGACATTCTCTGTGCCAAAAAACCTCAATGTGTAGCTATACCTGGAATGACTATAAGGTCATCACCCCCATATCCGGTCTCTGGAAATGCCCTCAAATATAGGCCCAGAGGTGAATTTCACTAGTCTCCTAGGCTGCTCCTCATCCATCCACGGTGACAGTCAACATTAGCCATTATTATCAAGTGATCTTCAAAAACCAAGCACCTCCTTCTCCCCAGAGGGTTCCAGGCACACCAGCTGTACCTGTCCTTGTGACACGGGGCAGATTTCAAACAGTGGCAATTGTTGGGTGAGCTTGGGCAGCACTGTAACAGAAAACAGTTACAGAAAACAGAAGTAGTGAGGCCAAGCATGTCCTGCACGCTTGTGGATAGATATTGACAGCCTCTCTCCCTTTATTTATGTCTTCTCTATTCCAAATCATTAATGTTTTCTAGTAGCTCTTGCTTTCACTGTCAAAGGTTACCCTGTTGTCCAGCTGGCCTTGGAACAAGGAGTGAAGTGTGCTGAGATTGAATTCAAGTCTGCCATCTGCTCCCCCACGTCTGACCCTTGAACTTGTAAAGGAGGAGGAATTCGGGTGAAGACAGAAGAGCAAGAAGGAGAAGAGCTGCGGAGGACATGATGTACAAGGGAAGAACCTGTTTGCTACCTTGCTAGACTCCTCTATACTTCAGAAACCCAGTGAGCATCCCTTCCTGCAGAGGACACCTCCCTGGGCCATGGCCTGGCAAGTGCGCTTGGCTAGGACTTCTCTGTGAGGGTGCTGAGCAGCTGTCTGCACATTTGTACACGTGGAGCACCCTCTGCTGGACACATGGTCTGACGGCGCGCAGAACAGGTGAATCTGATTCTGAGGCAGAGTCTTCACTTAAAGAAGTGTCATAGCTTTGGGGCTAGACCATCACCCCCTCATATGACTGGAACACCCATCTTCCTCCGAGAATGGCACACGCAGCTTGTTTCTAGGGTTTCAAAGCTTTCTTCCCCACACCCACCCCAAGCTTGTTACTAGGGGAGTAGAGGAACTTTAAGATCTCGAAACTGGCGCATTATTGTTTAGAAGCCTTGTAGCCATAGTACCATATGTTCTGGTGCGTGGGTGGGGGCACAGAAAGACACAATGGCATCATGACATGATGTCTGCTCCCTGTTATGCATTATAGAATGGAGTGAGCATGGGCTGCCAAGTTCCAGGGAGCCTGCTGCCCTAGAGCGAGCCATAGCGCATCCAGCTGGTGCCCATCGCTCACATCCCTGCGTTAAGACAGCTCCATCTGAGGCCCTGGGATGGATGCCACAGCCCACGGCCCCCTAGTACCACTCATCTCCAGAAGGGTGATGAGAGCAAGTGCAGAGGGATGAGACCCCAGCGGCACATGACTAATGTCTTCCTCTGCATATTTCCAAACGGCAGCCATGTCAATATACTGTGGGGGCCCCAAAGCTTCATTTGTGTTGGTGCTGGAAGAGTTGCCCTGCGTGTCTCCTGCCTACTGGCTTTTGGGCAACCCCCTCTAGGAGGCCCCAGGTAAGAGACATTCACAAGGCAAAGGCACTGACAACAGAAGTGGACTGTGGATCAGGGTTCTGGCTTCCATCTGCTGAGGAGGGGAGTCAGGGCTTCTGTGCAGGTCTTTTCTGTTGGCCATGCACCCCCAACCACTGCCATTACCTGCACACCCCACTCACAGGCCCTCATCCCTTTTCCCACTGGGTACCAGGGCTAACAGCAGGCTCGTGGGCTCTAGCTGCAGTGAGCACTGCAGAAACATCCCTGGTGTGTGACAGGAGCTGGCCAAGCATCCACCTGGGAGGGCCTCTTGGATCTGGACACCTAGCGGTACCTTCAGCCTGGCCCTGCCTCAGGACAGGACACAATGGCAGGCCACTCTGCATGAGAGAGCTGGCAGCATGTTCCAGCCTCTGCACAGGGACCACAGGCACCGTGAGCGGTGGCTTTCTTTTTTCCCCGCACCATAGACGAATGTAGAAAACAGACTCTTGCGTCTGCCATGGACCCTTCTTATGCCCCCACCTTGCCCCACTGCACCCCACTGGGGAGAGGCACAGGGAGAGCCTGGTCTCTAATTGTCCTCTCCATGACCACAGTCTGCAGCTCTGCATAGCCTGGCAGCCAGAGAAACTTGGCCTAGTTCCCCATGCCTGTCCACAGGCCCAGGGGAAGGACAGAAATAGGAATCCTTATGGGACCCAAGTGGCTTCTCAGGGTCGGCCAATGGTCTTGGCTCCTCCTTGTCAGTGAAGACACAGGAGCCAGGTCCTGACCTCCGTGCAGTCCCAGCTGCTGCACACACACACTAAGCATGAGCTGAACTGGCCTCTGCTGCTCCCAGGAGTTTTGAAAACCACATTCCCTGGGCCAAGGGGACTAGCAAGGGGCAACTGAGCTAGAGGCCCCAGCCTGCTCCCTGGGGACTGGAGGACCCAGCTGGGCTCTCACTGCTCTAGACCCAAACATAATGAAAAGCAGCCAGGCCAGCAGCCATGCTCTGGTGGGGAGGCAGACGGCATATCAGGCCCAGAGGAGGATGTAATGTGAGGGTGCTAGGCCTGTCTGCTCTTCATAAGAACACCTAGCCATGCTATGCAGCACACTCAGCCCTGTGTGGAGCCTTGGCCTGTCTCCTCTAGGCTAGCCTTGGTCTGTCTCCTCTAGGCTAGCCTCGTCCTGTCTCCTCTAGGCTAGCCTGGGCCTGTCTCCTCTACGCTAGCCTCATCCTGTCTCCTCTAGGCTAGCCTCGTCCTGTCTCCTCTAGACTAGCCTTGGCCTGTCTCCTCTAGGCTAGCCTTGGCCTGTCTCCTCTAGGCTAGCCTCGTCCTGTCTCCTCTAGGCTAGCCTGGGCCTGTCTCCTCTAGGCTAGCCTGGGCCTGTCTCCTCTAGGCTAGCCTTGGCCTGTCTCCTCTAGGCTAGCCTCGTCCTGTCTCCTCTAGGCTAGCCTCGGCCTGTCTCCTCTAGGCTAGCCTTGGCTTGTCTCCTCTAGGCTAGCCTGGGCCTGCCTCCTCTAGGCTAGCCTCGTCCTGCCTCCTCTAGGCTAGCCTTGTCCTGTCTCCTCTAGGCTAGCCTCGGCCTGTCTCCTCTAGGCTAGCCTCGGCCTGTCTCCTCTAGGCTAGCCTCGTCCTGTCTCCTCTAGGCTAGTCTCGTCCTGTCTCCTCTAGGCTAGCCTTGGCCTGCCTCCTCTAGGCTAGCCTCGTCCTGCCTCCTCTAGGCTAGCCTCGGCCTGTCTCCTCTAGGCTAGCCTCGGCCTGTCTCCTCTGACCATCCCAGCACACAACAGCTCCACATTGCACCCGGTATTAGCTTCCCTGATCATCTCAGATACCTTGATGGCCCCCCAGGCTGCGCTGTAGGCTCTTGTGTTGCTCTGATGCATTCTACGAGTTCTTGGGAGCCTCCATGCCATGGTGTAGGACCCCTTTGGAGTCCATACTGGCCCCAGGGGTGCGGGCCAGCCCAGGATTCTCTCCCCCATTGCTGCCTTTCTGAACTTGAAGCCCCTTTACCTTGTGTCTTTCAGGAATGGCTCTGGATGTGATCACCACACACCAGCCCTGGAAGCACCTGAGATTCCAAGGAGAGTCACCATTCACTGGAGCACACTTGTCCACAGACTGTGTGGGTCCCATCAGCTGAGTTAACCTGCACAGAGCAATGTGCTCAAACTTACACTTACAGACCTTGGTACTGCCTGCAGGGCCCTGAGCCATCCTGGAGGTAGGAGAGCTATGCGTGGGGTATGTTGTGTGCTGGACTCTGGTCAGCCATACTCTGAGTTCTCTGTGCTCAGGGCATGCCTGACAGGAGCCTGCATGCCTGTCCAGGAACATGGAGCCCACACTGTCCTCTAAGTAGCTTTCACAGGGCCGCGGCATGAGTCTCTCTGGCGCCTTATGATGGTGGGAACTGAAGGCCTTAGGTCCCTAAGGAGCCCTTTAGAACCTGCATGGTGGAGGCAGATGAAAAGTGGAAGCAGTATTCTGCGTATACGCCACTTGAGGGCGCCACACTGCCCTGGACCTGCTGTGTCACTCAGCAAGTCTGCTCACTTAGGCTCTGAGACTCAGAGAGCTGCTTCCAAACTCACTATTTCAAAGAGCCTGGACATACCTCCAGGGCCCTGAGGACCCAATTTAGAAATCTAGGTGGCCAGGGTGCCAGAGCCATGAGAGTCTCATGAAGACCTTACCTGGGGTGTGACCTCAGTTCTCTGGCCCCATGTCCTGATCAGTGTGACGCACATGCCTGCGAAGGGCTCTGGGGAGCTGCTGAAATGGAGGAAGAGAGGGAGGAGGAGGAGGAGGAGGAGAGTAAGCAGGACCAAGACAGGAGCACCGCTCACACTCACTGCTGTGACCTTTCCCACTGTAAGCTGAAGTAGGGGTCAGATACCCCTCCTCGCAGGTCTGTCTGAGATGAGGCCAGCCAGAGAGGCAGCACTTGTCTGTGATTTCACATGCACAGGAGGGCAGAGTCCCAGATGAGCGCATGTGACATGTGGCATCATCTCCTCCCCAGAGGAGCTGCAGTCAGGGCTTAGAGAGGCAGAGGTTGCAGGTCATGTCAGCAGTGCCCACCCCCCTGCTGCAGGCCTGGGAATGGCACCTCTCAGTGCCCATCTATGTTGGGCTCATGGAGCAGCCAGCGGCTCACACGCATGTGATTTCATACTCAGCGCTGACTGCTGCACTGCAGCCCATAGAGTCTGGACTCAGCTTCAGAGGCCAAGGCCAGCAGCTTCTTACTGGACAGGACTGTGAGAATGTGGCTGCAGACAGTGTTAGTGACAGATCTGCCTGGCCCTGTGTGGCTTCATATGAGATGTCCTGCTGCCCTGAATGGCCGTTCCAGCCTATGCCCAGAGAGCATTGGCCTGGTCAGGCTCTTTGCTACCTGGCCCTGTAGCTCACCTCTGCTGTTAGTCCATGTGGCCTGGCCGCTGCAGCTGCTCCAGGGACTCCCAGATGGCTTCTTCACACAGAGCCTCCCAGTCCCCATGAGCTCATCCACGGACATCTCACAGTCTCTATGCTGGAAGTCAGGCTCGATGCCTATCTTATGGGAGCTGCCATGGCTTTCGGAGTGGACTGGGAGGTGGCGGAGGGGCTGTTGTCTGCCGTTTCTGTTGTCCCCATTGCTCAGGGAGTCCTGGTGCATGGTCAGGCCCAGCTCCGGTGGGTCACTAATATAGGATTCCTGGTCCACTTCTTCTCTGAGTAAAAAGGAACACAAGAGCTGGTGCTGGAGGAAGATGAAGGACTCCTGCATCCCTGGGTCAGTGGTGTCAGAGTCCTGTCACCCTGCCAATCAGCTGGGCAGGAGGACAGGAAGCAGAAGGCAGGGCATTCAGGAGAGGAGGAGGAGCCGGGAGTTGACCCTTGACAGTGGAGAGAAGCTGCCCGAGGAGGATGCGATTGGCAAGTGCTTGGGATGTAGCGGGTTGTGAGGATTAGAGTAGTTTGTTTTAGTTTACTAGTAGATTATTAGCAGTTTAGATTTTGCCCAGCTCAGTGCCTGCAGCTTTGAATTACAGTTCAGTCTCACTGTGTCGATTATTTGTCCCTAGGTCACACTGAGAAGTATCAACTGATGGCTTCCTAGGCCATACAGATATATTAACTGCAATACTCTCCAGTTCTCCACAGATTGTTCCAGCTGAATCATAGGTATATTGGTAAGGAGTGTTGAACCTTACAAAAAGCCCTGAGGCTGCACGAGATGGCATGGCCCTTTAAGATGGAGAGTCGGTTTAGAATAGATGGGCTTCCTGGAGTTCTTAAGCTAACTGTGTGGAGGGCACAGAGAGCTGTTGGGATATGGCCTAGATGAGTAATGTCCTGGCAGAAGCCACCATCTTAGGCTAGGAGAAGTGACCCAGGATGGCTGGGGGTTGGGAGTGCAGAGGGAGAGTACTCCCTGGTGAGAGGGGCTTAGGAGTCAATGTTGGGGAACATTGAGTCCCCCCTTCTGAGAAGCCATAGATGCCAGTCCACCTCTGCAGGAATCCGTGGGGCCTGGGGCCAACTGAGGGCATGGTGGGTTGCAAACAGCCCTGCTATAGACACCTTTGTCTGTCTCTCACTAAAAAAACAATAGCTTGCCTCCAGCCAATTCCCCATCACTGTGGTGTAGGCTCAATTTTCTTAACAATTATACTTTATTATGACTCACTAACAGAGCGTACCTCACTTACAACCCGACTAACCCAAAGAATAGGAAAAGGAGAGTGAAGAACACAATAATGAAACCTTAAGGATCTCAGTTCCGAGGAACAAGCCTCCCGGAGTAGTCAGCAGGACCTCAGCAAACCGCAATTCAACCAAGGCGGCTGCTGGAACCTGGAACAGCGGCCGAGGCCCAGAGCCTCAGCCAGAGCCCTGAGCCTCGAAGCTTCCCTGCAGCAGCTCCCTCTAGGAGCGTCTCTCCAAGTGTTGACGAACAGCCAAACAATCCCGAGTCCTCTACTCTCCTCTCTCTCTCTCAGATCCTTCAGATTTTGCCCATCAAAGGGAAGTGACCCACTGCCAAGGGTGCACAGAGTGACGCCGAGACGCCACACATCGACTTCCGGCCTGTCACACTTCCTGCCCTGGAAGAGCCCGGGGACTGCGTGTAGAGGACTACCACAAAACGTGTCTAGTTTACTGCCAGCAGTAAATTCAGTGCTAAACCCAAAGCCTGCTATTTTAATGTTCTTATCTGCATCTAGTAACAGATTTTCAGCCATGAGGTCTCTGTGAGCAATCCTTTTTTGATGGCAATAATGAATGGCAGACACAATTTACTAAATTTAGGTCTTGCTTCTTTTTCCTTTATTCTTCCATATGCAACCAAACAGTCAAATGCTTCACCGCCACTTGCCTGTCCCATGATTAAGTAGAGTGCTTTTTTCCATTTCAGCAGCCTTGAACAACTTCACTATGTTTGGAGGATTTAAAATCTTTATTATTCTTACTTCTCTGAAGAGCTTTTGTAGACTTGTTGGGTTCAACTGGGTTTTGTCAATTATTTTTACTGCACCCTCTCTGCCCCGTGAGGATGTGTTTTGCCAGTTTCACGTCTGCAAGGTTCCCCTTGCCAATTGTTTTCAACAGTTGGTAGTTTCCCATGTGAGGCTGTCCATCCGCACAGGAAGCTGTTGAGTTTCTACACTGAGCTCCAGAGCGCCCGGTGCAAGAGGTGGCTTCTTGCCTCCCGTCTCCACGTGAAGTGTGGTTTTCAGTGTCTCGCCCATTCACCGTGAACAAAGGGTCCTAGTGGACATCTTATTGTGCTTTGATTCTGCACCACGCCAAGGCGAAAACAAAACTGCCTGAGTCAATGTTGGTGAGCATGGAGTCCCCCCTTCTGAGAAGCTATGGATGCCAGTCCACCTCTGCAGGAAGCCATGGGGCCTGGGGCCAGCTGAGGGCATGGTGGGTTGCAAACAGCCCTGCTGTAGACACCTTTGTCTGTCTCTCACTAGGAAGCAGCTTGTCTCCAATCTGATTCCCCATCGCTGTGGCTAAGCTTCTCATCCTCCTTTATATACAGCTCAGCCTTATGAACACGAGTATTTATGAGTAGAAATGGGGAATGTGTTGTTCTATTTGTGATTTGGGGTCAGGACATTCCCAAAGGCTCTGCCTGGAAATCCCTGCCACTCACCAGTGCGCACTCCTTCCCCGCAAACCGGTCAGTGGCCACCATTCCACCCTTGGAAAAGATGTAGGAATTAACTGTCCTGGGACTTTAGTGGTGGGGAGGGAGGGGACTTGGTTGCTGGTGTCATATGCTGGCGCCTGTGCTATCCTGTGGAAGGCTGCTCCTCCATGATTTTTCTCCCTGCTCAGCTGTGTCCTGCTGGACTCTTCCCCCATGGCCCCATAAACCCCTGCTTCTGTGTCATCATTTTAGTCTGTGGAAGTTGTAGGTTGGGGACAAGGGGTTTGTCCTGATGAGAGATAGTCAAAGGCATCCCCAGCAGATGTCTGATGAAGGACTAAGACTTCCCAGGTGTCTTCTCAGGGCCCTGCTCACTCAAGGTGACGCTGGCAGAACTGGTGTGATCAGGCACCATGCTGACTCAGGATCACAGTATCTCCCACCCACCTCTGGGGACACACCACTTGTAAGCGGCTAGCTCTTTTAAACTTCCAGGTTTCCAGACTTGGGGACCTGTTCTCGGTTAGCTCCAGGTGGAGACTGTTCCCAGGCAGTGGGGTGGGGGCACTTGGTGAGGCATGGTTAGGCATCTCCCATGAGGCCTGAAAGGCCATTGGCTGATGATGAGAGGGGCGGAGGTGGGATGCACCATAAGCCCCACGACTCTTCTCCTTTACAACCAGAATGCTTGCTGGTCACCTCGAGGCTTAAGGAGTCAGTAGAGACAAGCCATGTTAGAAGACCCGAGTCAGGGAGCAGGGGCCAGCCATGAAAAGAAGATGGATGTTTCAGCACAGGTCCCCAAGGAGGACAGCACACCTGAGATCGTCATGGTAAGCCAGGCCAAGAAGCAGAGCCCCACACTGTTCCTAATGTACGTGGAGGGACGGGACGTGAGCCCCTGGTCGTAGAGGTCACACAGCATTGTTGAAGAAAGGGAGACAGGTTTGGGCAACATGTATAACAAAGCATCCCAGAGAGAGTATCACAGGGTCATGGGATTATCTTTTCCTGAGAAGGGAATTTTCAGAAAATGGCATTTTTAGGATGGCAAGGTGCAACAGGAGGCCCCCTGAGTTCTCAGGCGCCCCTAAAGCCTACGCTTGTAAGGAACTTGACCCCTGTCACTGGCAGACTGTTCATTGCTCTCCTGGAGTAGATGGCTTGCTGGTGCCAGGGTTTTCTCGGGACTAAGGACAACCCTGAGTTGGAGTTACACTTTGCATCTCAAATGTCTCCCGAAGATCACAGGTGTTAAACTGACTGTACCTGGCCATGCTATTGGCAGAGGGCAGAGACAGGTGTAATTAGTAATTAGTGTAGTTAGCTGGGTCATTCTGTTATGCTCTTAATAAGGGGGCTGCTGACATATCAACCCACTCTGTCTCTCTGTGTCTCTGTCTGTCTGTCTGTCTGTCTGTCTGTCTGTCTGTCTGTCTGTCTCTCTCTCTCTCTCTCTCTCTCTCTCTCTTTCTCTCTCTCTCCCTGGTTGTCCTAAAGTGCGCACTTTTGCTCTGTCACTTTGATCTGCACTTTTGCTCTGTCACTTTGATCTGGCCACAGTGTTCCTGTTTCATCACTGGCCCAAAGTGCTGGAGCTCAGCAAGCATGACCTGCAAGCTTTGCACAGAAGCCTAAACAAAACCCTGGTCCTTACAGGTCGGCATTCTGTGACAGGGAGCTGACTGACACAGTGGAGCCTCTGCCAAAAATCTCTTAGAGAACACACTTCTGGATTTGGAAACTTAACACTGTTCTTCACTGGAGATTCAAGGACCCCAATTCCATGTGTCCCCTGGGAACCCTGTCTCTACCCGGAAGATCTGAATTGCTGGTTGCATTTTTGACACTTTTTGTTGTGGAGGAATATCACACCATGCCCTCATCAAAATCTACAATTAACATGTTAATCAAAAAACAAATTTTTTAGGTACTATCACATGTGGAAGAAGGGTCCAAGGGTTAGCCCTGGTTGGCAGAGGTACACGTCAGGTCCCTGCACGCTCTGCCATCACACTTCTCTGCCCCAAACCCCCCAAAGCTAGTGTTAGTAGCAGAGTGCCCAGAAAGGAAGAAGACACTAAAACTATGATGCAATCACTTGCTCATTGTCTCCGGCACTGGATGAAGTGGTATGGTCATCAATTTCTTCTCCGATGTGTACCAGTCTCCCTTTAAGACTCAGTGTATCTGTGGTGCGGTCTTACTCTTGGGAGATAATCCCTAGGGAAGGAAAGAGAGTTTTTCTCCTCACCACTGAAAGAAAACAAGACAGGCTTCTTTACACAGCATGCTCTCTGTCTCTTCTCTTTGTGTCTGTCACTCTCTCTCTCTCTCTCTCTCTCTCTCTCTCTCTCTCTCTCTTTGTCTCTTTCTATGTCTCTTTCTCTGTCTATGTGTTTCTCTGTCTCTGCCTCCCTCTCTCTCCCCGCCCCTCTCTCTCTCACACACACACACACACACACATTCACACACTCCTCAGGGCTGACATTACCCAGAGAGGTGGCTTAGAGCTGTGTTGAGACACCCTTGTCAACACTGAGCAGGAGATCCTTTGCAATGTGGCAAGAGAAAGGACAAACCTTGGAGGTCTGGGGCAGCAACTGATGGGAAAGCAATGGGGAGGTGTTTCTAGACCAGACCTTGTTAGCCACAGTAGCATCCATGTGATAGATGCCACTGTCCTGTGATGGGCACAGGGGCCTCTGTCTCCCTGGATCTGCCCTTGAGGGTAGAGAGGCAGAAGAGCACGCCCCTCAGTCAGTTCTTACCACTTGCCTGTTGGCCATCAGCTCTTCAATCCTCAAGCCCAGGAAGCACATGGGAGTGATGCCAGTGTCTCCTGTCAACTATTGTGTGTACAGTTGGGTTTATAGATTAAGATGAACAGATATCACAATAAAATTGCCACCCTGTAATATAGAACCAACACACACTGACACACATCACACATCACACACACACACACACACACACACACACACACACACACACACAAACACACACGCACACACACACACAAATTAGCAGACACAAAACCTAGTTGCATTTTGCAAGTAATACCCTTCATGCTGGACAGTCTCCATTGTCAGATGATAAGCCACGGCGATTGTGTTTCGGTCTCTGGGGGAAATGACACAGGCCCAGAGAGCTTAGATGGCCTCTCTGAGGTCTCCCAGCAAGGAAGTGGGGAAGCCAGGACTAGGGTCTGGGTCTTAGTCATTTTCAGACTCATGGTGGCAGCTCCTTTTTGACTGTCCCCAAGAGGAAGGCTGAGGAGAGCAGTGGATTTCTTTCACAGACATGTTCTAGCCATGCCTATGCCTCACCATGCGTGAGATGCAGCTGGGGCACGTGCAGTCAGTCCTGGAAGACACACTTGGTAATGATGGCTGAAGCTGTGGGCATCTGGCTTTCTCTATGGAGGTGAATGGCATCCCCGAGGTCCCCAGTCTCTCAGGGGACAGACTCTGTTTTGGGGGACGGTACTCCCACAGGGTGCCTGAGATGTGCCTATCACTCTCTTTCCACCCCAGGGGCTGCAGAAGCAGATCTGCGACCTTGCAGCAGAGCTCACTAGACAGGCATCCTGGTGGTGTGCAGCGCACAGAGACCTCCAAAGCCAGATTGATGCCTTGATGAAGGAGAACCAGGAGCTCCGTGAGGAACTGAGGGCTTTGAAGCAGCAGGGCACGGAGGACCCAAAGCCCCGCGAAGCCTCAGCACCTGCAGCAGAGGCAGCCAACACTCTGGTACAGCAGATTTTCTGCATTACAGAAATAGCAGCTTACAGGCATGCTGTCTCAGCTGGGTATCCTGTGAGGGCTTACTGTGTGTCCCTCAATTGTAAATCACACAGAAGTCACGGTGAATCTTGACTGGGCCTTCCTGGGAGCCTTGGGGACAGAGCATGTCCCCAACCTGTCTCCAGGACTCTCACAGGCTCAGATGGGACAGCTGCACACATGGCCTGGCCTCCTCAGGACTCCAGGTTCCTACTTTACCTTAACTGATGTGCTGGATCCTGTCATTAACTCCTCCAAGGCACAGGGGGAGGCAGGACCAGATCTAACCCTGTAATGTAGTTGGAGCTGGCTGCTGTCACTGCTGGAAGCTGGGAGGGGTCCTATGGGAGATTTTATATAGATGTTGCTACCATGTTGTCCCCACTACCCCTTGCTCATGTGGGCAAGAAAGGTGTCATTCCACATCTCTATCTGATGTCAGGCTCTCCTCCCTGTCAGAGAGCTCTTTGTTCTAGAGAACAGTCCTCTCTAGGAATATTAATATTCAATTAAGCTATTTTCCTAACAAGTTGGCAAGTCAGCCATTCCCACAGGGCATTTGCTGCCGCCGCTGCTGCCCTGTCTATTCTTGAGCCATGTGTCTCAAATCACCTCAGCTGTTACTCAGGACCAGACTGAAAGCACAAAGCACAAAGCCCCTGACCTGTGCCTGCTGCCTGCCCTCCGGACCTGATCCCTGTATCTCATTTCTGAGGGGATGCTCTGTTCTGCCCTAGGCAAGGTTTCTTTCTTGATGTAAAGGAGCAACACAGTCTCCTCAGGGAATGTCTTATCCTCTTGTCCACTGTCTCCAGCCTCTCCTCCGCTCAGGCTGGGGGCAGGCTTGGCCTCTGCTGAGGTTCTCTGGGAACATTTTTTACCTTCTCAGTCTCAGTTTAATAAATGCAGGGGTCAGTCCTGGTACATTGGAGGCCTTGGTCCAGTGTCGGTGTCCACTGGAGTGCCCTGCAAGGTGGAAGGCCTGGCCCAGTGGCTCTTCTGCCTCCTCTTTGACCAGCCTTCTGGCCGCAGGCAGACTGCTGTTGACCTGAGGATGACCTGAGCAATGAGCCAAGGGCAGGCTCACTTCCCCTCCTCCTTGGTGTCAGAGGGAAAGCAGCAACACCTTCTGGAGAAGGAAATGAACTCACGAGGAGCCCTGGCTATGCAGCCCTGCCCTGGAGAGCCTGTTCTTCCAGTGAGCCATAGCATGCCGTGGTCTGGTTGTATCTTCATTTTTTCAACGAGTCTTTGATATCCTGGCCTTGGAATCCTATCTATCACATGGCCTTTAGAACTGGAGGGTCAGGACCTGGGGATCATTTCCACGGAATGAATAAGGAATCCCTCTGTCTCTTGCCTGTGTTAACACTCAGTGACTCTTGGTAGATACTGAGGGCTAAGCAGGTCCTTGCGTTCTTTGTACAGTTCCAAGGGGATAAAAAAACTTTCCAGACCCAACCTGCCTTCACAGCTCTGGTGTGGTGACGGCATCAAATGGAACCTTCAGCCTACCATGAAATACATGGTAACTCCTGACGCCCATACATTGACATTGAGACCATCATAAAATCTTCCTGGGAAGAGAGGATGTCAAAATAGCAAGTGCCACATTGCAGGATCAGCCTCTGCCCTGGGTGGACTAGGGTTCCAAGGCCAAAATCAATTCTTTTGACTTTTCCGTTCTTATCTACCAAGATGTGATGGAGTTTGAGGTCCCTGTGGACTATACCCTGGATTTAGCAATAGCTCACAGCTGCCAAAATTTGTCCTGTGTATTCCCCTGGCCTTGTCCTCTTCAGGTGGCCAGACTCTCAGATATATTGTTAATTACATATTCGAGATAAACAGTAAGGCTTGGTTTTTTAAAGAAGTTGGGTGGCTTTGGTAGTTGTTAATGTAGTTGTTAATGTAGCTCATCCAGTCCAAGGTTTTAACCTGTACACGGATTTGTTAGAGCAATGTTTGTCCGGTGTCTCTCTCTTTAGCTTTAGGCTGATAGCCAGGCTCTTTGTGGGGGACAAGAGGGCCACTGGACGCAAAGGGTCACTGGGCACCAGAAGACATTGAGTCTGGTAGCCTGGCTATTTAGGATCTTAAGGGGGGAAAAAAAGACATTTGATTAGCAGGAAGTCGAACCCGGGACCTTTTGTTTCACAGTTTGAAACCTTTTCAGTTGAGCTGTTGGATCACTCTGAGAAAAGAGATGGCCCAAGGGAACCTTTGAGCGGACTCTTGGTTTAAAAATGTGATAAGTTGTATTGCTGAGGCCCTGCCCTGGATTCTAGAGGATAGGGAGGTTATGAAGACTGGCGGAGGGAGGGTGTGGATAACTCTGGGGGGCTCGAGGATGGAGCACAGCCTTCCAGAGGCTGTAGTACTCAGCCCTGGGAGATCTGCTGCCTTCAGTGAAGTCAAGAGCCACTAGAGTGACGACCCCAAGCCACCTTACCCCAGCCATTTCAGAGAGTGCATGTAGAGGCAGCCAGCCTGTGGCCAGGCGGAGGGCGGGCCCTCGTCAATTTTATTTTTATGGTTGCTTTTGTACCTCTGTCCTTTGCTGGGGGTGTTTGAGCGACGGGATAGAGGGATGAGGCCAGACAGAGAGCCAGACACCTCCAGGCTCTGGTGTTCTTGCAGTGCTGAGCCATGGCCAGGGTAGACAGTCTAGGGGAAGGACTTAGTTTGGGTTGACACAGCCCCGGGAAAAGCGGGCAGCACTTCACTAGACCTGACATCATGGAGCTTAACTTTTGTAGCCTGAAGCTAGTTGGACAAGTTGTGGACAGGGTCGGGCCTTAGTTTTGCATTTGTGCTGAAAATGACAGAGACTCCTGTGGACTTTACTCTGGACAAACAGGGTCTTCCCTGACTAGAGTAATTTGGTTGTAGAGGCTTCTACTGGGGATACCTTTGGAGCCCTGAAACTAAAGGGCATTAGAGCTTTCTTGGCCTGCTTTCTTCCTGGAAAAGAAGTCAGTAGCCACTTTCTTTTGTGGTTGAGGACTGAGGTGGGTTTGTTTACAATAGGATTGACTTGTTGATATGGTTTTAAACAGGTGCTGTTAAGGAAAGGGATTGTTTTACTTTTTAGTTTGGATTGTATAGAGACAATTTGTACAATAAAATATCTTCTGCACCTCTGTGAAGAAGGGTTTTTGGCTAAAAAGCTTAAGGAGTCCCCATGGAGGGTAATCTGGGTCCTGATTCTTCCTGCCTGGGAATACTGGGGAATTTTTAATTCTGGTCCCCAATAGGAGTCATGAGTAGAAGTGGCAGAATCTGTCAGGAATTTAATAGGAGTTTTTTTTTTATCTTGTCACAGAATCATAGAGATTACAAGGCTATTCTGTGGGCTTCTGTTTTGTTTTGTTTAAAATTTTTGGTTGGCTGTTGAAGGGGGTAGCTCCATTTAGGAGAGTGAGAAGTGAGGATTGTTTTGTCCACTTTGCCTGGAAGTGGACTAGAGTGCCAGTAGCCTGTGTGTACAATGCAGCTCTGGGGGTACCTGGGTTATTGAATTGGGGACAAGGGAGGTGGGGCTGTCAGTATGTAGCCCTCATAGAAATTTTTGGGGGAGGATTCAGGAGGGTCATATATTGAATTGGTCCCAAGCACTGGAGGATCATATTTAAGATATATGGAAATTGGGGAGATGTTGTTTTACACTGACTATCTCTATTTTGGATGAAGGAAGCAACTCAGGACGATGCATAAGAGTTATAAATACTGTGCATGGTCATAAAAGGTGTCAATTTTTATGTGCCACCCTTTTAAGAAGTTGCCTATGGCCTTAACCTGAGGGTCCTTCTTATGTGCTGAACTGTTTCCCATGGTGAGAGAAAATTAGAGCAAGCGCTGCTGAGGACGGTCAGCGTTCTCTAAACAACTGCTTCCTAGAGGGATTCGCCACCTCAGCAAACACAAGCCTGGCCACCGTTTCAGAACTGGCAACCGCCCTAAATGGCTTTTACTTGGCGGCTGTGTAACCAGTTTTTGTTCAGAGAGGTTATAAGGTCATCGCCCACACCCGGTTGGGCAGTCAGGGTCCAGAGCTCAGGTTAGGGAATCTTCTGGCCAGTGTCAGAGAACTGCCCTGACCAAAAGGCTTCAGCTATTCCAGAAACCCTATCTGGACCCGAGCGAGGGCTCTGACCAGAAAAGTAGGAAAGGTAGATATAAGGATTTTTTACCCCCTGAAGCCTTTTTAGGCATGGGAAAACTTCCCCTTTGTCGTGAGCAGCATTTTTACTCTTCAGCAGTAGATGAAGATGTTGCCCCAGGCCTGGCACCAACTGTGGGTTCCTTTCTCCGGGAGGCTGGGCTGAGAACCTGGCCACAGGGTTTTCTTTAGCCTTCTGGAGGCTAACTGAGGAAGGCTGTGTCCCTAGGGAAGCCTCTTCAGCAGTGAGGGAGCATTAAGGTCAGAACCCCCAGCTCCAGGGAGCGCAGGGCGGCTGCGCACTTAGTCAGGAGTCCAGTGTCCCTTGCAGCTGGGGACAGATGCCTGGGACTTGTGAAAAGGCCAGATAACTGAGAGAGCTTGGTTAAAATAAAGACAGTTGAAAGTCGGAGAGCGAGATTTTAATTCACTAAGACAAAGACAGAGGTAAGGAGGGAGAGACCAGGAATGAGTGGCCCCACCCCAGATGCCTGGGTTTTTAAACCAAGGGTATTTAAATTGCAGGAGCCACACCCAGGACACCCAGACACCCAGGGCTTGTCTCCAGGGCAGCTTTGATGCGTGTTTCTTCAAGGAGCCAGCTTTTGACACCTTTTGGCCTCAAGTCTGTGCTGTTTGCCTTGGAGGTTTCCCTGCAAGGAACTAGCCTTTTAACACAGTTTGATCTTGTGGACTGTTGCCAGGGGGGTTAGGGGAATGGGGGGGGGAGGGGATACTGCCTATTTCCAAGCAGGAAGGATAGGGCGTCTCCTCCAGCTAATACAAAGGCCCACACCCAAGCACAGAGGGCCCTCCGGGAACGCCTGCCACATACATGGGAGATATTGGATCCTTGCTGATATGAGACACCTGATCACCCAGCATTTGGAGATATTCAATTGTTTACACTGCTAAAATTTGGGTTTTTGTCTTCTGAATTTATGGTTATTATGTTCCACCTTCACTCTCAAAAAGGTCAAAGCTGCTGCCTTAGGAATGTGTCTGACCTTATTTTCTGAGTATGGCTTTTAAATTGTTGATTCAGTGATTTAAAAAAAAAAAAAAGGTTAGGGCATAGCCTCTCCACCATCTTGGCTAAGGGCAGTCACATAGCTGGGAACCATCTTGCTATAGCTTTGCCGCCATCTTGGCTAAGGGCAGTCACATGACTAGCAGCTATTTTGGTTGTGGGAGACTCAGGCCTCTCTATTGAAGGCTGCCAACTGCAATCAGCTGCCTTGCTTAGCACACAGGGCAAGCTCTGTCCTTTAAGCTAGCTTTTGCTGTTCAGAACAGGTTTTGTATGTTCACATGATGAAATGTGGCAGAATCAACAAGATTGCCAGTCCATCAGTGAACTGTATCTATGATTTAAAGTTTTGCTTTGATATTAGTTCAGAAATATATTTAAAGTTACACTAATAACAGATGCAGTTTATGGTCAGCTATGTCAGTGAATCAGTTGCCTGATAGTTAATGAAACAATTCCAAGAGAATGATGCCTTGTTCCCTAGGCGGAGTAGATGGTTTTTGGTTGTTCGAATCTTAGTACAGTGATATAAAATTAAGGTTATATTTTTATTACAGCATACTATGTATCAATTCTTTTAAGATATTGTGCCCTTGTAATTCTTAAAAATTCTCTGTGCATCACCAGGCGTGGTGGTGCCTACCTTTACTCCCAGCACCTGGGAGACAGAGGGAGGTGGATTGTTGTGACCTTGAGGCCAGCCTGATCTACAAAGCGAGTCCAGGACAGCCAGGGCTGCACAGAGAAACCCTGTTTCAAAACAAACAAACAAACAAACAAACAAACAAAAATTCTCTGTGCAGATCCATTCCTTTTAAAAGCTACTATCACAAACTATTTAGGATAATTAAAGCTTATGGTTTTGTTAGGTACTAGTTCAGTTAATCACAGGTGTTTTCTAAAATAATCAGCCAATATATAGCTAAAAACAAGCAATTCAGATATACTAAAATTACACAGATGTGGTCCTCTAGCACTTATCTGCAGATTGTAGATTATAACATTCTGTTTTATGTTTGTGTGATGTAGTTCAGAGCAGATAGCTAAAGACAGACAAGGACTGAGCACAGATATGCTGGCCCTCAGGCTTGTCAGAGATCTGCTGAATATGGCATTAAATATACTTAAACTAACAATGACAGAGAGTCCTACATCCTAGCAGTGACCTCCAAGATCTCTGAGAAGATTTGGCACAGCAGACAAATTCAACCCTGGATTGTGGTTTCTAAGCACTGGGCAAACCTGTCCCAGCACTTCACCTGGTGCTGGGCCCAGCGTGCACCGTGGACAGCAAGCTGGACATCTGGAGAGTTAATGTCTCAGGCTGCTGAATACGAGGTGAGGTCAGTCTCTTCTGTGATCTCCTTCCACAGAAACAACCTCTTGTCTTCTGTGCCTCTGTGCCTGATGACCAGACTGTCTCTGCCCATGGTGCCATGTTACCACAGGAACAACTGAGGCAACTGTCTAGGTACCAGGACATGGCTAGTCACCCCTGTCATTGTGATTGGTACATAAAATCATCTAGGTTTATCCTTCTCTGGTCTCTGATTACATTGATGGCTAAGCTAATGGTAGAGGACAATTAGATCTACTGTTAGTACATTAGTCAATTCATTAGCTAGTTAAAACTAGTAGGTACTAGGTCTCCTCTCTTATTAAAAAAGGCAAAAAGGCTTGCTTTGCTCACAGACTTCATGTTAAACAGTAAACAGTTTTCGGTAAAACTTTTTATTATTCCTTTTTTTGGATGACTGCACTCAGTGTTCAACTGCTTGTGTCTCTTGGTGAATAACTGAAAAAAAAAAGATGTAGTTTATATAAGGTCTGAGGATATGAAAGTTTAATATATGTTAACCTGAAGTATTTGAAGGTCGGAGAAAGTGTTTAGGGGTTGATAAATGCAAGTTATAAAATAAATATTTGAGGGTCTAAAAAAGCATACAAATGTTGGTAAGTGTGAATTATAAAAGTTAAAAGATCTTAAGAAAAGTTTTAAGGCACATAAATGCAAGTTACATATTAAAATATATGAAAAATGAGATCAATAGAGTTCTGATAAGCTGCTGGAGTACTGACGGCTTATTAATCAGTCCCAGGCTCAAGATTTTAATTTCCCTTTGTGTTGTATTCTGAATATAGACTTAAGGGTGCTGCTTCTCGTGCTAAAAACGAGTCTGTCCAATCTGTATATCAAGTCCTGGACTGAAAAAAAAAAACAATGTTCATGCTTTTACTGGGTTTCAAAGGCATAAGCCTACCCCAGATGTCTTATAGACACAACTTTAACTTTTGTCCCTAGTCTGTATTTGTCTCAGCAGATTTTTACCTGGCTAACAAACTCCATCCAGAGCTGCTGAGATCTGGACCTGCTGGAAGTTGATGTAAACCAGTCTCGCAGATGTGACTACTCCCTGTCTCTTTAACTGGATCAGCTAAACAGCTGCTTTTCATAAGTGCCCCATTAGCCTGTGACTAGCTTTTCAGCCTTTCTAGGCCCTGATAACAGCGCCCCTAATGTCAGCAGGAAGAAGTTACAGAAGAGAACGACCTCGCCCATTTTCCCACTTTATAGGCTGAAATGCTGTGTCAAGGACAACACTCTGTCAGGAGAGACAAATGGCTATAAGAAAATAAAATAGGCTCTTAGTTCTGTTTAAACCAGTCAGGCTTTGTGCCTCCTTATATCAAGCAAAGGTCGGATGCCATGCAGCTAATGGTCACAATGGACCCCAGGCACAATGCCTGGCCCTACAACAGGCCGACTCAAAGGAATAAGTTTCAGGAAGACCCATGATTGGGCCTTGAGTGAACCTGTGGTGGTGTGTGTAGGGGGGGTGTGGGTGGAAATGAGATACCAGAAGAAATAAAATTAGATTTCAGGGTCACCTGGGGCAAGGGTTAAGAAACAGGCCTACAGGAGACAATCTGGCCAGATACATGGAGTAACTGGGGCAGCATTCCCTTCTGAGCTAACACCACACCGTTCCCTAGCAACCCACTCGGATGGCACTGAAACTATGGCCAAACACCACATGGCCAGGTGGGCCACTGGAACCATGTATAGCCTTGACACCTATCTCAGGGTCATAAAGTCCCTTGAAGAAACAGACTTAAGGAGATTTGGGCTCACAGCTACAAAGAAGAGCCCCACCAGAGATAGCACTGCCTAGCAACTGACCCAAAGGGTCCCCCTGGAGATAAGAGTTGCTAAGAGACCCAGTTTTATGGCTGCGTTCCTTTCTTCCCACTGGAGATAGGGTTACTAAGAAACCAGACACTTCCCTGGATATGGTAGTGAACAAAGAGGACAAAAAAAGCTGAGCCGTGGGGGTGGTCTGCCTTTTTCTGTAGCCTGTCACCTTTGTACGTTAGGCCTCTTTGTGTTACTCAACCAATGGAAGCTTGCCAGGCTGGAACTCCCCTGCTTTGGGGCGCTGGGAGGGATAGGAACCTATAAATTTACCCTCAGGTCAGTGTTTGGAGCTTTTTCCGGATACCACTGTGTTGGTGACCATCAGAGCCTGGCTCAAGTCAAAAAAAATTAAAGGTCATATGTATTGCATCGGTATCAAGTCCTGGTGGTCTTTTTCTTGGGTTCTATCTATCGGGGTACAGCAGTGTCACACTAGCCCTTTAGCAGACCGCCTGCATGGACCTCTCTCATTTCACTCTACTGTCACCGAGGAACTCCACTGACTCTTGTCACGGACCCAGCTTTAGCCCTTGTTGTGAATTTTTCTGTCCCTCACTACCTGGGAGCCTCCCTCCCAGTGTTGTTCCCCAACATGGATTCTGGAAGGTAAATCACATTGCATTTCCTGCCCTCCATTGTGGTCTCCGCCTCCTCCCCTCAGCCTGGTAACAGCTCTTAGAGGTCTCTCTCCTCCTCCCACTTCTCTACTCACTAGAGACTTCAGCTCTTGGTTTATACTCTGGGTCCCCATCCATTTATCCATGTCTGTCCACATTACTCTTTGACTTACACCGATCTATTTGCACCACATCTCCAACCCCTGGAGAGCCTGCCCCTCCTCCTACCCTGGGGCTCTAGAGATGAGAGGCAAAATGGCTGCACTGTCAGCGCCTCAGCAGGAGCTGTCCATGGTGACCATTCCTGCTTCAGCACACTGCTATGAAAACCCAACACCTTTCCTGACTCAGAAAGCCTGCTGCTGCTTTTACTGCTGTCGACAAGGGAGCTGTCCTCCTGCAGCCTACTGCCTTCATTGTGGAATCTTTGTAAATTCTGGACACCTTGTAAACAAGGTAGAAAGTGGCCAGACCTCTGCCTGAGAAAGTTCCAGCAGCCCATCACCCCCACACCTCTGTAACTGGCATCTCCAGACCCTCATTAGAACTCATTCTACATTATGGTAATTTGAGATGAGGAGTCTGGACAAAAGCCCATTGCTCCCTGAGCTTCCCTCAGCTCAGGCTCGAAGTCCCACCAATCCACTCTCTGGACACCCCTGCCCCAGACAGCTCCATTCCCAAAGAAACCCTGTATGAAAGCTGTGTCTGCCCAGTTCCCTGCTGTCTTCTCTGAGGAGCAGAGGCAGAGACTTCTGGATTTGTCCCTCCAGTAAATAAGAGATTTCTGCCTGATGTGACTTTCTCATCAGAAAAAGAAGGAAAAGGAACAGGAAAAGGAGAAGATGAGAAACAAAGAGCAGAGCTCAGGCTCCAAGGCCCCTCAGCTCGTCAAGGTTTGGGGAAGCTGTCCCCTGGGAGCTGCATCGTCTCTGTTGAAGAGGCCCCCTCTCAGAGCTGTGCGGTTCCTGTGCACCCATACCTCAGGATAACCTTGGAACACTGTCCCACTCCAGAACTGTGAGATTCCTGGGCTCCGGTGACTCACAAGATGTACACACACACACACACACACACACACACACGGATACGTGCAGGCACACACACAGATAGACACAGATGCACCCAGAAAAGCAAACCTATATACATACACACAAGCACGCACATCACACACAAACACAGGAACAGGTGCACACACAGAAAACCTGTAAATACACATCCACGTACACTCTCTAACTCATACACAAATACACAGCACACATACAAACAAATAAATCCAAACACTACCTCACTAGACACCACAAAGTCACACTGGGCTCCACTCTGCAGCTCCTCTCAGTGCACCAAAAGAAATCCAGGCCAAAGCCTCAACGCACAGCAGAGGCAGCCAACACTCTGGTACAGCAGATTTTCTGCATTACAGCATGCATTAGCAGCATGCAGGCATGGTGTCTCAGCTGGGTATCCTGTGAGGGCTTACTGTGTGTCCCTCAATTGTAAATCACACAGAAGTCACAGTGAATCTTGACTGGGCCTTCCTGGGAGCCTTGGGGACAGAGCATGTCCCCACCCTGTCTCCAGGACACTCACAGGCTCAGATGGGACAGCTGCATACATGGCCTGGCCTCCTCAGGTATCCAGGTTCCTACTTTACCTTAACTGATGTGCTGGATCCTGTCATTAACTCCTCCAAGGCACAGGGGGAGGCAGGACCAGATCTAACCCTGTAATGTAGTTGGAGCTGGCTGCTGTCACTGCTGGAAGCTGGGAGGGGTCCTATGGGAGATTTTATATAGATGTTGCTACCATGTTGTCCCCACTACCCCTTGCTCACATGGGCAAGAAAGGTGTCATTCCACATCTCTATCTGATGTCAGGCTGTCTTTTCCGTGAGGTAATCACTCATGGACGAGTTCTTAAATGCTCATTGACTGCACAATGTGACTGGCTAGAAACAGCATCTGCAACACAAACAGACATCTTTGAGCCACAGCAACTACAAATAATGCTGTGAATGCCAGTTTTAAATTTTCCCAGGGATACCTGTATTCAAACACAGTTCTAGGAAGAGTGTGCAAAGGTCTGACATGTGTAGACACGTGGGTGAAGTGCAACACTGTAAAGTTAGCACTGGAGACATGGTGTTGAAGGTTCACACTGCCCCTTCCTCCTCAGAGGACAGTGCACCTTGAAACACCAACCTCACACTTGTAGACAGCCTCCAGCGCAGGAAGAAAAGGTCTTTGGCCAGCTGTGAGTGTTGGGTAACCCAAGGCCTTCTGAAAAGTCATGTGGGGATTTAAATGGGCAAACCATATAATGCGGAAGATAATATCCCCAAGTAGACATTTTATCCCACCAAATAAATCCTCCAGTGCCAGGAATGGATTACATCTTATTGAGTCATTGGCCAGAGGGGAGCCGTGGAACTCCCCAAATGTAACAGGCCGTTGTTAACACTACTGGTTGTTCTCAACAACCTGATGGTAAGGCTCTGTTCCTGAAGACACAATATCCTCACCGAAATGGAGAAATGGAGCTGTTGCCCATCTAGAAGCTTCTCCCCTACTGAGTAGCACTCCTGGTGCTCTAAGGTCCCCGGCATGCTACCAGAGGAGAAAGCTAATCGCCAATATCATCCATGACACACCCATTTACCTAAACAGAGACCGCCTGCAAGATGTATCAGTGCAGTCGTGGCCCGAACATTATGGGAGTCACCAGCCGCTTCTTCACTGAATTTAAGGCCCACTGCAGGAAATGGAACCCACACCTGACACTGATAAACTGACCACGAAACTGGGACTAGATAGGTCCTGTGTCTAGGAGAGCGCCAAACACAATTATCCTGTAAAGGAACACGTCAATAAAGTGAGTCCTGATAACACACTGCTCTGTCCATAGATGAGAGCCTGGCCTGACCCGCATCAGAGGCATCTCTTCTCACAGTAGATAGTAGTTAACCTAGAAGAGCACAAACGGGCAAGGTGGAGAGCGAGGCTTTGGGGCTGCCATCATCACTCCCCTCCCCTCCCGATGGGGAAGAGGGGGCGGGAAGGTTGTAGAAGCCAGAAGTGATGGCTGACTACACAGAAACAGCCTCACGCAGACACAACAGGGCTGCTACACCATGAACTCACAGAGACTGTGACAGCACCAAGACCCGCACAGGCTCAACCTGGAAGGAATCCCAGCACTGAGGAGTTTTTCTTTTTATCTAGTTTGTTTTGATTTTCATTGTGTTTGTTGGGGTTTTGAGGGGGGATGAATATGAAGACAGGCAGGGGCAGGTAGGGAGGAAGGGAGGATCTGGAGGGAACTGAGGGAGGAGAAAGAACATCACCAAAAGATATTGTGTGAAAACCTTTAAGCAAACACTGTGAAACTGTTGTATATTTCCTACTTCCCAGCATGCTCCTCTGAAGTCCTGTGATTTAAGGACAGGAGGGCAAGAGTTTTTGGTCTTAGTCTTTGGGGTCCTGTGATGATCTGGAACTGATAGTAGCCAGAAGCAGGAAGCAGGAAGCAAGCGCTGGTCACAGGTGTCTGAGCCACAGTGTAGTATCACCAACACGCAGGGAATCCAGTCCACGTCTCTTAGCTCAAGCCATTATTAAGGCGTTCCAATATTAGTGAGCAGATTAAAGTGTGACCTGCCAGCCTCACTGTGCTCTTTAAGCCTGAGCACCCCTGCCCTCAGGTGTCCTTGCCTGCCTGTGGTGGGTGTGCAGTTGTTGCTGCTAGTTTGGGGGCCACAGCAGAACAGATTACGAGCAATCAATTATCTGAATGTAAGCAGACTGCTTGGCAGATATGTGCGTGAAGGGAAATAGTGGCTGGGTGAATCGCTAAGCCACACTTCAAAACCGATGATTTAAAAAATAGGACTAAGGCTAGAAACTTGCTTTTCTTGAAATTTGTTAAATTTGGTTTTATGCCCTTTATTCGCCCTCTCTAGACTACAGATTGTAAACCCTTTGTAGATTACAATCTACAGAGTGCAATGGCTCTGATCTGAGACTGGGGGAGGGTTTCTGAGACCAGCTTCTCTCCTGCTCCCCTGGTCAAGTGACAACATGGGGTTGTCATAGTCCAGGACACTTTGGGGCAGTCGTATTGATATTGATACAAATCCCCCACATTTGTTTCTAGCCGGTGTACATAAGGATAGAGGGCATCGATTCAGACGAAACAACATCTTGGGATGACAGAGACGATGCTCCTTCTGGAAGTCTTCAAAACAGGAGCACAATGGCCACAGGAGGATCAGAGTCCTCAGAGGAAAGACTGTCCTTCATGTCTTTGCATAAGAAGGTGACCTTAGGAACTTGTACTGTTGAGTATAGTCTGTCCGTCCTGCCCTCTCCTCCTCCTCTCTCTCCTTCCCTGTGTGTGTGTGTGTGTGTGTGTGTGTGTGTGTGTGTGTGTGCCCAAAGAGGCCAGAAGAGGGTGTGCTAGACTCCCTTAAGCTAGAGTGACAAGTGGTTGTGAGCCATCCAACATGAGTGTCATGTTGTGAGCCAAACTGGGGTCTTTGAAACAGCAGCAACAGCTCTTAACCAGGGGGCGGGCCCTGGGCCTCTACCTCACCTTGTGAGACAAGTTCTCTAACTGAGCCTGGCCTTTCCCCTGACTCCTCTCTCCAGCCTAGGAAGCTTCAGCAAGCTTCCTGCCTCTGTTTTCTGGGTGCTGGGATTACAGGTCACACCTGATCTCCTGTGGGTCCTAGGGGTCTGAACACCTGATCTCCTGTGGGTCCTACAGGCTGGCTTTATGATTGTCTTTATGCCAGGTTATGCACCTGTCTTCCAAGTTCCTGCAGAGTCACCTTGGCAGAATATCTCCAGAACCACCTCTGACACCACATTCCTGGACACAGAGTCCTTACCTGGTGAGAAGGGCGAGGCGGCAAGGGACCAGTTGCTGCTGGATGCTCCCTGGGAGGGATGGCCACGGGGATCTGGGACTTGGCACGTGGGTGAGGCCACCTTCTGTCTGATTTCCACTTGAGCGTCTCCTTCCGTCTTGGTCCCCTCTAAGGACACCTTTGGCCAGTCCAGGCTGGCTCTCCAGGGCCATCCTGGGGCTTCTCTTTCTGCTTGCTGGCCGGTGATGTCACCTACCTGCTGGGTCAGGTTAAGGGTGTGGCCTAGGAGATGTTTACCCTATAATTACTGCAGACACATTGTTTCACTCACTTTCACAATCAGTGATGACACAGACACCTGATGTATATTACAACAGCCTTATCACCTGCAGCGCAACAGATATTAACTCCTGAGCTTCCTTCCATCATATTCCAGGCTCCCTCCCACGCCACCTGCTTCTACTAGTTTCTATTTCAGCCTAATCCCACGCCTAATCCCAAAGCACTTGCTAAGGTTGTTCGTCTGGGCCATTTCTTTCCATGTGGAACTTCAGAGTTGCTCCTCTTGGCCCACAGGGCTCCTTGCTACCCCATGGCCACACCCTCCACCTACTTCCTCCTCCTCTGTTTCCTGTCTGCTTCTTCCTCCCAAGATTCTTCTCTCCTCAGAGTCCCAGAAGCCTCACCTGCTCCTTCCTCCTCGCCCAGGTGTAGGCCTTTTATTCTGCCAATCAGGGAGGCAAGGCTACACAGCAATGCTTGCGATAGGACAGATGTGCTTGTCAGGGCAGTGACTGGATGTTGGAAGCCAGTAATTAGCATGAAAACACATAGCACCAGAGCAACTCCCACACCTCTTGCTGCACCACTTCCTGCCCAGCCCTTGCTTGACCTTCCTCTGAGCTACAGCTGCCCTCTCCTGTCTCTGTGGGTCGCACCTGCTGGCTCTGAGACCCCCACAGAGGTAGGAAGGATGCCTCCTCCAGCAGCTGTCAGTGGAGGCCATCACAGTACATACACTCTCTGGACACTGGGGCCTGGCCCTGGGTGTGCATGGCCTGTGCTGTGGAGACTTGGCTCAGAGCCTCGGCTGGCAGGCTCAGCTGCTCCCCCTTGTGGGCAGAGCGAGGACTCTCATCCACCTGCAGCCCAACTACCTGCCCTCCTGCACTGCCCTTGTCAGTCCTCTTTGACAAGGTCAAATGTCTGAGCCTAGCATGTTCTGCGCATGGGTTAATTTTAACTTAACACGACCTAGAATAACCTTGGAAGAGCATCTTAACAAGGAAGTGTAAAGGTTGGCCTGTGGGCACGTCTGTGCTGAACTGTCTTGTGAACTGAATTGGTAGAGGAAGACCCAGCCCACTGTGGGCAGCGCCATTCCCTGGCCAAGGGGTCCTGAATGACACAAGAAAGGAGAAAGCTTCTGAGAGCACAGGAAGTGCCCACGCACTGTTCTGTCTGCTCTTGGCTGCGGGTGTGCCGCTCTCAGTTCCTGAGGGACGGTGGCCTTCCTGCCAGTTTCCAGCTGCCCCGGAGGCACAGAGCTGCTTCCCCACTGCCCCTTTCCTCCTCCGTGTCTAGAGGGCAGCTGTCACTGTGAGTGACCACTGTGTGGTCCTATGTCCACCCCCTACTAGAGCAAAAGCAGCTTCCAGGCAGATGCCACCCTCTGAGAGCTTAGTTGTCCAGGCCACCGTCACAGGTAGTGAAAGCACAATCAGCAGAGAGGGTTGACTGTTTCCACCTTGCACCGCAGGATTTTAACACTTGTCAGTCCCTGGCATTCATTCACACAGTGGCCTCAGGAAAAAAAAAAAAGAATGCATTGGGAACTTAACTTGGGCTTGGGACTCGCACTGGGAACACAGCACTTTCACTGTATATATACAGTCTTTTGGCAAGTGGTTCTCCGCTGTTCCAGACACGTGATCCTCGAATCCAGAGAGTTCAGAAGGTGAGTTTATCATGCAGGCTCGAGCAAGCAGGTTACTCACGTGACCGGAAGGCTGGTCAAAGAGGAGGCAGAAAAAAACACTGGGACAGGCCTTCCACCTTGCAGGGCACTCCAGTGGACACCCACAGTAGACCAATCCCTCAAATGTGCCAGGAGTGAGCCCTGCCTTTACTCAATGAAGATCACAGAAGATGACTCATGCTCCCAGAACAGCACAGCTGAGGCCAAGACTGCCCCAAGCCTGAGCCAGCAGAGAGGCTTGAGAGATGGACAAAGAGGATAAGACATTGCCTGAGGAGACTGTGTTATTGCTTTACAGGAAGAAAGAAGCCTTGCCTAGAGCAGAACAGAGTTTCCCCTCAGATGTGAGGCTGGGAGAACAGGCAGCAGGCACGGCCAGGTACCTTTGTGCTTTGTGCTTCCCGGTTTGCTCTGTGCTGGCCCCTGCTCTATCTCTGGCTTCTACTTTCTCCATCACTCTTCAGCACACTTCTTACCTTCTCTAAGAACTTTACCATTCTTTCTTCACCCCAAGCCTTCTGCTCTCTTCTGTCTTTCTCCTGTTCCCAGTGGGGACTCAATATCACTGATGTGGACCCAAGTCTAAAAGGTGCTCCTGTGACCCCATCCCTCCATCTGGAGTCCATCTCCCCATAAAGCCAACAGCTCCCCCAGGTGAGGACTGGAGGACTATGGGCCCAGGGACTCTTCCAGGGCTACTGGCCCTAACACGGGTGGCCATCAATCACGAGAGCTACAGACAGATCCTTAAGTTGTCAAAAGCAAAATCACAATCCATTAAGCTTCAAAACCCATCACTGACAGTGTCATCAACTACGCATCAGGGGTCCAGTTGTGGTCGCTGAAGGCCAGCATCTTCTTGCATGCACAGTTTTCACACACTGATTGTCCTCCTCCTGCTCCTAAGGCATAGTGACGCACAAATTTTTATAGACACCATTCCTAAGAGACTCCTTTCAAAGATCTCCACTGGGAAGTGGGAAAATCACACATGAGATAGGAAGGCAAGCCAAAGCCCAAGACATTATTCTAATAATTTAACCTACTTTATTATTTCTCTTGCCCAGAACAAATTCTCTTGTCTCTTTCACAGTGTCCTCCAGCAATAGCAGCAGCAGCAACAGCAGCAGCAGCAATAACAACAGCAGCAGCAGCAATAACACCAACAGCAGCAGCAGTAACACCAACAGCAGCAGCAGCAATAACAACAGCAGCAGCAGCAATAACAACAACAACAGCAGCAGCAACAACAGCAGCAGCAGCAGCTGAGGTCCCGGCTTCCCTGTCCCCGTGGGAATTGCTGACTGACTACACCATGTTTCATCTTCCTGATGAGGAGCGCCCTCTACAAGCTGAGTTCTGCAAGCACACACTCAGATGACATGAATCGCCTCCCACAGCGATGATGAGGATGAGACAGTGGAGATACTGCAGAGTGCAGAAGCTGAGACAGATGCAGCACTCAAGACAACTGCAGGAGATGTGTGAGGCCTGTCACAGGAGAGGCCGTGCAGCCAGGGCACCCCAGCTGATGAGCTTGTTTTGTCCAGGTTTTGCTTGCAGACCCCCAGACTTCACATCCTGATGTGTTGACCTGTTCCTTAAGGGGAGACTCCTGTCGTGCCCACCACTCATGCTGGTGAACTCTGAACCCACAATGTGTCTGGTAGGAACGACAACTTCCTCACAGGCAAGGCTGCCAGGTGCCACAGGTTATGCACGAGAGACCTAAGCTATGAAGAATCTCTTAGATGTGCATTTTTATAAGCAGAAGACATTCTCCGTGCCAAGAAATCTGAATGTGTCCATGCGGGCCTCACCCTGAATTATGCCTGTCGGGAACCTCAATCTGTACTGCCCCCCAAGACAGAAGCAATATAGTAGCCAAGGCCTCACCACAGGCCCCTGATTCCCTTCACATGTCAGAGGGTGAAGGCCACCTCCGCAGAAAGCACTGTGGTTGGAAGGGAAATGCCACCAAGGCGGGGATGCCGGCTGCCAGTATTGCCAGGGACCAAACGGCCTGTGGCCGACCCCCACCCATTCAGCATCTGCAGCAAACATCCTGCTGGGCCACTCATTAGGCATGCAAGGCATCTGGCTTAGCCCTGAGAAGAAAGCGATCCAATCCTGAAATAACCACAGAGACATCCTGCTTTGCCTCACCTAGGAAAACCCCTCCCCCTGCAGATGTTCCCGGGGCTCAACCCCAGAAGATTTTGTACTTTTCCATTTACCCTCCCCACTCACCCCCGCCCTCCCTAAAGCAGGTTTTAAAAAGCCTGCCCTCACCTTCAATAAACGGCTCTTGACAAGCTACTGTTTCCTTGAGCCACGCCTCCCTCTCGCCCATATCTTTATCCACAGGTTGCGACCCCCCTCGGCCCCCCAATAACTGACCAGCTGGACTGGTTATGTGGACTAGTTACGTGGACTAGTTATGTGGCGCCCCACGTGAGGCTCGAGGTGCGGGTTTCTCCCCGAACGGATTAAGGGACCGGTCCACAGGATTTTTCATGACCAGCCGAGTTCGCCCGGCCGGCTTCGTCATTAGGTGAGTCATCCGTTCGCATATCTCAAGAATGGGCCATTCGCTGTCCAAGGAAGCAAAGTTCATAAGAGGCTTAAAGGATGTACTCAGAGAGAGGGGTATTAGGGTAAAAAAGAAACATTTGATTGAGTTTTTTGTTTTTATTGACCAGACCTGTCCCTGGTTCATGATTGATGGACCTACTATTCATTCTGAAAAGTGGCAAAAGGTGGGGCGTGAGCTTAATGCACTTATTAAAAAAGATGGTAATGCAGCGGTGGCGAACAGTATTTTTTCTTATTGGGGCCTTATACGGGACATAATTGAGTCCGGCGAAAACAAAAGCGGACAGAGGCAGCTCCTCTCCGTGGCTGAACTCTGCCTGCGCGAATCTCTCCCTCCTTCTCGTGTTCCTTCCTGTTCCTCTTTGCAGGGTTCCTCTCTTACACTCATTGACATGTCCCCTGATTCTGTTCCTCCTACATCCTCGGAGCCCTTAAAAAATCCTTCCCCTGCACCTGCGTCCAACCCTTCCCCTTCCCCCCGCCGTCTTTATCCATCGCTTCCTCCCACCTATGAGGACCCCATTTCCGCTATGGAACGTGGGTGTTCACCACTTTGTGCCCCTGTTTTTCCCCAAAAAAGGGCTCCCTCTGTCCGGTCCGGTCCGCCAGCCTCTCCTGTTCCCCCTCTGTCGGCCGCCCCTTCACGCGCCTCCCGCCATTCTGCCATTTTCCTTTCTCAGGCCCCAGATGAGCCCTTGGATCCGGATGCTGCCACTACCCTTGAGGAGGAGGCTGCTCGATACCATTCCGATGATGGCCTCCTCCGCGCGGCGCCAACCTTTTCCTCCTCTACCTTGCTCACTCTTCCCCCTCCCCTTACTAAGCCCTACCCCTGCCTCCCGGCTCCCGCCATCTTGTTCCCTCCCAAACTGCTTTTGCCAGACGGAGGCCCATCTCCAACACCAGATCTCCCATGCGACGAAGATTCTTCAACTTCAACAACGGCTTTCACTTTTAACAACGCGCCTTTCCTCCACAGCCCCATTTATTTTCCCTGTCACCCGTTCCCAGAGCCAGCCCGCCCCGAGCGGGGCAAAAACTGAGGCCACTGATTCAGGCGCTGCTTCGGGAGAGCCATCTGCCCCTACACCTTCCCAGTCGTCCGCGGCCCTTGTAGATTCTGATAGTGAGCATGATTCCTCAGGTTCGGAGGGAGAACAGAAAGGTGGTGGAACGGCTCCTGACCCTACCCCCACTGCTTATCATAAACTCAAATTTAAAAAGCTAGAAAAACTTAACACGGCTGTCCGTAGTTACGGACCTAATGCGCCGTTCACACTCTCCCTCCTTGATGATTTGGCAGATGGAGGCCATCTAACGCCCAACGAGTGGATCACCACTGCACAGTCTGTCCTCACTCGAGGACAGTTCCTTTCTTGGAGGGCGGACTGGGCTGATCGTTGCCGTGACCTTATCCGAAAAAACGTACAGCAGGGACATCGTGAGACCCGTGAATGGTCTCTTGACAAACTCCTTGGCCAGGGCAAATATGCCACTGACGAAAAACAGCGTGCACTCCCCTTCTCCTTACTTTCCCATTCTAGTTCTGCCGCCCTCGATGCTTGGAGAACTATTGCTTCCACGGGCTCCGCCCTGTCCCCTATTACCAAGATTCTTCAGGGACCTCAGGAGCCCTTCAGCGACTTCGCTGCGCGCCTCCTGGAGGCTTCAGAAAGATCCCTTGGTCCTGGCCAGACAGACAGTAAATTTCTTACACAATTGGCCTTTGAAAATGCCAACTCAGCCTGTAAGGCAGTTCTTAGACACAAATACAAGGGCAGGGATCTTGATGAGATGATTCAGCTTTGCCGAGAGGTTGATCCCCTAACTGATAAGTTTACCAAGGCCATTATGGCCGTCGGAGCCCTCCCTAGCGGGGCCTCCTGTTTCCGGTGCGGCCAATCGGGACATTTTGCCCGCGCCTGCCCAAATGAGCGTAATCGCCCACCCTCACAGGCTGGACAGCCACCGGTCGTTCCGCCACCCACTGGATTCCAGGGACCTGTGGCCCGGCCCCCCCCCTACTACGCTCTGCCCTCGTTGCCGTAGAGGTCGTCATTGGGCCAACACCTGCAGTTCCACTGTTGATGCCATGGGTAACCCTCTCCCCCCGCGTTCGGGAAACTCCTCTGGGGGCCAGTCCCGGGCCCCTCACCCTATCCAATTCCAGCCTGCGTCGGGACCGGTGTCACAGGCTCCCCCCAATCTACAGACCCGCTTCCATCCACAGACCTCCTACCCCACCTCCCGAACCCAACCTCCCTCCATTCCAGCGGCGGCCCCTTGCCCTCCCCCACAGGATTGGAATTCCGTGCCACCTCCTCCACAATACTGACGCCCGAGGATGGAACCTTGTCCTTGCCTGTCGCCCTCTATGGAACCCCCCCCCTCTTCCCCTCCTGGTCCTCGGCCGTGCCTCTTCTGCCCTTATCGGGCTACTTATCTATCCCCTTGTTCTGAAACACCCACTCCCTTCTCCTGCGCTCCTCCTTGCCACCGCTACCCAGGGCCCTCTCTCCATCTCTCCTGGTCAGATTTTGGCCTGGGCCCTTCCGTTAACCCTGGCTGACTCTGTTGTCTCTCCTCCCGCCGCCCTGACTCCCTCCCTGCCCCCCTCCGCTTTTTGGGTCCAACGCTTAACTTCCGATAGACCCCAGCTTACACTAAGGCTTGATGGCCGCCCCTTTGAAGGCATCATTGATTCCGGGGCAGATTCGACGGTCCTATCCCAATCTTCTTGGCCCTCGTCTTGGCCCTGTCAGCCCTCCCTTACTCACCTTCAGGGCATCGGAATATCTACCAACACCCTTCAAAGTTCTAAGGTCCTTCGCTGGACTGACCCTGATGGCCAGACGGGGACGGTGCAACCGTTCATTGTCCCCGGGTTACCCGTTAATCTGTGGGGCCAGGACATACTCTCTCAGATGGGGGTCTTTATCTATAGCCCCTCCTCTCCTGTCACGCATCAACTTTTGGATCAAGGCTATTTGCCAGGCCAGGGCCTCGGCAAGCTGGGACAGGGGCGTCTCGAGCCCATTGTCCCTATGCCTAGGATTAGTCGCCAAGGGCTGGGATATAAACAAAATTTTTTATAAGGGCCACTTCTCCCCCTGCACTCCAGGCCGATAAAATTACTTGGAGAACTGATTCTCCTGTCTGGATCGATCAGTGGCCCCTTCCTTCCCATAAACTGGCCGCAGCCTCAAGGCTGGTGCAGGAGCAACTTGATGCAGGCCATGTTGAGCCCTCCACTTCCCCCTGGAACACCCCCATTTTTGTCATCCAAAAAAAGAATGGTGCCTGGCGACTCCTCCAGGACCTCAGAGAAATTAATAAGACCATGATGCCCATGGGAGCTCTGCAGCCTGGTCTCCCCTCTCCTGTAGCTATCCCTAAAGGATTTCATAAACTCGTTCTCGACCTTAAAGATTGCTTCTTTTGCATTCCCCTACACCCTGACGATTCCAAACATTTTGCCTTTAGCCTCCCTGTCGTTAATCCTGTGGGGCCCTCACCCAGATTTCAATGGCGGGTGCTTCCTCAGGGCATGGCCAACAGTCCCACCCTTTGTCAAAAATATGTAGCCCAGGCCATCGACCCACTACGCCTTAGGTACCCACATTTATATATTATTCATTACATGGATGACGTCTTACTTGCTGGCCCTAACACGGCTGAGCTCTCTCTAGTCACCCAGGAACTTGTTAAGAGTTTGGGTCATCTGGGACTTAAAATTGCCCCAGACAAAATACAACAACACCCCCCTTTTCTTTTTCTGGGCTATGAACTTGGGACCTCTTCAGTCAGGACCCAAAAGGTCCAGCTCCGCCGAGACACCCTTAGAACACTTCATGACTTTCAGAAGCTTTTGGGGGACATTAACTGGCTGTGCCCCTACCTTAAGCTCACTACTGGAGAGCTTAAACCCCTTTTCGATATTTTAAAAGGCAACTCTGACCCTTCTTCACCACGCAGTCTCACTGCTGAAGCTTCTGTGGCCCTACAAAAGGTCGAAGACGCCATCTTCCACCAGTCCATCTCCTATTATGACCCTACCCAGCCTTTCGCGCTCATAATTTTTCCTTCCCTCTTTGCCCCCACAGGACTGCTCTGGCAACGGGCCCCTCTTTTTTGGCTTCATCTCCCCTCCTCCTCCACTAAGGTCCTTCCTACTTATCCCACTCTGGTTGCGTCTCTCATTCGGCAGGGGCGGGAAGCGGCCACCAGGCTCTTCGGAAGGGACCCTCACTCTATTATCACGCCTTACTCGGCCACACAAATAAGGTGGCTTTTTCAAAATTCAGATGATTGGGCGGTCTCCTGTATTTCTTTTTGCGGCCTATTAGATAATCATTATCCCCCAGATAAACTAATTCAATTCCTGCAGCAACAACCTGTCATCTTCCCGAGAGTCACCCGCTCCAGACCTCTCCCCCCAAGCTTCCCTGGTTTTTACTGATGGTTCCTCTACCGGGGTCGCTGCCCTCTCTGTGGACGGAGCTATCCTGCAAAAACAAACCCCCCATACCTCTGCTCAGCTTGTTGAGCTGGAAGCTGTTGCACACGCCTTTACATTGCTTCCCCATACTCCCTTTAATCTATATACTGATAGTGCCTATGTCGTGTCCTCTGTTCCACTCCTCGAGACGGTTCCTCGTATTAAGCCTGCTACTAATGCCTCCCCTCTCTAACAGCTTATTCTTTTGTGCTCTCAGCCTTTTTTCGTTGGTCATATTCGCGCTCACTCTACCCTGCCAGGGCCTCTGACTACACTTAATGCCCAGGTGGACTCAGCCACGCGCCCCCTGCTTTCAGGGCTGGCCATTCCATCCGCCAGCGACCCCGTTGCTATGGCCAGGGAGGCTCACGCCCTCCACCACCTTAATTCCCAAAGCCTTCACCACATGTTCTCCATCACTCGGGAACAAGCCCGGGCTATTGTTAAAGAATGCCAGGCATGTGTCACCTTTCTTCCCGAGCCACATACGGGAGTCAGCCCTCGTGGCCTCATGCCTGGACAGGTCTGGCAAATGGATGTTACTCATTTCTCCTCTTTTAAGAAACTTAAGTATATTCATGTGTCTATAGATACTTTTAGTGGATTTATTTGCGCCTCTCCGCACGCTGGAGAGTCTACTAGAGATGTTATTGATCATGTTTTGTATTGCCTTATTGTACGCTGGAGAGGCTACTAGAGATGTTATTGATCATGTTTTGTATTGCCTTACTGTTGCCCCCAAACCCTTTACCTTAAAGACTGATAACGGCCCTGGATATACAAGCTCTGCCTTCAAGTCCTTCTGTGCCCAACTGCAGATTAAACATGTTACAGGGATACCTTACAATCCCCAAGGACAAGGAATTGTCGAGAGGGCCCACCAGACACTTAAAACAATGCTTAATAAGTTACAGTTTTCCAAAGGAATCCTATATCCCTCTACAGCAGGGCCTCGCCTGCTTCTCAATCATGCATTGTTCGTCCTAAATTTTCTACAAAAGGATGATCTTGGCCATTCGGCGGCCGATCGCCTTTGGCACTCTTCCACCTCCTCCACCTATGCCAAGGCTTTGTGGAAGGATCCACTGACCCACCAATGGCATGGACCCGACCCAGTCCTTATTTGGGGCAAAGGTCATGCCTGCATTTATGATCAGAAAGAACAAAATGCGCGCTGGTTACCTGAGCGCCTAATCAAACCTTTTAACACCCCTCCCCCAGGGAATGCCCCTGAGGAAAAGATGTAATTGTGCTCTTTTTTAGGATAAAAAAGATACCGCCGATTCCTCATGTTGCTACTCACCGCGTCACTCCTTTGCCTCTGCCTTCCTGAAGTGATTCTCGCTGCATTCCTGTGCCAACCTCAGCCTTATACAATCTATAACTTTACCTGGGTCATTATTAACCAAGCGGGAGATATTGTTAATTCCTCCTCCTCTCAGGGCATTAATCCCCAGTGGCCCGATTTACAGGTTGACCTCTGTGCCCTGGCCCTGGGAGGCCCCTCTTCTTGGGGCGTGGAAGACATTTTTTGGCCTACTAAACAATCTAAGGCTCCCGAGGAGACGTCCCCTTTCTCTCGCTCGGTTGGTGGTCCCAGTCCCAGCTGCCGTAATGACCTGGAGCGCATCATGCTCCACAAAACCTTACACCAGGATGGGATTGCTTGGGCCGGAGGACTCTATGTTTGCCCAGGACCCTCTCATCGGCCCCGTCCTGATAACAACCGCTGTGGTGGAGCCCAAGATTTTTACTGTGCCTCTTGGGGGTGTGTTGGATGTATTTCTCCCCCTCTCCGCCCTTTTACCAGGGTATTGCTCTTCTTTCCACCTTGCTCTTTACCAATGTACCCCCACCCTCACTGGCCCAGCTCCCGACAATCGCATTACCCTCCAGTCTGTTTCCGGCATGGGTACTTGCCTCCTGGGTCCCCATATGCTCCCTCCTCTTCCCCTCAGCGGCGTTTGCGCCCAGACTGTCATCCCTGACCTCTCCCTCCCCTACATTCTCGCGCCAAATAACACCCGTTTTGCTTGTTCCTCTGGTTTAACCCCGATCATCTATGCCCCTACCTTCCTTTCCTCCAAAGACTGGTGTGTACTTGTTATTCTTCTTCCCCGTTTTACTATTCATGACCCCGACTCATTTTTAAATTTTCTGGAGGGGGGAATTTCCCTAACCCTAACCCTGCCTCCCCCTGGCTTACTACTCTTCTCCCTACCCTGCTCGGGCCCCTCGTTGGTGTTTTCCTTCTATTATCCTTTGGCCCATGGGCTTTCAACCATCTTACAGGGTTTGTTAAGTCAGGTTGAAGCTGCCACCAAGAATATCCAGGTTCACTACCACCGCCTGGAGACTGAGGACCCAAATGAGACTTCTATTTCCATCCAGGAGATTTCACCTACGCCTCAGTCGGTTAACTATGGGCGGCCTTTGCAGTTCCCGAGGATGCAGAATGCTGGATGGCGAGCCTGGTTGTGCCCTCGGCGCCTTTGGTAAACCTGTGCAAGCCCTCCCCCATATCTTTTGGCCTGAGCCCACCTTGACCTGACCCGAGATAGTGCCTGGTAAGTCAGAGACGGAGCGATCGAATAAGTCTCGGTTATCAGACGTCGGTCGGTCCTTGGTGGGAGGACAGACCATAGGCGTGGTAAGATTGAGCATCGATCCTCTAGCAGGCTCAGGCCATCGCGAGGCCCCCTTTCCTTGGGAATTTGGCCGGTCCAGAATAACTGTTGTCCTGAAACACTTGGACATTAGTGATTCTCAAATATACCGCCATCCTGTAACAATGACTGGTGACCTCCTAAAGGTCATTCGCTGGGCTGTAAGGTCTCCCTCAGGCCAAAGTAAACAAAAAAGGGTGAGATGCCAGGGACCAAACGGCCTGTGGCCGACCCCCACCCATTCAGCATCTGCAGCAAACATCCTGCTGGGCCACTCATTAGGCATGCAAGGCATCTGGCTTAGCCCTGAGAAGAGAGCGATCCGATCCTGAAATAACCACAGAGACATCCTGCTTTGCCTCACCTAGGAAAACCCCTCCCCCTGCAGATGTTCCCGGGGCTCAACCCCAGAAGATTTTGTACTTTTCCATTTACCCTCCCCACTCACCCCCGCCCTCCCTAAAGCAGGTTTTAAAAAGCCTGCCCTCACCTTCAATAAACGGCTCTTGACAAGCTACTGTTTCCTTGAGCCACGCCTCCCTCTCGCCCATATCTTTATCCACAGGTTGCGACCCCCCTCGGCCCCCCAATAACTGACCAGCTGGACTGGTTATGTGGACTAGTTACGTGGACTAGTTACGTAGACTAGTTACAGTATCAGGAGCTATTACTGCATTAAAAAAGTTAAATGTAACATGGTTAACGTGTATGTGTGAAAATGACATACTCATTAACATGTGTTGTCCTGGTTAGGCGTCTATCGCTGTGACAAATGTTGAAAAGTGACCTGGAGAAGAAAGGTTTCTTTTTCCTAACGTTTTAATCCATCCTGAAGTGACGTCAGGGAAGCCATGTCAGTAGGAACTGCGGCATACACCATGGAGGAGTGCTGCTTTTCTTCTTGCTCTACACATTGATTTCTCAGCCTAATTAGTAAACCATCCAGGTTCATCTCCCCCCGCCACATGGGGGGGCACCTACTTCTGTGCGCTGGGCCCTCCCACATCAATCATTAACCAAGAGAATGTCCTCCAGTTTGCCTACAGTCCCTCTGATGGAGACATTTTCCCAGTCAATGCTCCTCTTCCTAGTGTTTTCTCAAGACGGCAGAAAACCGACGGGGACATGTAAAAGTCAGTAATGGATGCCAAAGGGGCAGGGAATAGCATGGTGGTCCATGTGGGAAGACTGGTGTCCCAAAGATTCCATCGCAAGGAATATAGCCCAAGAAATGATGCCACAACATAGGGTAAGAGCCACACAGTAAAGCTTAGAGGGTAGTGAGATGGAGCATTGTAAGATACAGACTAGACACAGCTGAGTGCATATGGCTCAGGAACAGAAAGCCCAGGGCTGTGACATTGGACCTCTTTCCATGGTAGCTGGAGTCTAAGCAGGAAGTGAGGTACACACGCTGGAGGCTCTGTCTCATTGCCTTTGTTTTAGGGAAGGGTTCTCTTCTGTTTCCTGGTACTGTCAAGAATTTCCCACAGTCCTTTCCCAGGCTGGGCTTGCCCTGGAGCCACTGGCCAGGGATATAAGGTCTCCATAGCAACACTAGTCCTGGCCAGGAGCAGCTCGAAAGCAGCAAGTCTGACAAGTGAGGTAGTGGGAAATTGGCAAGTGAATGAGGGCTCCTCCACTGGGGGGTGAGAGGGAGAGAAGACCCTTCGTCTACAGCCAGGGCCCCAGACTTTGGATGCCAAAGGCAAGGATTACATTTTTCAATGAAAAGATACATAGCGCTGTGGACTTTTATCACAGAAAGGCGGGAAGAAACTACCACAGGTGCCCCACAGAGTCCCCCACAGGTACCCCACAGGTGCCCCACAGAGGCCCACAGGTGCCCCACAGAGCCCCACAGAGCCGAGTTCAGAGAACAATCTCAGGTGAAAGGGCGCTTTTGAAATTAGACATCTTTACTCATTTCTCCCTTTGTCTCCTTTTCCTAAGAGCCAGTGATAAATCTCTACTATGGTTCATCTGGGCCCCCAAAATTCAAATGTGGGAGTTCACCCAGCACCTCAGAATGGGGCCTTGTTCAGAGACAGGTCAGTGGCATCGCTGAGGCCACACTGCAATGGATGGACCAGGGTGACAGGTGTGCTGACAAAAGTGGGAAACGGGAGCCATTTGTACTCAGGGAGACTTTGTGTGAGGAGGGAAGCATGCTGTAGGCATGAGCCACTGTTACAATAAATTTTTATCGGTTCAGCCTAAGGCAGCTAAATATCGACAAGGAGTCTGAAGCGTACTTTTAAACTGTCAGCACTACGCGCTGGGCAGAAACTAACTAAAACAAACCTACCCGTAAAATAAACAACTACACAAAACCACTTAACATACATATACCCCAAGCACTTGCCACTATGGTGGTGCTAGGCAATTTCTCTCCTCGTCCTCCTCCACGCTTGCTCCTTCTCTTTTTTTCACCATCACACTTACCCCCCCCCCCGCCGCCGGAAGTCCCGCCTTCCACTGCCTGTCCTTCTGCCCAGCTGATTGGCTAAACAGCCCTTTATTGACGGTTGTTACATCCACTCAGCACTCCTCCACAAGCCACAAGCCAGGATCATCAGTGTGCCTGAGAGGCTTGGGGAGCTAGAAGAAATGAGTGCTCCTCCAGCTTCCCAGATGCAGTATGTGATCCCTGGCTTCTCAGAACCAGTGAGTGCTCCCCTGGCTTCTCAGAACACGTGAGGTCTTCCCTCAGATTCCCACAACCAGTGAGTGCTCCCCTGGCTTCCCAGACCCAGTTTGCTACCACTGAACCTAAGCTCCTGCTTCCACACTGAGAAATGAATGTCCCTTCATGGGACCAGGCTGCCAGGAAGCCACAGTACTTAGAGACAGACCCCAGGTTCTCCTCAAGGTGTCCCTGGTGTCAGCACCTGTGTGGTGGGGTCTGCTCAGAGATGTCCTCGGCACCACGCTCTAAATCGGCACCAGTGAGACCTTTCCATCGCGCAGGAGAGTGTATTAATAGTTTACCAAGTACCAGAAGCCAGCTCCACTCAGTTTGTTTCTGAGTCCCGTGGAACCTCAGACACTAGCCACAGCTCATGGCTAGCCTCTGTTTGTTAGTCACCCCAATGACCCCTCCACTGAACGCAGCGAGAGCACAGCTTTGTCTTCCTCGGCCACCTTTCAATTGTGACTCTTTCAGCTTGGACTTTGCTTTTACTGGTATTGGATGGTGCTGAGAGTATCATTTCACTTTTGGCTGGAGTTTTACCTTCTGCTTACTGGTGGGGCTGACTGGAAAGGCAAAGTGCCCTGCTGTGAGCAAGGGCAGGCTCCTAGCCTGGCTCCTGTCAGAACTGCACAGCAGATAGCAGATGGATGACACAGATGACAAGCTCTCAAGAGGGAGGCTCTCAGACAGCGAGGGCACCACTGAGCAGGAACTGAAAGGTGTACTGACGTCCCAGAAGGTAACCATAGATTACCAAGATGGAGGCCGGCTGACTGCTGCCCTCCACCAACAGCAAGGGCTTCCACAGACCTCTCCATGGGAAGTTTAAAAAAAAATCAAGTTCAGCTGTACAGGCAAATCTAAACAGCCACAGAGGAACCCTAAGGAAAGAAGGCATCTCCTGTCCGGGTTGGAACACAGCCTTTCTACTCTGAAGGATGTGGAGTGAAAATTAGATTTGTGCTTTGTAAATATGTGGGATGCTCAGGCCTGGTCCCTGGTTCCAGCCCCTACCTGGGCAGGTGACATAGCTGCCTTCCTGACCCAGTGTCCCTGTCACTCCAAGGGGAGTAGGGGGTAGTTCTGCATTTTCTAAAACCCTTCCTCTATTACGGTCACAGCCACAGGACAGCAAGTGTGTGATATGGCGTACACCCAAGAAGCCCACATGTTTGTCCTCAGTGTGATCAGAGGTAAGCATCACTTGGAATCCTGAGCAAAGGCTGCCCTCGGCCAAGGAATAGGGGTGCTTGGAATTCAAATGTTATCTCCCCACAGATCATGCCCCCAGCTGAACCAATAAGACTAACTGGCAGCAGGGTCTGCATGCTTCGATGCACACACTCATGCACATACAACACGTGTATACACGCACCACGAAATGTAGATACTACTCACACAAAGTCAGAGCACGTGTGCACACATGCATTCAAACACATGTCCATACTTGCATGCTACACACATGTGCTTAGAAATACACATTGTGCATGTTCATACATTAACACACAGGCACAGTCACTTTAAAAGCCAGTGATTTTGTCTTTTGGAACCATGTGCTGTCTGTGCATGATCTGCTCACTAAAAGCAACTCTGGAGTCCATAAATAAGGGTAGGATGAGGGTCTAGGGAGGGAAAGTGCATGGAAACAGAAGACCCAAGTCTAAGGGGGCTCACCTACCCCAACACCAACAGTGCAAGGCCACAGTGTGGACTAGGAGCCATGGCCACAACAGGCCATGCCTTCAGCTCCTGCTTAAGCCTAGACAGCTCCACATCTCTGAGCTACTTTGGCCTGCCCAGCTGCAAAGTGTTACCCACCCTGCCTCTGTAAAAACAAACAAACAAACCTGGTATCAAAGCCTCGCGGCTCCTCAGTTTCCTCTCCTATATCCTGGAAGGAGAGGTAGTAAGCGCCAGGTAATTCTCCTTGGCATGCAGAATCCTAGCTGACTGCCATGCTCAGCAATGGGTCTGTGGACTGCTCATCAAAGGAGCCTGGGCCCTTTGATTTCAGCCATGGCTTCCTCACTGGGGAGGTTCCCAAGAGCCATGGCTGTGGGGGTAGAATGTGCTCCCTCTAAGGAGGGCTGTTTCAGTGGTTCTTGGGGGCACCTGAGTGACACAAGAGAGGGGAGCAGGCCCAATGATTTAGGGGCATCACATCCTTACTTTTGGGTCTGAGGCTAAGGCAAAAGGCCCAATTCACTCTGCTGGACATAGGTTCCAGCTGGGAAGTTGGCTGTGACTCCAAAGGTCGAGGGAGTAGTCAGCACAGAGAAAGGGCAGAGTGCAGCCTGAGCTAGCTGATGGCTCGGTCCTCAGATTACCAACAGGAGAGGAGTTGACTACATCCTCAGGCATGTGCCTGCCATGCACCATGAACAGCAGGGCCTGAGTCCCAAGGAGGCTGCACTATGCTTCATCAGGGATGCCTGCCACCTTGAGGATGTTCCAGTGCATTTCCTCAGGCTGTGCAAGGTCGAGCCCATGGTGTCAGGGGTGGGGGGAACCAGGGACCAGAAAGGGTGGGCAAATCCCCCATGGCTCACAATGTGACCAGGACTCCAGGGTGGAATAGGCAGGACTGTCCTTAGGGCCTGGCTGTCGTGTGCTGGGCTGGAGGGTTAATTGGTGGCTGTCTTGGAGGTGGCATGCTGAGTGTCTCAGGTGTTCATGTTCTGCTAACGCTTTGCTCCACCTCTTCTCTGGCTGGTTTGGTATGCCTGGCCTCTCTGGCCGTCCTGCATTCACCACCTCAGCACAGCATGGCCTCTCTTCCCTGGGGACAGCCTCCCACAGGGGGCATTAAGGGTGGAAATGTGTCTATGAGGTTCACGGGGTTCAAATATCTAAGGGAACATACCACCCATAGGCCCTCGGCAGGTTTTGGGGTGTTATGAACATATGCAAGGCAAAGCGAGTGGCCTAACAGAGCTCCTGGTTTGTGGAGCCTCTGGCCTGTTGGACGGACCACCTTCCACTTACCCCAGGGCCAGAGCCCGAACCTCCAACTTGTGCTCTTTTAGGAAAAAAAAAAATGGAAGACCACTCTACCGTTCTCCTGGGGCTCACTCTGAGCCCTCCCCTCTCTCCTCTATCCCATCTCCTGAGGTCTCAGTGCCCAACCCAAGCCCCAGTTTCCACACATTCTGCCACACGTGAGACTTCCCCTGCTCACGTATTTCAAGAGCGACATTTTTGTGGGTGTCTGAAGGGGAAATAGCAACTACTAAACTCAGGAGCCCTAAGAACCTGGAAACCCGCAACTTTGTCCACAGGTTGGGATCAGGTGCTCCCTATGGCCTCTCCACACCCCAGGCATCTCCCAGTCCTGTCGGTCCTCACAGCCATTTCTGGTGGCACAGCCAGAGTGGTGTCGAGATCTCTGGGAGATGTGTAGCTCTGGCACCACCCACGAACGAAACCCCACTCAGCAACAAAGGGAAAGAACAGGGTTCCATAGAGATGCACCTCGCAGGCTCTGTCCTCCTTCCTTACTGTGGTCCCACAGCCATGACACTGAGGGTCCCTGGACAGCAGGCTGGCTCCAGCAATAACCAGAGTTCACTGCAAATCCTGTATGCAAGATTTGTGTAGAGGGGCTGGAGAGATGGCTCAGCGGTTAAGAGCACTGTCTGTTCTTCCAGAGGGCCTGAGTTCAATTCCCAGCAACCATATGGTGGCTCACAACCATCTGTAATGTGATTTAATGCCCTCTTCTAACATGCAGGTGTACACCCAGATAGAGCACTAGTATACATAAAATAAACAAATCTTTTTTAAAAATTTGTATACAGTCACAGGCAGGGAGGTCCTCCATAGGAGGGCTGCCCCAGGCTCCTTCTGCCTTGTCAAGGCAGCAGACAGATGATACTGAGCTACAATGACCCAAGACCTGTTTCCACAGGGGCACCAATTCTCTAACCTGGAAGTGGGGGCCAGAGCCCAGCTGGGGCTAATGGCTGACATTAAGGCCTTTCTCTCCCTCTGCTGGGACAGTTTTCCAGACTGCAAAGTCACACCGTCCTTCCCGTCTGTCCAGGGGAAGAGGCTGGACATCCACCCAGAAGGGCTGTTGGTGACACAGAAGCTGCTATTCTGCATGGGCTGTGCCAGGCGCACCCCCTTACCTGCTGCAAAGGCCTCGCACCACCCACCAGGTCCACATCGGCTTGCAGCCTGTGCTTCAGTGTCTAGGACAGCTGGAGGAGGCAGAAGGTGGGTATGAGATCCACTGGGTCTGGGCACCCAGCTGATGGGCATACACCCTGTGTAGGGTCTGAGGATATGGTGAGCCGACCCTTGAGACCCACTCCCGAGGCTGGCTGGCTGTTCTGGGCTCAGCACCAAGGCCACTCCTTCTGTTGCAGCCATCCTTGCTGGTGGTCATCAGTTCCTGCCTCCCCCGCATGGAGTTTATAGCAAAAAGTTGGGGTGACCAGTCCTTCATTCCAAGACACACATGATTCTACAGTGTCTTATTCCTCATACCCTTAGCCCTGCAAAGGGCCAGAGATGCAACTGAGGGCAAGGGGAGGCCTTGGTGCTGCCCAAAGACCCACTGTTCTCTCTTGCCATGACTCCACTGAGAGAGAAGCTGACTTGCTACACACTGACCCAGAGGCAGAGGCAGAAGGAGAGGTGGGGGGGGGGGGTGTTCTGTGCCTGAACATATTTGTGAGGTGTGAGTGAGTGGACCTCTGTGCCTGTGTTCCAAGGCAGGCCCTTGGGGAGGGTGGCTGCATACCCCACATCCGTGCATCATCAGATCAACTGATGGGTTCTGTTCTCACCTTGTCCTGCCCTGGGCACTAGGGCTGCTCAGGATGGATCTGTGGCTAGGAGACAAGGTGTCCCAGCCTGAGGAACCATCACATGGAGATGCTAAGAGGCTGCTGGAGACAAGTTCAATTCACGGTTGTCTAGTCGTTACCATGGAAACACAGGGCTCATTCTCCAAGGGTGATGCTTAATCCACAGAGGATGGCTGTGATGCATCTCCAGGGAGAGAGGCCTTGGAGTCCACTGGACCCAGGGATGCAGGAGTCCTTCATCTTCCTCCAGCACCAGCTCTTATCTTCCTTTCTACTCAGAGAAGAAGTGGACCAGGAATCCTATATTAGTGACCCACTGGAGCTGGGCCTGACCATGCACCAGGACTCCCTGAGCAATGGGGACACCAGAAACAGCAGACAACAGCCCCTCCGCCACCTCCCAGTCCACTCCAAAAGCCATGGCAGCTCCCATAAGGCAGGGATCAAGCCTGACTCCCAGCATAGAGACTGTGAGATGTCTGTGGATGAGCTCACGGGGACTGGGAGGCTCTGTGTGAAGAAGCCATCTGGGAGTCCCTGGAGCAGCTGCAGCTGCCAGGCCACATGGACTAACAGCAGAGGTGAGCTACAGGGCCAGGTAGCAAAGAGCCTGACCAGGCCAATGCTCTCTGGGCACAGGCTGGAGTGGCCATTCAGGGCAGCAGGGCATCTCATATGAAGCCACACAGGGCCAGGCAGACCTGTCACTAACACTGTCTGCAGCCACATTCTCACAGTCCTGTCCAGTAAGAAGCCGCTGGCCTTGGCCTCTGAAGCTGAGTCCAGACTCTATGGGCTGCAGTGCAGCAGTCAGCGCTGAGTATGAAATCACATGCGTGTGAGCCGCTGGCTGCTCCATGGGCCCAACATAGATGGGCACTGAGAGGTGCCATTCCCAGGCCTGCAGCAGGGGGGTGGGCACTGCTGACATGACCTGCAACCTCTGCCTCTCTAAGCCCTGACTGCAGCTCCTCTGGGGAGGAGATGATGCCACATGTCACATGCGCTCATCTGGGACTCTGCCCTCCTGTGCATGTGAAATCACAGACAAGTGCTGCCTCTCTGGCTGGCCTCATCTCAGACAGACCTGCGAGGAGGGGTATCTGACCCCTACTTCAGCTTACAGTGGGAAAGGTCACAGCAGTGAGTGTGAGCGGTGCTCCTGTCTTGGTCCTGCTTACTCTCCTCCTCCTCCTCCTCCCTCTCTTCCTCCATTTCAGCAGCTCCCCAGAGCCCTTCGCAGGCATGTGCGTCACACTGATCAGGACATGGGGCCAGAGAACTGAGGTTACACCCCAGGTAAGGTCTTCATGAGACTCTCATGGCTCTGGCACCCTGGCCACCTAGATTTCTAAATTGGGTCCTCAGGGCCCTGGAGGTATGTCCAGGCTCTTTGAAATAGTGAGTTTGGAAGCAGCTCTCTGAGTCTCAGAGCCTAAGTGAGCAGGCTTGCTGAGTGACACAGCAGGTCCAGGGCAGTGTGGCGCCCTCAAGTGGCGTATACGCAGAATACTGCTTTCACTTTTCATCTGCCTCCACCATGCAGGTTCTAAAGGGCTCCTTAGGGACCTAAAGCCTTCAGTTCCCACCACCATAAGGCACCAGAGAGACTCACGCAGCGGCCCTGTGAAAGCTACTTAGAGGACAGTGTGGGCTCCACGTTCCTGGACAGGCACGCAGGCTCCTGTCAGGCATGCCCTGAGCACAGAGAACTCAGAGTATGGCTGACCAGAGTCCAGCGCACAACATACCCCACGCATAGCTCTCCTACCTCCAGGATGGCTCAGGGCCCTGCAGGCAGTACCAAGGTCTGTAAGTGTAAGTTTGAGCACATTGCTCTGTGCAGGTTACCTCAGCTGATGGGACCCACACAGTCTGTGGACAAGTGTGCTCCAGTGAATGGTGACTCTCCTTGGAATCTCAGGTGCTTCCAGGGCTGGTGTGTGGTGATCACACCCAGAGCCATTCCTGAAAGACACAAGGTTATGGGGCTTCAAGTTCAGAAAGGCAGCAATGGGGGAGAGAATCCTGGGCTGACCGCACACCTGGGGCCAGTATGGACTCCAAAGGCGTCCTACACCATGGCATGGAGGCTCCCAAGAACTCGTAGAATGCATCAGAGCAACACAAGAGCCTACAGCGCAGCCTGGGGGACCATCAAGGTATCTGAGATGATCAGGGAAGCTAATACCTGGTGCAATGTGGAGCTGTTGTGTGCTGGGATGGTCAGAGGAGACAGGCCGAGGCTAGCCTAGAGGAGACAGGCCGAGGCTAGCCTAGAGGAGACAGGCCCAGGCTAGCCTAGAGGAGACAGGCCGAGGCTAGCCTAGAGGAGACAGGACGAGGCTAGCCTAGAGGAAACAGGCCCAGGCTAGCCTAGAGGCTAGAGTTTCAGTAGCACCAGGGCTGAGCATACCAACAGGGTGGCCTGTCAGGACAGATTGCCTATGCAGAATTACTACAGTCTGGGTGGAGCTGGGGTCCTGGAACTGTAGCAGCTCAGAAAGTACCAGTGTTCAGGGTCAGAATGACCACACTGCTGTATCTCTCTGTAGGTTGGAAGGGGTGGGGGGCAGAGGCTGACCATGGGGCTGACCAGTACATCCTCAGTCCAGATGTGTCTGTAGCAGTCACCCTAGCACCTCATGACTACCTCACCCAGTGACACCTGGGGCTGCACACTGTGGAGGCTGCTGGTTTCTCAAGAGGCCAGTGCTCCTCTCAATGGCACAAAGATCACAAACTACCTCTCCCTGTACTGGCCTGGTGAAGACCCTTCCTGCAGGACCACACAGCAGTCTCGCAGGTGGTTTGGTAGCACCCAGCACCAGCAGCCTTCGGCCAGGTCTGAGCATGGCAGTCCCTGACCCTCAACCATTTTGACTCTCCTCTTCTTTGCCAGCCCACCTGCAGGGCCAGGGGACCCAGCTCTGACATTAGCCTAGAGGTGGAGGTGGCTCTGTGTTTCCTGTCTCTGTCGCTAAGCTCCTGAGATTCTCAGGGCATTTGAGTGTGAGAGAACCATGTGAGAGAAAGAACCAGGACACCAGAGACCCAGCCCAGTCCTGAAGCAGCTGGGCTCTTGTCTCACCGGCCATAGGCGGTGTCATGGCGGGACCTTGGCATTAGAGGGAGCCTATGACTGCAGAGCCAGCCTAGGTCCAAAGACCCAGAGCTGGCTTCTGCAGGGCCTGCTAGATCACAGGTCTGTGTGTCCTTGTCCCATGTCTCTCTTATAAGCGCTGTACCCAACTCAGAGGCCTCCCCTGAAGTATGTGTCTCAGTTCTGTCCAGAGACCCTGCCACCGTCTGTGCAAACAGGACACTATAGGATGCAATGGATTCTTCTCCTTTAAAGACAGCCTTACCCCACTCCTCAGGCTGTGGAGGCTCCCTGCACCTGGCCATGACAGTGTTGCTGGGGGAGTGGTGTGGGGCTCTTCGGGGTCTCCTCACCACAGCCAAGGAGCAGGTGCAGTTCAAGAGCCCTGGGGAGACCCTGGGGTAAGGTGGGTTATCTACCTGTAGACCCTAGGATTCCTCAATGCACAAGGTGCGAAGCAGCACTTGATGTCCCTTTACTTGGATGACAGTGGACCTGTATGTCACTGCTGATCACAGGTTCTTGGTAGTTGTATACATCACTGGACCCACTGGTGTGAGGGCCACCTCTGGGCCCCCTTCTAACATTTCCCAGTGTGGAGCTCAAGTCTGGCGGGCTGGGTAGGCCAGCACTTCCCTGTCTAGATCTTCCGTGTATCCTGTGTCCAGGCAGAATGTGTGGAGTTGGGCCAGGCAGGATGGTGGCTGAGGCGTGAGCCACACAGGGGATCTGACTGAGCGGAAGGTTCCAGTCCCTGGACAGTGGGATAGCACAGAGTGGGAACTGTGGATGGAGGAGGATGCCATGGGTGGCTCAGGCTGCGCTACAAAAGACCAGTTTTTTCCATTGGTACAAAGTGGGGTCAACTAACCCTGACTGAGGAGCAGACTGTTTCCCATTAGAAAACCTTTGGGAACAAAACCCCTAGTGTCAACAGAGGAGATCTGTGCCCAATGTGGGTGACAACCATGGGGCAGGACTGTGTGAGGACATGGTCCCGACACATACACACGTGTACACACCCCCACCACATTCAGAAACACAAGCAGACAGTGATGTCATGATCAAAGCCATCACAGAAAGTCAAGGATGTGTCCAGCCTGCCCTGCCTTAGCTTCCCCTCACCACATGTGTCCCTGGAGAGTGTGAGCCAGGGATAGTCCCTCCCCTCACTGGTGCCCCTATCCCTCAAGCTCAGGTAAAGTCACTCTGTTCATCTGTGTCCTTGCCTGACCTCAAGTATGCCACCTAGCCCTTCGGTTCACAAGTGCCCCCAAGATAGAAAATGTCTCGAGTTTTATGTGGCTGCATGTAGAATTCGCTCCTGACAGGAGTCAGATGTGGACAGGTCCTTGGCAGGGCCTAGGTCCGTGGCTTTGTTGGTGTCTTCACCACTACAGGGCTCCAGTGTAGCTAAGATGCTCCACACAGGGCTGGGTGTGCTGCATAGCATGGCTAGGTGTTCCTATGAAGAGCAGACAGGCCCAGCACCCTCACATTACATCCTCCTCTCGGCTTGATATGCCATCTGCCTTCCCACCAGAGCGTGGAAGAGCTCTGGCCCGGCTGCTTTTTATTATGTTTGGGTCTAGAGCAGTGAGAGCCCAGCTGGGTCCTCCAGTCCCCAGGGAGCAGGCTGGGGCCTCTTGCTCAGTTGCCCCTTACTAGTCCCCTCGGCCCAGGGAATGTGGTTTTCAAAACTCCTGGGAGCAGCAGAGGCCAGTTCAGCTCATGCTTAGTGTGTGTGTGCAGCAGCTGGGACTGCACAGAGGTCAGGAACTGGGTCCTGTGTCTTCACTGACAAGGAGGAGCCAAGACCATTGGCTGACCCTGAGAAGCCACTTGGGTCCCATAAGGATTCCTATTTCTGTCCTTCCCCTGGGCCTGTGGACAGGCATGGGGAACTAGGCCAAGTTTCTCTGGCTGCCAGGCTATGCAGAGCTGCAGACTGTGGTCATGATCCTTGGGGAATAGAGAGGACAATTAGAGGCCAGGCTCTCCCATGCCTCTGCCTAGGTGGGGTGCAGTGGGGCATGGGGGGGGGGCATAAGAAGGGTCCATGGCAGACGCAAGAGTCTCTTGTCTACATTTGTCTATGGTGCTGGAAAAAGAAAGCCACCGCTCACCATGCCTGTGGTCCCTGTGCAGAGGCTGGAACATGCTGCCAGCTCTCTCACGCAGAGTGGCCTGCCATCGTGTCCCGTCCTGTGGCAGGGTCAGGCTGAAGGTACCACTAGGTGTCCAGATCCCAGAGGCCCTCCCAGGTGGATGCTTGGCCAGCTCCAGCTACACACCAGGGATGTTTCTGCAGTGCTCACTGCAGCTAGAGCCCACGAGCCTGCTGTTAGCCCTGGTACCCAGTGGGAAAGGGGATGAGGGCCTGTGAGTGGGGTGTGCAGGTAATGGCGGCGGTTGGGGGTGCATGGCCAACAGAAAAGACCTGCACAGAAGCTCTGACTCCCCTCCTCAGCAGATGGAAGCCAGAACCCTGATCCACAGTCCACGTCTGTTGTCAGTGCCTTTGCCTTGTGAATGTCTCTTACCTGGGGCCTCCTAGAGGGGGTTGCCCAAAAGCCAGTAGGCAGGAGACACGCAGGGCAACTCTTCCAGCACCAACACAAATGAAGCTTTGGGGCCCCCACAGTATATTGACATGGCTGCGGTTTGGAAATATGCAGGGGAAGACATTAGTCATGTGCCGCTGGGGTCTCATCCCTCTGCACTTGCTCTCATCACCCTTCTGGAGATGAGTGGTACTAGGGGACCGTGGGCTGTGGCATCCGTCCCAGGGCCTCAGATGGAGATGTGAGCGATGGGCAGCAGCTGGATGCACTATGGCTCGCTCTAGGGCAGCAGGCTCCCTGGAACTTGGCAGCCCATGCTCACTCCATTCTATAATGAATAACAGCGAGCAGACATCATGTCATGATGCCAAGGTGTCATGTGTCACACCTCCCCCCAGCCCCCGGCCCCGCCAAGTGCTGTCCCTGGCATCCATGTTGGAAAAGGATTCAGGTTGCAGCTTTGAGGCAGGTGGAATGCAGACTGCCCTGAGACTCAACAGCTACTCATGGCTCTACAGAGAAGAGTCTGAGGCTTGCTGCCCCTTCTCTCAAATGTGAGGCTTCTCGTTGTCATTTATGCCCAGCTTGGGACCCCCATTTCCCTAAGGGGGGTTAGAACTGTGAACACAATCGTCTTTGGTGCCTGTGGCCCTGGAACAGTGCTGACGCTCTGAGCTCCACCCCCATCATAGAAAGGGGGAGGGGGACTGTGGTGGGGCTTTAAACTGTCTGGGACAGAGAGCTGGGAGCAGACATGTATGACCCTGGAACCCCAATGTGCAACTAGATCCCCGACCTCACTACATCTCCTAGGTGACAGGCTCAGCCTGGCCTCCCAGCATCCCTCTCTGTCTGTGTGACAGACACTCCAGCTATGGGTCCAGCCACGCTCCTGATCCAGGGGAGTCTCCTCACCAGCCAGCTTCCTTCTCTATCACTCTAGGTTCAAGGGATCTGGGGCAAGGCTGTGCCAGTGCCCCATCCAGACTCACCCCAGCCCTAAGGAACAAGTGGCCTCCTTGGGACCAAAGGAAACCTATTTGTTTCTGAAGCACTTACACCCCAAGGCAATGACAAGAAGCAGGGCTCAAGGAAGAGCCAGTTACCATGGCTTCTGTATCTGGGAGCTAGGAGGTCTCTTTCTGGGTGGTCTTCACTCAACTCGTCGAACTTGAGCCCCAAATTTTACTCTCCCGTGTGCCTCAGCCCAGGAGACATGCACAGAATGATGGGTTGTGTGAACCAGGCCCCACTGGGCTGCCTGCCTGTCTCGCTGTTGCATGTCCTGTTTTTAGCAGCTTATCTTGGTTAGCTAGTCATGGCTACTGCTCTGAGAACGCACCCCTCCCTTCCTCGGGACTCTTCCTCCTGTGTGCAATCACCTCTTGAGGGATTTCACCTGCAAGTGGCATGCCTGCTTTGCTGCCTATAAAAAGGCTCTTTGGAAGCTGAATAAAGGCTGCAGCTGCTCTCTTAGCATGAAGGACCCGCTGTTTTATTATGTGTTAAATACACAGTCCCTGCGCCACTGTGGTGCTACAATCGGTGGCTTTGCATCACCACCTTAAAAAAAAAAAAAAAAAAGAAAAAGAAAGGCTTTGCAATGGGCTCTTTCATCTGGGGTCATCTATCCTTCTTGTTTTCTGCAACCTTTTAATCAATCCATCCTTGTTATGGGAAACAGAAAACAAAGGCTCTTTTGTTAAAAGAAGAAAGCAACCCACAGGTAGTCTCACAACACAGAGGACAGCCTTTATCACAGTGTGTGTCTGCAAATCCCTTGACAGACAGCTGGGCCTTCCTCAGCGCCCTGAGGCAGGTGCTCCCCATGCCCTACTCCAGTGGTCAAGACCTGGAGCTGCTCGTGGCCAGTGTCTTCCCTTGCAGAAGTCAAGATGGAGAAAGTCTGCTATGCTGGCCTTCCATGTGGGTGAGAACTAGGCTTGAGTGTGGCCTGCTGTGCCCAGAGCATTGTTGCATTTAGCTGATGGGGAGCATCTCATACGGTCAAGCTCTGCATGACTCAAAGGCTGACACATACGTAAGCTGCTGCCTTCGGTGTTGCTGGCTTTTTACACTGTGGGCCTTGTCTTCACATGCGCTCAGGCCTGTATTATATCCTGGACAACCTAGAGCTTGCATTTCATTCAAGATGGATGTGTGTGAACCCCCCCTCCCTTTCCTGCTTTGGTGCTTCCTTCCCTCCTCTCCCCACCTCTGGCATCCCAAGGGCCTGCTTGATGTGGGCTCTAGACCACTATTGCTCAGTGTAGTGCTCACTTGGGTCAGACTCCACTAGACTGAGACTCTCACTCATGTCGAGCCTTCCTCTGATGTTTCATCCTCAGTTTGTTTCCACAGTTGATGTCTTCTTATAAGCAGTTAGAAAAGTAAACACAGCAGATGAACATAAAAGAGAACGTTTTCAGGTAGAAATGACAGGTAAGGCCTCAGCCAAGGCGCCTCCTCCTCGGCTGCTCCTCCTGACCCCCCATAGCCCCCCTCTCCTCGCCCCCCCTCAGCTCCTCTTCCTTGGGTCCCGCCTCCTCGGCCCCCCCCACCTTGGGTCCCGCCTCCTCGGCCCCCCCCCTTGGGCTCCCCCTCCTCAGCCCCCCCTCCTCGGCGCCCCCTCCTCTGCACAGGAACTGCAGAGACCTCTGTAGAGCTCATCTGGCACTGACGGCAAGCTCTGGGAGGCCAGGACTGTCATGTCCCTTCCCTACACAGGCTGGGAGAGAGCATGGCATGTACATGACATGGCCTCACCTTTGTCCCATTCCTTCCTCAGACTTCCTCTGAGGGTCAAAAAGCCCAAATCAGAACATAATACTCAGGAGTTAATTCAAAAGACTTTTCCAAACACTGCACAAGATGTTGGCTAAAGTCTGCAAACTGCTGGACACTACAGTCTGAGGACTTAGCACCCAGGCAGTGACAGATTTGGATGGTGAGCTGAGCATGTTGTCCCGAGTAATGTGGGTGCTGACATTTGGATGGTAATAAAGCCCAGGTAGGAGAGTGGGGCAGCAGCTGGGACTGGACTCCCCTCTCTCTAATTGCCTCCTGACTTTGATCTTGTCAGCTCTGTCCCACACAAAGCCTACTAGGCCACACTGGTCTCTCCATTCTGGGCTTGGTTTTGATGGTAGAAAGCTTTACCACACATATTTCTGTATGTCTGATTGATGCCCAGCATGTAGGAAAATATAGTATGCTTTGGTTGATAAAGATGTCAAGAGCGATTGATCACTGCCAAAATCCAGGGCTAAACGGATGGAGAATAGAAAGACACACACACACACACACACACACACACACACACACACACACACACGCACGCACACACGCACACACGCACATAGGCACATCACATAATCATGGGATGCCTTGTTTAATTTAATTGGCAGATGAGAAGCTCATCCACCAGGGAACCTCACAGCTGGCTAGATAGACAGGGAAGCTTCCAGGAGCCAAGAACATCCTTAGATCCAGGCTCAGTAAGGGCAGAGCCTGGGTCCCTGGACCCTCAGTCACTCAGGTCAGTTTTCTGAGTCAGCTGGAGACAGTTGTACCATCTTGAGCTTGCCCCATGGGAAGAGGACGTTCAAGGCAAGAGGTTACCAGCAAATAGCTCACACACAGCAATCCATGTGGACTGTTTCCACATGCCGGGAAGTGTCTGCCTACGACAACACCTGGAAAAGGGTGCCCTCAAATCCTGATATTGTCCAAGGAGTTAAAGGCACGGCTCCTGTGGATGCGGGCACATGTTCTGAGGGACCACCCTCAAAGCCACTTGTCCCTGGGATCTCCAGAGTGCCTGTCCCTGCAGCACAGTGGCCCAAGCTGGCAGGCCTTCTGGAAGTAACAGCCATGAGCAGTGGAAAGTTAGCGAGGGGTTTGCAACACTTTTTCCAGAAGCAGTTGGTACATGCCAATCAATAAGCACATCTGTTCATCCGCACAACTATTTAACGGCTGACGTGGGAGTTCTTACGTCACTGTCTGGCTCTGGTGCTGAGGACATGAAAGGACAACACAACAGGAGGAATCCCAAAAACAAAACCACGCTCAGGGCTGGGAGCCTAGGGGAACTGACCTGCCTGATCTGTGGAGTTGCTGCCTGCAGGGTGCGACCCCGGCAGCCAGCAGTTCCACTACCGCTGTGCAATGTCCAGCTTTGGATCTATGTAGGCAGAGAGACGGGAAGCCAGGTAAGTGGCCTCCTAACAGGGCTCCAGCTGATAGCCACAGACCAGGCTATGCATGCTGTCCCGCTGAGGCAGTCTAGGGAAGGCCACCTTTGCTCTTCCTTCTAGGATGACTTTTGTAGGTAAGATGAGTAGCAGTAGCGGGCACCCTCTGGGGACGTGCTAATGAAACAGAGGGACTTTTGATGGGCCAGACACACAGTAACCTCCACGATCCCTGGAGCAAAGGCTCCTGGGAGCAGCAGGAACAGAGAGAGGTGCGTCTGTTCCGCCCTCCTTCTCGAACACACCCCTACCTGAGAGGACTGGACATTGCTAAAACGTCTGTGGCTAGAGTCATGTAGCCGTCAGGAGCACCAGCCCACTCCACAGGCACCGGCAAATCCCAGTTAAGAGTCACAGAGCCCCAGACAGCGTTTCCCCAGAAGTTTTTAAAAGAGCCTGCGTGTTCCCCCGTGGGGTCGCCGCCATTTTGTATGGTTGGCTGACCCCTGCATGCAGGGTGTTTCTGCAGAATAAATGCTCTTTGTTTGTATATACCATTAGAGTCTGGGGTCTTCCTTCAGTGATTTTCAGACCCTGAGGCTATTCACCCCCTCTTCTGCTCACAGCCTTACTTGGAGTTCTCTTGGGAACTCCTACCCTAACTGTAGACTTCCCTTGTGTTTGCACCTCAAGAACACCCAGAAGCAAGGCGCTGCTGCGAGGGTTGGTAGAATAGCCTGTGACAGGAACACCAGCTCTGTCCATCTTCCAGCCCAGGCTTGTCCCGTCAGCGCTCCCTCCGCCTGCCCAGAGTTCTCACCACAGGACATACTGGGTATGACCCCCGAGTCTTCATCAGCACCCAAGAGCAGCCCAGGCTCATCTTCAGAATGAGGCCCCAGCAAGGTGTAGCTTTTCCCACTTCCAGTCCGTCCACACGCCATAATGCATACACTGTACCTGGAATTCGGCACCTATTTAGTACAGAAATATGTAAGTAGGGCCTGGGGCCAATGACTCTGGAGGTTTTAACAGGACACAAAATCTCAGTGTTCCCTCCATCTCTACTCCTTGTTCATCGGGCACCCTGCCATGCAGCCCCTGGACAGCCACCTTGCGCACCTCTCTTTAAGCTAAGCTCACCCAACACACTCCTTGACAGTCCTCATGTGGCCTCAGACAGCCTTCCCCAGGGCCCCTCCGCCAGCCTGCGGGTTATCACCTTGTTAGCTTGCACTGTGGTTGTAGAGTCACCTTATACAAATTCCTTTTCCTAAATCTGGCTTGAAGGTCTGACTGACGTAAAGCTTGCATGGCTTGAATGCTATGCTCTCTCTCATATGTGGTTATTAGCCACAAGGTACAGGACAGCCAGGCTACGACCCACAGACCCAAAGAAGCCAAGGAGGACCCACGGGAGGATGCTTGAATCTCACTCAGAAGAGGCAATAAAATAGACATCTGACGTAGACAGAGGGAGAAAGGTGTGTGGGAGAGGGGGCAGGAAGGGTAACAGGGGTGGGGATCAGGTATGGGGGGAGCAGTGGAGAAGGGGAGGGGAGGGGAGGACTGGGAAAGAGAACAAAAATCAGTGGGGGAGCATCTCTGGGACAGGGCAGGCCCCTGGGAGTCTACAGGGTGACCCTAGCTGAGACTCCTAACAGCTGGGCACATGGAGCCTGAACTGGCCAACTCCTGTAGCCCAGTGGGCCTTCCAGTGTGGAGAGGGAAACACCCATGAAACCTTCAGCCCAAAACTTGACTGGCCTACAAGAAATGTAGGGATAAAGATAGAGCAGAGATTGAGAAAATGGCAAACCAATGACTGGCCCAACATGAGACCCACCCCATGGGAGAGAGCCAACCCCTGACCCTATTAATGATACCTTGGTGTGCTTGGAGACAGGAGCCTCGCATAACTGTTCTCTGAGAGGCTTCATCCAGAAGTTGATGGAAACAGATGCAGAGACCCACAGGCAAATAATAGGCGGAGTTTTGTGGAAGAGGGGGAGGAAGGATGGAGGGAGCTGGAGGCGTCGACATATAAAGACCTTCAGAGGAACCTGACCTGGGCCATGGGGGCTCACAGAGACTGAACCACCAGCCAAAGAGCATGCCTGGGCTGGGCCTAGACCCCCACACATATGTAGCAGATGTGCAGCATGGCCATCATGTGGGTCCCTAACAGTGGGAGTAGGAGCTGTCTCTGACCGCTGCCTGCCTCTGGATTCCTTCCCCATAGCTGGGCTGCCTTGTCTGGCCTCAGTGGGAGAGGATGCGTTTAGTCCTGTTGCAACTTGAGGTGCCAGGGTGGGTTGGTACCACTCAGAGGCCCCCCTTCTCTGAGACGAAGGAAAGGGGAAAATGGGAGGAGAGAGCATGAGTGCAGGACTCGGAGGAGACGGGGAGGGGGCTAGGATCATGACGTAAAGTGATTAAATTTTTAAAAAGCTAGCATGGCTTCCTTCGAAGGTAATGCCAACCGGTCCAACATGATGCCAACGATTATACTCGTAACAGTCACTTTTCCAGTATTTTCCTTTCTAACATTTATTTTATTTATTTACTGTGTGTTCTGGGAAGTGGTTTTCTGTGGCTTGGGTCATAACTTACATGTGGGGGTCAGAGAACACCTTGCACAAGTTGGTTCTCCTCTTCCAGTGTGAGGGTTCAAGGGGTCAAACTCAAGGTCTCAGAACTGTCAGCAAGCATCTTTACCCAGAGTCATCGCACCAACCCAACAGTCATTTTAAAAAATATAATTTGTGGGGCTGGAGAGATGGCTCAGAGGTTAAGAGCACTGTCTGTTCTTCCAAAAGGTCCTGAGTTCAATTCCCAGCAACCACATGGTGGCTCACAACCATCTACAATGAGATCTGGTGCCCTCTTCTGGGGTGTGGCACACATGCAGGCAGAATACTGTATAATAAATAAATAAGTAAATAAATAAATAAATAAATAAATCATATATATATACATATATATATATATATATATATAATTTGTTATCCAAATGTCTGTGGTTCTTATTCCCAGTGGACACATGAGTACTGAGGCCCACTCTGATGGGTGGCATGTGCTCCCTCAGTCATGTGATTTGCTGTTTCATGACAACAGTTTACTTTATATAAGCCCAGAATTACTGGTGGATTCCTACTTTTTCTTTCTAGCCATTTTATCTTAAACCAAAACATCAATGAGAGGATTAGAAACACTTAAAGAGGTATCTACAATTGTTTGTGATTTAAAATTATATTTAGGTCTTAAGCTTTTCCTGGCTGTAAGGAAGCAGGCCTCCCAACCCTCCTGCCCAGTGCATATGGCAGACATCCCCAACAGCCTCTTGGAATGTTCAACAGCCTAGATAACTCCTCAGCTGAGAATCCCCAATTTAATAGCCACAATTCAGACTTGCAAGTTAAACAAGTGTCACTCTTTGATAAACAAGAAAGTGAAAGTGCTCTGATTGGTGGGCATCTGTGCCACACCTGGATACACAGTATAGTGAAAGTGTTCTGATTGGTGGGCATCTGTACCACACCTGGAGCCACAAAAGGGAAAGCAGAGGCTCTGCATCCAAGGCTTAGCATTCCATTCTGCCAGGGCCCTGGGACCCTGGAGAGAGCAGAGCCAGCCAGGGTCTATCCCCCCAGGTGTTTCCCTTCTAGAGCTACAAAGCCTTGACGCAGACCACACCTCACACCTCTGTCACTTTCCTGAACTTGTCCCAAGTTGCCTTTGAGTGCAACCAACAGCAGTCCTCTTAGCACCGAGGCACTAGACATGTGGAGCTGAAGGGAGCACTCACTGGAGATGGTGTCGTGGCTTAAGATGGAAAAGCAGGTCTGCGTGGCGGCCTAACCACGACGCCACTTCATAGTTAAAGGGTGGGTGCTGACCAGACGGACCCTCCCTGTCATTTCTGGTAGAGGCTCTATTTTGGACAGATGCAAAAACATAGCTGAAGCTGGAAATGCATCCCAGATGAAAGGAGGGTTGGCCATAGAGGACTGGCGGCGGGGAAGATGTGGGCGTCCCAGAGCGAGCCTTCCGCTGCAGATTGCAGGGCTCTGGACACGCAGCACACTGGCTAAAAACAACAGTGTGGTGGCAGCAAGTTCTGCTTTGTTGGGAAAGTCTACTCCGGGAACTTTTAGGAGACTCCTTATAAAACTGAGCTTCTCAAAACGCCCTCAAGTTCAAAGTCTTGGCCTAGAGTGCTGCAACTTGGCCTCTGCCCCACAACCCTGGCCCTGCCTGTAACTTTCCAAGAGTGGAAACACTGTTCTGTTGTTCCCAAAGAAGACAGCTCCCCTCCCCCACCCCCACAAGCCCCCACACTCCCCATCTCCCCATCCCCACCCCAGTCAGGCACTGCTGTCCCCAGTGGGTTTTAAAGTGGTTAAGGATTTTAAAAGATCCTGGGTGATAGGTCTTGCAGTGCCTCTTAGTTTTATCTGTGATGTCATTACCCCCATTTTTTTCTGTACTTTTATTGAATGTCTGTGATTTACACATCATGCACCAAAATCCCTCTCCTCCCCCCAGTAAAATAAAACAAACAGACAAAAAACTCTTGTCACAGAAGCTGTAGTGTATCACGCAGTATAGCTTTTTGTCCACATACTTTCAAATGTTCATTGCTATGAGTCATGGGTCTGGTTGGAGGCCTACACTATCGAGACAGGATCCTCACTGGGATTGTTGTTGGATATCCCGTTGTTGCTGTGTGACAAGGAGAGTCTTAATCATTGCGTCTGCAGGTCCGGCCCCTTCATGTGTTCCAGCAGGTATTACATGGGGTAGATGTTGGGGTGAGGTCCACTCAGTAGATCAGGGCTCACTCCCTTATCCTCAGGGCAGGGACCACTCTCTCGATCCCATGTCATTAGGGCAGGGCCTGCTCTTCTCCCGCTCCTGTGTCCTCAGGGCAGGGCCAGTTCATCCGCTCCTGTGTCCTCAGGGCAGGGCTCACTCTCCTGCTCCTGTGTCCTCAGGGCAGGGCTCACTCTCCTGCTCCTGTGTCCTCAGGGCAGGGCCTGCTCTTCTCCCGCTCCTGTGTCCTCAGGGCAGGGCTCACTCTCCTGCTCCTGTGTCCTCAGGGCAGGGCCTGCTCTTCTCCCGCTCCTGTGTCCTCAGGGCAGGGCTCACTCTCCTGCTCCCTGTGTCCTCAGGGCAGGGCTCACTCTCCTGCTCCTGTGTCCTCAGGGCAGGGCTCACTCTCCTGCTCCTGTGTCCTCAGGGCAGGGCTCACTCTCCTGCTCCTGTGTCCTCAGGGCAGGGCTCACTCTCCTGCTCCTGTGTCCTCAGGGCAGGGCTCACTCTCCTGCTCCTGTGTCCTCAGGGCAGGGCTCACTCTCCTGCTCCTGTGTCCTCAGGGCAGGGCCAGTTCACCCGCTCCTGTGTCCTCAGGGCAGGGCTCACTCTCCTGCTCCCTGTGTCCTCAGGGCAGGGCCCTAACTTTTTTTTTTTTTTTTCTATTTCTGTGTTGGGGTTGACCTGCAGCGTCCGTTTGAGGTATGTGTGTGAAGCTGGCGTACATGCTTAGTCCTGCAGTGTCCTCTTGCGGGGCTGCTCCTGAGCAGGAGACAGTGGCCTTCGTTTCTTCTGATTAGTTTTGGCTTCTGACTTGTCAGGTAGCAGAGCAGCAGCACCTGCCTGTTCCCGGGGCCCATGTGCTCGGAGCACTTCTTCCATCCTTTCCTCTAGGTGTCGCCTGTCCTTCAAGGGGAGGGCTACTTCTTGAAAGCAACAACAACAACAAATGCTCCTGTTTTCTAATACAATAGGCTAGTCTGAATTGTTTTGGGGTAAGGAACTGAGGTCATTAATAGTCACAGTGCTTATGAAAACATGTGTGTTAATTATTGTTCTATTGGTTTGTGGTGGTTGCTTTCTTAAGCCTACTTTGCCTAACAAATATCCAAGTGCTGTGTGCTGTACACTCGTAGCCTCATGGGAGAGCTATGTGCTGTTCACTCATAGCCTTGTGGGAGAGCTGTGTGCTGTTCACTCACAGTCTCATGGGAGAGCTGTGTGCTGTTCACGCGTGGCCTCGTGGGAGAGCCTATCCTGTTGGTACTAGGGTTTTTTTCCAGGATCCTCTGTAGGGAATGCATGGTGGTCATACATTCCTTTAGCTTGTTTTTATTGTGAAATGTTTTTCTTTCTCCTTCAGTTCTGACAGATAGCTTTGCAGGGCATAGTGGATGGTCTGGGTGGGGCTCTTAGAACTTGAAGTACATTGTTCCGAGGCCTTAGGGCCTTTCGAGTTTCCACTGAGAACCCGGCTACAGCGCTCAGCCTTAATCAGGACATTTATACCAGCCTGTCTAAGGCTCAGGGAACGTCCTGGGAGAGGAGACAGAAAGAATGAAAGAGTTGAGGGTGCGGATGGCTGTGATTAATCAGGGTGCAGTGTGTGTGTATGTGCATGTGTGTGCGTGCGTGTGTCTGCGTGTGTATATGCATATGCATATGCATATGTGTGCGTGTGGGCGCGCGTATGTGCACGTGCGAATGTGTACGTGTGCATGTGTATGTGTGCATGTGTGCATGTGTACGTGTGTGCGCGCGCGCGTGTGTGTGTGTGTGTGTGTGTGTGTGTGTATAAGTGTGTGCATGTGTGTGTGCATGTGCACGTGCGCATGCCTGGCCTTGGGGATGCCATCACACTGAACAGAGGAAACCTCTGATACAAAGCCACATGGTTAGTTACTATCATCCTGACAGAATACCTGCCACCAGAATTGACTAAGAGCCAGGCAGTGGTAGTGGACGCCTTTAGTCTCAGCACTCAGCACAGGAGGCAGCACAGGAGGCAGAGGCAGGTGGATCTCTGTGAGTTTGAGGCCAACCTGGTCTACAAAGGGAGAGTCCATGATAGCCAAGGATACACAGAGGAAGCCTGTTTCAAAAAACAAAACAAAACAAAACAAAAAAAGAACAACAGAATTTGGCTGGGCATGGTGGCACACGATTTAATCCCAGCACTCAGGAGGCAGAGGCAGGTGGATCGCTGTGAGTTTGAGGCCAGCCTGGTCTACAAAGCAAGTTCAGGACAGCCAAGGCTACACAGAGAAACCCTGTCTTGAGAAAAAAAAAAACAAGAGAATTGACTAAGAATGAGGTTTGTACCTGGAACACTACCATGTGGTTCTGTGAACACAGCCATGGACTGGTAGATGAGCCTGCATCTCCCTAAGCCGCTGAGCCCACCAGCTCCTCTGGCTGGTTCCAACCCACTGGGTTGATGTCCCTGACCCTGACACCCACCTCCACATTTCCACTTGACACAGTCGCAGCTTTCAGAATTTCTTGTCAGCCAGAGGGCAGCCAGGAAGAGCCCTCCTCACCAGGATTGTTTCCTAAAGACAAAGCAGAGCAGGCAGACTCAGGCAGTGTACCATCAGGCAAACAGGGTCAAGGCTGGCGAGTGGTGGCCCCCAGGCAGCTCCAGCTGCTCTGCATCTTTGTCAATAGGCAACTTTCCCGGAACACACAGAATGCTCTGATGATGGGTTAGACTTGGCTGCTCAGGGACCAAAGCTGTGTAATACAGACAGCAGCCAGATGCCCCCAGGAAGTGACATTTGGAACTTAGCTGGTCAGAGAAGGGTCTCCTGATCTCTCACATGAGAGCAAAGCTGTGGCTATGGGGTGCAAGGACAGCATCCTGCTGAGGGTTCAGACCTTTCAGATGAGGCACAGATCCCCACGAGGCCACACATAAGCACACCTGGTAGAGGTGAACTGCCTAGTCTTTTTTTTTTTTTTTAAGATTTATTTATTTATTATGTACACAGTGTTCTGCCTGCCAGAAGAGGCATCAGATCTCATTATAGATGGTTGTGAGCCACCATGTGGTTGCTGGGAATTGAACTCAGGACTTTTGGAAGAACAGCCAGTGCTCTTAACTGCTGAGCCATCTCTCCAGCCCCAAACTGGCTAGTCTTAAGACAGGCTGACTTTAGATCTTTTCGAATGGAAGGGGTTTAAGGGAGGGTCTATGTAGCCCAAGCTAGTTTCTTCCAAACTTCTGCCAATCTTCCTGCCTTTGCCTCTTCAGGGTTAGGTCTCACAGAGTGAGAGGACCTGTGGACGTGAGAGGACCTGTGGACGTGAGAGTGAGAGGACCTGTGGACGTGAGAGTGAGAGGACCTGTGGACGCCTGGCTCCATCTCAACACTAAGAGGCTGGTGGGGGAACGGTTAGAGAAAAATGTGTGACGTGAGCTAATGAAGGGGGCTCTGTGGGGAAAGGGGCTGGACACCGAGACTAACGACCTGGGCCCATGTGAAGGTGGAAAAAGAAAACTGACCATTCACAGTTCTGTACACACACATACTACCCCCACACACAAGTTTTTAAAAAGAAAAACTATATAGTATATATGGAGATGTATGTATGTACATATATATACATATACATACGTATACATATACACCTATGAGGAAAGTGATGTCTGTTTTGGGAGCGGAGCTACAAACTACAGGGCCAGCAGCTCTTTGCTCTAGAGGTGGTCATCTGTCTCTATCTACTGCTAAAGACACAGTGAAGGTAAATGGACTACAACATGCCCCATCTGGTCACCATGATGGCTCCTCAACACCCCCCTCACAACACACACACACACACACACACACACACACACACACACACACACACACACACACGTGCACGCTGCTTACCATCTATTTCTCTTTGCTTGTTTTTTTTTGTTGTTGTTGTTTTGTTTTGGTTTGGTTTGGTTTTGGTTTTTCGAGACAGGGTTTCTCTGTGTAGCCTTGGCCATCCTGGACTGACTTTGTAGACCAGGCTGGCCTCGAACTCACAGTGATTCGCCTGCCTCTGCCTCCCGAGTGCTGGGATTAAAGACGTGCGCCACCACGCCCGGCTCTGCTTGTTTGTTTTTAGAGACAGTTTCTCTCTGTATCCTTGGCTGTCCTGGAAGTTGCTCTGTAGACCAGGCTGGCCTCAAACTCACATCGGTCCGCTTGCCTCTGCCTCCTGAGTGCTGGGATTAAAGGCTGCTATTTCATCTACTTCTAAGCCATGTTGTGGTCTGAGCCCAGGGACTCACACATGCTAAACAATGGCCCTCCATAAGGCCCAGTCTTGGACTTCATTTTCTTACTTGTGTCCAGTTGCTAGGCTAGCTTCAAAGGCATGTAGGGCACAGGACTCCCATGAAATCTCAGAGGCAAAGGTAACCTTTAATCCAAATCTCATGTGAGTCCAGCAGGAGGTACATGAACTTCAGGACTGTTCAGCCAGAGGCCCTGGGAGGCGTGCTTGCCACCATCACTGGGCCAGCCCTAGCCTTGCTCAGGCTTAGATGTGAGTTCTCAGCTGGAGACTCCCCAGTCATGTGACGGAATGGAATGGAGGCTCTGCGCTTCAATGGCACCACAGATCTGAGGTGGGACAATCAGGGGGCTTTGCAGTGACCACCAGGGCCTGTCGCCCCACCCCAAAATGGCCCTTCCTTTCATGTTGGGGGAGCAATGTCTAGATGGTCCCTGCAGGGGGCAAGATCCCCTCCTTCTGACAGACATCTGCATGACACAAGGAATGTAGGTAGATAGGAGGAAATCACATTATCACCTTTCTTTCATTTGAGATCCAAGGAGTTAACGGCTGGAAATAGTAAGCACAGGACAGTTTTGGTGTGGTCAGTGAACTGACTCCAGTAGATGCTTATGTTAATTAGCAAATCTTAGCAAAATTGCAGAGTATGAGAGCAAAGTCCCCAAGAAGCTCAGCTAAAACTAATCAATAACTTGGGGAGGGGGAGTTTGAGACAGGGTTTCTCTGTGTAGCCTTGGCTGTCCTAGACTAACTTTGTAGACCAGGCTGGCCTTGAACTCAGCGATTGCATGTCTCTGCTTCCTGAGTGCTGGGATTAGAGGCGTGCAACCACCATGCCCGGCCTAATCAATAACTTTTTAAGATGAGCTACCAGTAGAAAAATCATATTCATGCTAGCACTGACAACTAGTCATGTGGTGGTGGCACAGCCTATAATCCCAGCACAGAGACAGATCCACCAGCAGAGGCAGGCGGATCTCTGTGAGTTCAAGGCCAGCCTGGCCTACAGAGCGAGTGCAGGACAGCCAGGGCTACACAGAGAAACCCTGTCTCAAAACAACAACAACAAAAATACTGGCAACTAAAGCAAGATGCTGTCAGTAGACACCATGAGAAGCTGTGAGTAAGGCTCAGCTGCACACAGAACCTAAGATGTGGTGAAATTCTGCGATCGCTCCCAGCGCCCTGAACGCAAGGGCAGTGGCAGGAGCAGGTGTGATGTTAGCACAAAGGTAACATGAGGACCAGGACCTGAGAATACGGGGTGGGCGTGCATCTCAGGCAGACTGAGGGGGTCGCAAGAGGCAGGGAGCAGGGAAAGGAGATGGGCCCTTCTGTCCTTCACTGTCAGGCTCGGAACACGTCAATGAGCATTCTATGCAGGGAGTTTTGTAACCTGTATGGACCGTACCCCGCTCTGTACGCGCACTGCTCCTCTCAGCTGTTCTCCTTCCCACACTAGGAACAGGCGCCTCTCAGGTCCGCCTTCTTGTGACATCGACTGACTTTGAGTACACTACATGCACAACCGCTGACACGGAGTGTCAAGTGACACTGGAGACTGGCCATGGTCTGGGGTCACCCACATACTGTCTCTATGTAGAGGTGAAGAATGGCACGCCTTCTCCACCATACTTTCTCAACCGTCTCAGCCCACAGAGCAGTCCTTGGCTGTACTGTTTTTCTTCTAGTGACAGATCAGAATATGGGGTAAGACCTGATTCCTGGAAAAGTCCTGGGCCCCAGGGCCCACAGCAGCAGCAGCCTCTGCTTGCAGGTGCCTTCCAAGAACAGAAAATGGCTTCCACTCCCTGGCTCCCTGCCACAGAGGAGAAGCTTAGCCGGGCGAGGAGGAGACGTGGCCTCTTGCGAACGGTGCTCACCTCCTTCATATTCCGGTCTCTCTGCTGCCATGAAGCATCGGCTACAATATTAAACCTGCCAGGGTCCCTTTCCTTTCCAAAAGACACATTTTGTGCTTCTCCCTGCTCCGTTTGCTGGTTTCCGTCGAAGATCTATGAAGAGGGATTACTGATGACCATGCGGACGAGCCAACACTGGGCTCTCCTGAAACCCCCACCAAGTGAACCGGGCATTCCTTCTACATTTAGCCTCAGGGTGGGAGCAGAAGAAACTCACATTTTTGCAAAAACATAGAAACTGGTCCAGGTGCTGCCGTGCTCTGCTCTGAACCGCCTTGGCCTGACTCCGACAGTCTGCATGGCTCTTGCACTGCTGGCTCACTATTGGCTCACAACCATCTGTAAGGGGATCTGATGCCCTCTTCTGGTGTTCATGAAGACAGAGCACAAATGTACATGAAATACATAAATAAATAAATCTTTTTTAAAAAGTATTAAAAAGCACCAAGTCCTGAAGATTTTGTAAGTCTCCTTATACTTGCTTTAGCAATGCTAGTGCTTGAAGCAATACAGGATGCATTGAGGACAGAACAAAATATACTTTTGGGGGGCTGGTGAGCTAGATTAAAGGTTACAGGAGATTGCTGCCAAGAACGACAACCTGAGTTCTATCCTCGGAACCCACATCAAGGTGGAAGGAGAGAAAGGTCTCCTGTAAGTTACCCACTGACATCTGTATAGCTAACACACAGGCACACAGCATATAAATACAATAAAGGGGCTGGAGAGATGGCTCAGCGGTTAAGAGCACTGTCTGCTCTTCCAGAGGTCCTGAGTTCAACTCCCAGCAACCACATGGTGGCTCACAACCATCTATACTCAGACCTGATACCCTCTTTTGTCCTGCAGGTGTACATGCAGATAGAGCATTCATATACGTAAATATAATAAAAATGGCTTTAAAGAAAAAAAATAAAGATCTTAAAAGTGTTTAATTCCAAAGAGAGACTGATAATTTTCAAAAATAACTACAGTCATTTTTTTTACTCTCTGAAAACAAAACAAAACAAAACAGTAAGGCCCTCAAGTCATGGATTAAAAATCATTCAGTGTTATGATATACAATCATAAGACTGACCCCTATGAAATATGCTTGTGGAACAGGCAGTAATCAATAGCACATCAAAACCTTCAGATCAGGAGCTAGGAAGATTGCTTGGTGGGTCCTGTGCTTGCAGAGGACCCATAATGCATCTCACAGCCTTCTGTAAGTCCAGTTCTGACCCTCTTCTGACCTTTGCAGGCACTGCATAATACACACTGTGCACGTGCACACATGCAGGCAAACAACCCATATACATAAAAATAAATCTTAAAAGAAAAGAACATTCCTTCAGAACAGCCAGACTCATGCTACCTGAGCGGCCACACTGACTCTTACTACCTGAGAGAACGGCTGCAGTGATGCTTGTGACCTCAGAGCTGCCGCGCTGACCCACGTGACTTGAGAGACTAGCTTAGAAGAGTGGCTTCCTGAGCTCTCACGAGCAGGGAGTGTAGACCACGCCAAACCCAGGTGGCCTGAGATCTCAAGATAAATTCATGGGCGTCAATACTAGCAGTCGGTAGCTTTCTAAATTCATTTTGTGATGCCTGCAATAAATTAGAGCAAAATAAAAGCGCAGCCCAACCCTACAGAACTTTATTTTGGGGACTTCCTAACACGCATACAGGTGGAGAAGTGACAGTCTTAGGACCACGGCCCTGCGTCAAGCAAGTAACCTGACGGAGTTTACAGATGTTCTTGCACAAACCTACTTCTCTTTTTTGGCATATTCTAACTGAAAACTAAAGCCACCTCAACCTTCCTGTAAAATGCAGTCTGCTTCCCCACCTGGCAAGGGCTCCTGAAGCATAACCGGCATGTTAGTCACACCTGGTGGAATAAGCGTTACTTCAGAGTGGCTGAGCAAGTCCACTTTGGTGGCCATCAGGTCCTGCTGCACAGGCTGCCTCTAGGTGTGACCTAATCACCTGCAGTAGGCACCATCTTCAAGTGTACGTGTGTGTGTGTGTGTGTGTGTGTGTGTGTGTGTGTGTGTGTGTGTGCTGTGTGTACTGTGCGTGCGTGTGTATGCGTGCATGTGTGCATGTGTGCTCTGTGTGTGTGTACTGCCTGAGTGTGTGAGCATGAAGAGACCAAATGAAGTCCTTTTTCATCACTCTCTCTGGTACTACCTTGAGACGGGTCTCTCACTGAACACAAGTTTGTCATTTCAGCTAGGCTGACTGGCCAGTAAGCTCCAAGAATATGCGTGTGTCCCACTGCCCCCCAGGGCTGTGACTTCAGGCATACAGTCACACCTGGGTGGTGCCAAGGGTTCAAACTCTGGCTCCCATGCTTGCACAGCAAGCGCTCTGACCCATCTTCCTTGCTGCAGGCCCTCAAACACTCTTTATTTGTCCCAAATCCACTTCTTATGAAAAGGGGACCATGGGTACGTACTTCTTTCCTTCTGGGCCCCTCAGAATGTACTGAGGTTCCAGACATTTTAAAGGTGATCAGTGAAACTGTGAAAACTTTACAATTTTTAGCATCATCTTGCATTTCAGTGATCTTTAGTCTTTCCCTGAGTTCCCTGTTGTCAGCCGAGCATCTCTTGCAGTGGGTTCTGCATCCTAAGTCAAAGCCATCACCTATGCAACATCATTTATTATGGACACAAGGTGCCCACTACATCATCAAGGACTTCACCAACCTATGAACACAGCACACGCCCAGCCACAGCCTGGCCCACTGTAGGCAGCTGTACATTGCCACCACTGGGCCTGTCTAGTGGTACACTGCCACCACTGGGCCTGTCTAGTGGTACACTGCCACCACTGGGCCTGTCTAGTGGTACACTGCCACCACTGGGCCTGTCTAGTGGTACACTGCCACCACTGGGCCTGTCTAGTGGTACACTGCCACCACTGGGCCTGTCTAGTGGTACACTGCCACCACTGGGCCTGTCTAGTGGTACACTGCCACCACTGGGCCTGTCTGTAGGCAACAGTAAGATGTCTGAGGAGCTTAAGAAGAAACAGGGTCAGGACGTTCAATTTGGAATCGCAGTGTCCATGCTTCATGTAACTGCTTTCATATTTTCTCCAGGTTGAAGTCTTAGAACGTGCTAGATTGGATCTTTTGAGTGAGAAAGCTAACACTGGGGAAACAACTCCTGCACAAGGACATGCTATCGGCAGTGTCACCTGTGTCTACTCTAGCTGGCTGCAGCACAAGAGGGAGACGCATCTACCCTTACTCGGTGTGAGCATGGCACAAAGAAAGAAACCAATGCTTGCCCTTTCAATCCCCAAGTGCCTCCCAGTGGAGGGGTCCCCAGCACAATGGGATGTGGCAGTGAAGGTGTCTCTGATGTCACTACTTACATCATCCACAGCGCGGGCCACTTCTCCAGGGATGGCACTGCAGGGATGAGACGGTGTTAAAAGTGAAGGCACCACTGATGTGCCCCAGAAGCGCTGGCAGTCCCTGTGCAGGTGTTTCCACCCCTGTTTCCTGGGACTCTGGGCTCCTCCCTCCTCTGCTGCTCTGCCACACAGCCTGCTTTTCCCCCCTCTCCTTTTTGTTTCATATTCCCACTTCCTGCCTGTTGTGAGAGTGCGTCAGCCAGTGTGTTAGGATGCACACGTGCCGGTGTAAGGACAAGAGTGACAGAAAAGCAATGCCAGGGGCTCCACGCCTGCAAGAATTAGGGACCTGAAGGAGAGCGGTACGCTTCGAAGCAAAAGCTGAAGGAGAATAGGCAGCAAGAGTGTCAGTGAGGTCCTGCCACCTCTGAGGGCCTTCCAGGAAGATGAGCAGTCTAACGGACACCCTGCCAGACTGGAGGGTCTGCATCTGAGCTACTCAGCACCCCACCTGGAGTGTGGGGTGGTGATGGGTGGACACATGGAGGAGTGTGGGGTGGTGGGTGGACACCTGGAGGAGTGTGGGGTGGTGGGTGGTCACCTGGAGTGTGGGGTGGTGATGGGTGGACACCTGGAGGAGTGTGGGGTGGTGATGGGTGGACACCTGGAGGAGTGTGGGGTGGTGGGTGGTCACCTGGAGTGTGGGGTGGTGATGGGTGGACACTTGGAGGAGTGTGGGGTGGTGATGGGTGGACACCTGGAGGAGTGTGGGGTGGTGGTGGGTGGACACCTGGAGGAGTGTGGGGTGGTGATGGGTGGACACCTGGAGTGTGGGGTGGTGGGTGGACACCTGGAGCAGTGTGGGGTGGTGGGTGGACACCTGGAGGAGTGTGGGGTGGTGGTGGGTGGACACCTGGAGGAGTGTGGGGTGGTGATGGGTGGACACCTGGAGGAGTGTGGGGTGGTGGGTGGACACCTGGAGCAGTGTGGGGTGGTGGGTGGACACCTGGAGGAGTGTGGGGTGGTGGTGGGTGGACACCTGGAGGAGTGTGGGGTGGTGATGGGTGGACACCTGGAGGAGTGTGGGGTGGTGGGTGGACACCTGGAGGAGTGTGGGGTGGTGGGTGGATACCTGGAGGAGTGTGGGGTGGTGGGTGGACACCTGGAGGAGTGTGGGGTGATGGGTGGACACCTGGAGGAGTGTGGGGTGGTGGGTGGACACCTGGAGGAGTGTGGGGTGATGGGTGGACACCTGGAGTGTGGGGTGGTGGGTGGACACCTGGAGGAGTGTGGGGTGGTGATGGGTAGACACCTGAAGGAGTGTGGGGTGGTGATGGGTGGACACCTGAAGGAGTGTGGGGTGGTGGGTGGACACCTGGAGTGTGGGGTGGTGATGGGTGGACACCTGGAGGAGTGTGGGGTGGTGATGGGTGGACTTGTGGAGGAGTGTGGGGTGGTGGGTGGACACCTGGAGGAGTGTGGGGTGATGGGTGGACACCTGGAGTGTGGGGTGGTGGGTGGACACCTGGAGTGTGGGGTGGTGGGTGGACACCTGGAGGAGTGTGGGGTGGTGGGTGGACACCTGGAGTGTGGGGTGGTGGGTGGACACCTGGAGGAGTGTGGGGTGGTGATGGGTGGACACCTGGAGGAGTGTGGGGTGGTGGGTGGACACCTGGAGGAGTGTGGGGTGATGGGTGGACACCTGGAGTGTGGGGTGGTGGGTGGACACCTGGAGTGTGGGGTGGTGGGTGGACACCTGGAGGAGTGTGGGGTGGTGATGGGTGGACACCTGGAGGAGTGTGGGGTGGTGAGTAGAGGGTGAGCACTGTACCCTGCAGGTAGGAAGAGGTGAACAATGTAACAGAAGCAAGCCTTTGAAGAGGACCTGACAGGCATGTTCAGGAAAGCTTACTGCTCCTCAGGCAGCGCTGCACAAATGACTGTGGCTACTGGTGTGAGAGTATCTTATGTACCACGGCCAACAGAATGGAAGACTCAAAGATTTGAAAAGAAAATATCCCTGCCACCACTAGAAACATAGATAACACTTGGAGCTTGGCAATATGGCCCAACGGTTAAGAGCGCTTCAAGATGTAAGTGTGGATTCTAGCACTCATGTAACAGGTCTTGCTTGTACCTGTAACGTGTGCTAGCTGTAGCCGCCCCGCTAGCTGCCCCTAGGCTGCTCAGCAACCTCTGACAACATCCCCTGCCCTCACCAGGTGTGTGCCAGTGCGCTTCAGCTGCACACCAGGTATACAGGACCGACCTTTCTCCCTCTCTTCTGGCTCTTTCTCTCTAGGTTTCTCTTCATTCTGCGGCTCCCTCCTCTCTCTCTTCCCTCCCCCTTTTATAATAAACTTCCTTCCTAATATTAAATATGTTGCAGTGCATTTCTTAGTGGTGACAGTGTGTTGGGGTGGAGACTGGAGGACTAGTGGAGTTTACTGGCAGCTAATCTACATGAACAATCCAAGCTCCAGGTTCAGGGAAAGACGCTGCCTCAAAAGAACAAGCCGAGGAATGATAGAAAAGAATGCCCAGCACCCTCCAGCCTCTATGTGTGTACCTATAAAAACAAACACGCGTGTACACACACACACACACACACACACACACACAGATGATACGTGTCACCCTAGGAGTGTATACTATAAGGAGAAAAGTCTCAGGAAAGCTGTTATGGCATGGGATAACCGGACTCAAAGCATGGAGGAGGCCATAGAGTCAGCAGCCACTGCGAATACATGGACAGCAGTAGCCCAGGTAGGGGAGGTGAGAGGTGAGAGGACAGGGGCAGACATGGAAGGAAGGACACAGAGGCAGGGGTCAGGGTGTCATATGCCACCAATTTTATATTTAAAGATTAGATAATGATAGAGTCAAGGTATCAGTATTATGTTATATGGAGTTATTAAATGAGCATGGAGGCAGAAGGAAAAGGGGGAGGGGTACCTGAGGGGGGGCAGTGGAGGGTCTGTCTTTTTATATGGCTCTGGGCAGGGCCACGCCCCCATGGCAGGTAAGCAGTGACATCACAGGTAGGCAGACTGAAGCAGAATGCTAACACAGGGTACTCTGGCCACATTCAAGCCTGGTCCCACTGGCCTTGTCCTGCACCATAAGGGAACACCACCCCAAAAGACAGCCTAGGCACCGGGCGCTATTCCAGGGTCCAGGGCTGGAACACAGAGGAACAGCTCCCTGCCACTATCCTACTCTCTTCACACATGTTCCCAACCCAGGCCATACACAGTCAGAATGTGACAATAAATTACCAGTTCTGTGCAGACGAACCATCCAACTCTCTATCAAAGGACAAGAGGGGACGGATGCGACAGTGGCCTCAGATGTTTCCTTTCAGCTCCTACAACAATAAAGAGCTTTCAACCACTGGCAGCTCAGAAGCCAGCTCAGCAGCAGACTTGCCCTGACCTCTGAAATTTCCCCACAGGGTAGCCAGCTCAGTGCTACTCTGTTTTTTTATTCAACTTTAACAGATCTGTTCACTAAGTAGCAACAACAACAACAACAACAAAATTTATTTCCTGGTATTCTGGGCTAAATCACTCAAGCATTTTTGAAGGAATTTCAAGAATTTGGCTTGTGGCTTGTTATTCTGACCTTCCCTGGGGGTCATCCAGATGATGTCATGGTGACTTACTAGAGGGGAACAAAGCGTGATAGTGAGCTGTGCTCACAGAGTGGGAAGGCCAGCCTCCTCCAGGCCGGAGGCAGATGAAGGTGGGGTTCATGTTGCTTTGTGGGAACTGTCAGTGCACTCTGACACCTGGGAGCTGCCTTGAGGAAGCCCACCCACCTTCTACCTCGGTGCCTGGAAGCACCTTGCACTCAGCTGTGACACCGGCTGAAGCCTGTGTAGTCTGGTTTCTTCCCACACCCAGCGGGCGTCCACTCGGCACAGCCTGTGCAATCCTGTCTGTCTTTCATATAGCATTTGATACCTTCTCAAATGCCTGCAAGCATGCACCTGGCCTCTACCCACTTCTTTAACACCTGGGAGAAGGGGGAATGCTTTCTTCTCATGAACTCTTCCTGGCTTCTCCAGGGAGGGACACTTTTTTTTCTTAAGAACCAGCTGTCTGGGCTGGAGAGATGGCTCAGAGGTTAAGAGCACTGACTTCTCTTTCAGAGGTCCTGAGTTCAATTCCCAGCAACCACATGGTGGCTCATAGCCATCTATAGCATGATCTGATGCCCTCTTCTGGCCTGCAGGTGAACATGCACACAGAGCATTGTATATAACATAAATAAATAAATCTAAAAAAAAAAAAAAAAGAACCAGCTGTCCTGTGAAGATTATTAAAATGTTTTTGTAGTTTTTGTTTTCTCTTGTTTCTGTTTGTTTGTTTGTTTGTTTGTTTGTTTATTTTGAGGCAGTTTCTCTGTGTAGCCATGGCTGTCCTAGAACTCATTCTGTAGACCAAGCTGGCCTTGAACTCACCTGCTTCTGCCTCCTAAGTGCTACGATTAAAGGCATGCACCATCATTGGTTGGCTGAAAACATCTTTTTTTCAAAAATCAGAAAGGTTTCTGGTTTTTTTTTTTAAGGGAAAATTCCCTGCAGTGCTTTATTCCATGCTTTTTACACCATGAGCATCCAGAACCATTCCTAAGATCAGTGTTCTGAGCGCTAAAACATGGAGTCAGGTGCGCTGAACAGCAGGTGCTTCTCAGCATTGCTAAAGTCAGGTAGAGCTGCATCACTAGAGGCAGACACACAAGTTTTGGGAAAAAAGCCACCAGGGCTCTGAGACACTAGGCAAAACACACCAGGGGAAGCCACACCTTTGAGAAGCGGGTTGGCCAAATTAACTGTAGGCCTTAGCTGTTCACGTTGGTGGTGTGAGGAGGCCTGAACTTGAGCTTCTTCCAGGAACCTTAGGGCTTATGCCTCTTGGGAAGGGAAGGCATCCCTGAAGCCTCCTCTGTGGATGAGAGAGGCAGTGCAAGGCTTCGAGAGAGGAAGCTGCTCGCAAGGCCTCAGGGACGCTGAGGTTCTGTGCTGGGGAAACTTCTGGGGTTCTTGTATCCTAAAAAGCACCCTGTACTCACCAGGCTCACAGCTCCGTCATCGTAACCGTCAGTCTTTGATGTCTTGATGTGATCACAGTGCCTGCAGTGGCCACAGCTCCCGGCGCCTCTTAACTCCAATGTGGGGGTGACCCTCTTCCTCTCCATTATAGCTCCCTGGCTGAGCGGAGTGGCCGGTGGCTTCTGGGTGACACGGATGCTCCATCCTGACAGTTTGTGGCTCAGCTCTGATGTCCTCTGCCCTACCTGGGATGCGACTGCTGCCCCCAAGCTTTCCTACAGCATTCTAGCACTTTCGGTCAATTCTCACTCAGCTGTGGCCCAACAATCATCCTGGGGTATCCCCTGAGCTGCCAAAGCACCATGCTGGCAATGCAGGCACTCACCACCAGGCTGCTATGGGGGTTCTTCTCTGCTGCTCCAGGCGGTTGCGTGGCTCCAGCTCCCGCAAGCACTGCTGTAGCCCTGCAGTCTCTGACTTGCAAGCGGCAGGAATGATTTACCCTGGGTTACAGCCAGTCCTCGTGAGGAGACCCTGCACTCCCCTATGCAAGCAAGATCTAAGTGGCGACCCTAACCCTAACCCTAACCCTGAATGTCAATGTGAAGAACACGTTTATTTGGGTGTCAGAGGGCAAGAGGAGGCCTTGTAGCAAGGGGAGCTGCAGGGGAGCTGGGCACACCAAACAGTGGAGGGGAAGGCATTTAAACACTGTGCGGATGGCTTAGTATTTATTGTCGCCATCACATTAGGTACATGCTGGGAGTAGAAAGAGGTAAGGCTGGACCCCAGGTGAGGCTCACACAAGAGTGCACAAGCACATGCTCTCACCTTGCAGAGCCTCACTGCTCAGCAGTGCCCTCTGACCAGCTGCCTAAGAGCACCAGGAGAGAGTGTCGGAACTCCTCAGCATCCTCTCGGAGTTTCTGTGTAACGAAAAAAGCTCACACAACTCATCATGGCACTACAGTCCAGCTGTAATCCACAAAATAACAAAGTTGCTGCAACTAGTAATCCTGCATTGGTTGTTATGAACTAGCAGTTCTTTGTCAAACATACAAGGGGAGTGTTTGCCACACATAAGCCCAGGTCCCCTTCACAAATTCTTAAACAATAGCTCTGGAGTTAGTGATCTGAGTGCAGCTCATGGTTCCACATGCTCCATATTTTAAGGTTCGTAGGAAATGGAAAACCAGGTTATGTGACAGCTTCTGCAGTACAGCTCACCATGCGCATGCGCAGTCTTCTGATCCACCTCACACCCTGGTGATGCTGGTGGTGCACTGGGCTGTGGTAAGCAGGCTGTGCAGACCAACTTCCGGAGGCTTCAGCCTCACGCCAGCAAGAGGCAACTACCATGTCTGTGTGCGTGACAGAGTTCCTTGGACAGTTGGCACCGCAGTTTTCAGGAACTCTGAGGACAATGCAGCTGACATCCTGTGCGGCACATGTCCCTGCCGATGCCCAGCAATTATCCCAAGGACTTTCAGCTTGATAATTTGATGATGAATAGATGAAAGGATGTGGCATGGTTTAATATTTACTATCAGCAACACATCGTAACATGTTAGTTGAGCTTAAACATATGGCTTTTGTCTCTTTAGCTAGGAATAATGGAGATTCTTGGAAACATGTTGATAAAATGGCAAAGCTAAGCTGAATCAAGCTTTCATTACACAGAACACAGATAGTTATGAATCTTATTCAAGATAGGCTGATCTTCCTAAGGTGGTAGAGAATTTAAAATGAGGTCCACATAAATCTATTCTGAATGAACTTAGCTGAGGTCTTCACATTTGACCATGTCAGGTCACTCCTATTTGCAGATGGTGATCACACTATTGTAAGAAGGCTTTATTTATTTTTTATTTTCTTTCCTGTTTCCCATTCTGGTCACATTGTTCTTTAACATAAGGTAGAACAATATTTTTAATCAATGGTATAAAAATATCCACCACAATCTCATATTGGAGACTTGCCAAATAAACTAAGTAAAATAGCTGTTTTCCTGGCTGTTCTTTCTAGAAGCCACTGACAGCCTAAGGACTGCTTGAATATGATGCTGGGGCATGGACGCCTACCTTAGCTGACATATACAAACACTTTCTACCTTTAAACTTTAAAATGACTGTGGGGGCTGGAGAGATGGCTAGCAGTGAAGAACAGTCTGGGTTCAGTTCCCAACACTCATATGGAAGCTCATGACATGTAAGTCCTGTCCCAGGATATAGGATGCCTACTCTGAACTGAGGGCAACTGAATGCACAGGGTGCAGACATACGTGAGGGCAAGACACCACACATGTAACAACAGCTGTGACTTATGCGGCTAAATCTCCACTGTGGCTGTCTCAAGCCATTTGTCTACCGGCCAAAAACTACTCTTATTTCATTTGCTCAGTGCCAGTATATGCTCCAGGGCGTCCTTTTCTCTAGTGAGCACTGGAAGCTAAAGCTCTCCTGGTGCCCTGGAACAGTCCTCTCTGACAGAGCAGGGCTCTCCTAAGACCTGCGCCACTCAGCCTTCTGAGGGTGGATGGTGATTTTGGCGGTGCTGAGGTCACTTCTACCCTAGTCGTAGCCAGGCTGGAGGAAGCTGTGCGAATGCTTCCCTGCTGACACTGCCCCGTCCTGCGCAGAACACAGTGCCAGGCCTCACGGCTACGCCTGTTCATCCTTCCCTGGTACTATATAGAAAGAAAGAAAATACAAAGTTTTAAACCCTTGAAGACCCAGCAGGTACCTTTTCCCCCAAGAAAAGGAAGTTACTGAAAGTCCATGGTACACAAGACACAGGAAGTGAGATGCAAAGAGCCTGGACTTCAAGGTTAGGGGACTTGGGGCTAGGTAGAAGGGACAGACGGGATCCAAGCCAAGGCCAAGGCAGTGAGTGAAAGAATTCAGAAGGAAAATGACAAGAAAGGAGTACAAAACCTGCAAGGAGATCAAAGGCCTGAGCATTCTCTTAAGGGCAGTGCCAAGGCTGGGAAAGGCCGTCCACAGTAAAGCTTCTCAGCACACACACACTTTGAACAGCTTTCTGGATTTCTGTGACGCTCGTGGGAGGTAACAGGAAGTGCTACCTGTGGAACGCTAGGGGGAACCATCTGAGACTTACAGAGGTCAGAGGACACATGCAGGCTCCAGACAGAACAGCAGCGATGCCAGCTGGGCCTGCCAGAGTTCTGCACTGGCTTCCGCAGTGTCGGTGGAAAGGCTCTAAGTGGCTGAGGTGATGGTCTTGGTTTTTGCCTTATTTTGTTGCTTTCCTGTGTATTTGGGGTCTATCCTTCCTCTGCCTTTACAAGCAGTGGATGCTGGCCCAGCCTCTCAGAGACACCAGCCACACGTCACAGTGAAGCACACTTGTGTCCACCCTAGCCGAGCTCACATCACACCACACTGTGGCCTAACATCAGGGTGAAGAGCACACAACCAGGGCTCAGTTTTCATGCACTCATGCCCACTGTTGAGGACAGAGGAGACTGAGCAGGACCCTATGAGAGGACCTGACCAATGCAGACTTCTAGTTCCTGGCTTAACATCCCTCATAAAGGGTGGAAGCGGGCAGAGGCTACCCTGAGGATGCCCAACAACCTGCTGCAGACAGATGGCCTTGATGCAGGGCTGTGGCTGGGTCAGACTGTATGCCACCTTGGTAGGGATCTGCTCAGAAGTAAAAAAGGCTCAAAGGGAAACCGGAATCAAGGAGTGCTTGTGAACAAGCTTCTACAGCTTGGTTAGGGCCGCTGCAGAGTACAGAGCCCCTTCAAGATTCCTGCTGACACGTCCACTGTGTGGCTTTATGATGGGGCCTTTGGGAGGTGATGTAGTCACTGAGGACTCTACCCTCATGAAGAGGACAGGACTAGAGAGCTGTTTGCTCTCCCACTCCACATGAGGGCATCCAGCCATTACCAATTAGAGAAATGAGCTGGCTATAGACACCAAATCTGCAGTGCCTTCATCTTGGGCTCCCAAACTGAAAGAAATAAATGCTCTTTGTAAATTACAGAGTCGTGGGCATTTTGTTGTAGCAACACAAGATTTGAGCAGTTGTGTTTCTGCAGATTTACTAAACATAGAATTGTACAACTTAACATGAATGAATTCATGGTGTATAAATTACACAGCAAGGCTGTTGGATGTATGATGTGTGAATTATTTCTTAAATACTTGAGAGAACAAAGATACATTTTTTAGGATTCGTCCCTGCCCCAGTATACAACAGCGTGCTACGTGACAACTGAAGAGTTCCTTCTACATCACTGGATGGGACAAAACACCAAAGTCATTGTACTTTTGCATCCTTTGCAGGGCAGAACTCAAAACAACCACGCACATGTTGGTTGATGAGTCTAACAGGACAAATGAAAATGTAATTATCTCTACTAATTTCAGGTGTAGAATAGCATTTTCCATTTCCAACTCAACTATCCTTTTTTCTTTAACCTACAACCAAGGACTCAAAAGGAAAATCTACCAACGCAGCACTTACTTGGCCATATGGAATTACTGTGAATGAACAGAGTACAAGAAAGGGTAGAAACAGCCTCAGCAAGGTCAACTGTCAGGTTGTGCAGACTCCTTCACATACTGTAAATACCAGACAAGCCCACCTTAGCAGGGCCTGGTCTGCTCCCCTACCCACCCCCCATGGCTCTGAGCCCTCCCTACCAAGGGCAGTCCTGACACTATCAGCAGCAGTCACAAAGACTTTCTAGGGATGCGAGACTCAAGACTCCAGACTCTCTACCTTCTGGTCAGCAAGGTACCAGAGAGCCTCGCTGGGAAGTGAAGAGTTTACGGAGGAAGCCATACAGACTGTCCAGCCTTAAAAAAAAAACAAAACGTGGTCAAGGAAAGAGAGGATCTTACATGAGGATAGGGAAGTGCAGAGTGGAGGTTGGACTCTGGAAGCAAACTAGAGCATGGACTGCTGGATTTTACAAGCCAGTAAAGGGAAACGCATGTTTAACTCCCGTAGACAACTGGTTAAGGAGTGGTTTTCCTGCTGGAGGCTACTGTACCCGCTGTGGAGTCATTATCAGTCCATACTGCTTAAAATAGTCTCTCACACTAACGACTCAGTTAACACAGAGCTGTACAACTTGCTGGTGGCTGGTGCTCCAGTCTCTTCAGAGAAGAAATCAGGTCTCTCCTTCTAGGGAATTCCTGCAAGGACTTTGGCCTCTGCGTGCTGAAGACTCAGTCCCTCCTGAAGGGAATTTACTCTCCAGATCTGCTCTGAAAGAATCTGTGATCACCTGGAGGCAATATTTTCTATTAATTCTAGACTATGATTTGTTGTACAAATCGCTAAATTTCATTATGAAAAACCTCTGGAATATTTTAATAAAATTTAATTCCCAGGTTTCAGACTATAATATAGCAGCTGCAGTCTGGTGTTTGGCCAAATTTATTTTAAAGTATTTCTTAATGGTACTCTACATGGATGTTCCCCAACTTTACCTTTGTTCACTGCTTGAACATAGAAATGGCATTTATTTCTGTAGTTGGCCCCTGTACATGTAACACCCCCACCCCCATTTATATGGTGAAGTATTAAGTCCTAGTATCTCAGTGGGTGACATTTGAAGACCATGCCTTCAAGGCGAATGATTCAAGAAAGCCTGGAGGGTGAGCTCTTTTGTAATTTCATTGGTGTCCCTTTGAAAGGAACTCTGGAGACACAGGTAAGTCAAGGGTACATGGAGAGATCACAGGAGACCTTGGGGAAGCAGGCACCTGTAACCCCAAGCACGTGGGACAGCCCTCTCAAGCACTCAGAAACCTCTGCTCAGTTCTGGAAGGCGGCTCTCAACGGTTAGCTGTGCTTTCCTGGTGTGCTCCTGAGCCTGGAGCTCGCTGCTGCAAGCTCAGCTCTGTCTTGGGTTGCAGGACTGGGTGAGAAGTACTGAGTTCTGCTTCTCGTGGTGAGAGAAAGTGGTCCTGAGCTGGGTGCTGAGGCACAGTCCTAGGCTGAAGCTTCTGTATAGAGCTGAGGCTGGGGCTTGGAAGCACACAGAGATGTACTGTCACTTGTCGCCAGAACAAATGTTTCTTCCTTCAAAGTTTACTCTTAGGCGAATTTGCAAAGATGTGAAATGCTGCCAGTGGCTCTCAGCAGTTTTCCTTGTCTTTGACCCTGGAAGGAAGCCTTGTGTTACAGGAGGCTGCCCATGCAGTCATCTGGTCTCTCTGGCCAGCAATCTGTTACAAACTCACTTCTAAAATGCAGATTGGATCATGCCTTCCCTGCATTAAGATTATTTCTGTAGTGTCTCAATGCCTGGTAAAGTGAAGTCTTTAGGCGGCAGCTGTGGGCCTCTGTGGCCTAGGCTCTCATCCCTTTAGCCTGTGTTGCCTCCAGCATACCACCAAGCCTTGATGGTCACATTTCACTCTCCACAGAGACCTGTCTTCTGAGCTGTCAAGTCGGCTGTGCAGCATGCACGTGCAGTCCCTACCACTCGGCCTCCAGCTCAAACTTTTGGGGGGGTTGATTTTAGATCTTGTAAGTTTCAAGATCTCTGCTTGGCAGCCAATGCCATACATGGCATTTCTATTTTTTGTACTTTATCGATCTATTTGTTCTGTTGTGTGCTCTAAGAGAGCAACAATTAGGATTATATGATTACTGTTTGTTAAGTACTTTATGGCCATGGTTCAGCAGAGCTGAGGAAGGAGCCAGGTTAGGAGCCCTCAGGCAAGAGGGCAAGGATGCCAAGTGTGGGCGGGGGAAGGAGCCTTGATTGAGGTCAACTACCCATAGATCCTGGATGCTAAAAACAAAGTGGATTGAGTTGGTCTCCTTCCTGGGGGAGCTCAAGGTAAGGTTCACAACAGTGGATTGCCAAGCCAACCCCAGTTGCTCAGGCTCCCCACAGCCTTGAGAGGGGTGGTTTCAAACACCCCAGACTCCCTTCACACTCACCTGCATCTGATGCTGAAGCTGCCACAGCCTCTGCTCTGAGAAGTCTGATTCCCTAGCATTTCCCTGCCACCTTAAGGGGAGTGAAGAACGTGGTTAAGCCCTGGACGGGTACCTTCCCGTGGACCCCTCCCTCCCACACATGCACAGCACCTAACTACAACAGCTTTTCCTGGGCTCTGCTTACTGGCTCACAGAACACTGGGCCTTGTTCTGTGTGTGGAATACATATCACTTTACCACGGCCTTGAAAACCGGTCTTACCTGTGTCTGTTCCCAGCCCTCTCTGATCCTGCCTCCTGAGCCTCAGCCCTTCCCCTCCATCATCTCTGGAGAGCCTAACACACCTAGAGGTCTTGAACGGCCCCTCAGTCAACACTCACAGGTCTTGTGTTCATCCCTTGCACTGTTAATAGCTATACATACATGTTGTCTGCCTGTCTTCTCACCCCCGCCACTCCACCCTGCCTGGGTGAGCAGGGGCAGTGTGGGTTGTACACTCCTTAACAAGTTAAAGCAATCTCAGGGCCGACACATACACTCCCAGTTCTGTGAGTAAACAGGTTGAAATACTGACTATAGGAATAAAAATCACCTGGCACTTGAGGGGAATATAAGACTTCTTCCTTCTGCCGAGTCAGCCAGTCTACATTCTGCTTAGTTGTGTCATAAATGCACAAATATATCTATATCTGAAACTACCTTATTACTTAGGAGAGCGGAGAGGCAGTGTTATCTAGGGTTTGGCAGCTGTTTTTACGACGTGGTACAGACAACAGGGGCCAAAGTAGGCCAGGACCACAGCCTGTCTAACAGAGAGGTGTGCACAGGAAGCAATGGTACTGGGTTAGCACCAATTTTAAGTTTCTAAAAACCTCAGCCAATTAAAATGCAATAAAAACAGACATTATAATTCCAATATATAAACTGTGATTCTTCCAAAAATGTTCCCCACAAATTCCCTCAACCCTCAAATGTGCCTTCCCATGTTAAAGCTTTTGTGTTTTTTACAGTGCACTGCTAACTGTACTACGTAACAGAGCTGCGGTTCCACTTTCATCTGAGGCTTTATATCCTAGGACTAGCAACTCCCCATTCCCTCGTCCCATTTCACCAAAACCCTCACATTTGGACACTGTTCTGCCCCCACTGCTACAACTAAAGAAAAGGCAAACGAGGCGCAGAGGATAGACAACGCACCACTCGACGGAACTGACATTAAGGGTGGGTGGCCTGACCCTCTCAGCTTGCCGGAACTAGCCAGTGTACCTTGTACCATAACAATAAAACAGACCTTCCTTCCAGCAATCTTGGGTGGGTTCTTACGTTGAAATATGGCCAGGATACCTTTTAAGCAATGCGCTGATCACTGAGTTGTGTTCAGGGAATCTAGTGACTGAGATGCAACAGGGAAACAAGGTAAGGTCCCAGTGGCCACTCGGGACTGCTGAATGAGCACACATCAGCCATGAACACACAGGTGGCCAAGCTCCCACACGGAACCCTAGTGAAAATGTCACCCTGGTCTTTAGCTGGTTGCATCGTCAGTCAAAGAGCACTTCCCCACAGAGAGAAAAACAACCCAGGGACAAAGGAGTAGCGCTCGGCATTGTTTAATGAAGGAGTGACAGGTGGAGGTGAGGAAGAGGAAGAGGAAGGCTGGCATTACAAATATAAACTTTATCAGCACTGTGAGAACTATAACAAATACACTTAAATAGATACAAAGTTTATTAAAAATAGGCTGCAACTGAAATACAGTAGAAATGGAAAACAACAGCAGTTTGGGTGTTTCCCCACAGTAATGCACGCTACGCGGCGTGCTCTTACAACACATACCCACATTTGACCTCACTGTCCAGGGATAGCCGAGCCTACGTCACTGTGGGTTTCACAGACACTCATGCAGAGTTTTCAGATGTTCGCGGGTTCTTGTGTGCATCTGTTTTCCCATGTATGAGCCACAGCAGGTACCTGCTCTTTTCTGGGAGGATGGATATACCACCCAAAGGCTGCCAGTGTGCTCCAGACACAAGGAGATTGCACTTCTAGGCAAGGCAAGTGTGCAAATCCTTCACTCATTCTCAGAACCATTCTACTCTCTTACAAAGCAAACAGCAAAGGCACACTTTCCAATAGGAAGCTTGACAGACATAAAAAATATTTACACTTGTATTTCAACAATTTAATACAGCTCTTATGGAAAGTGATTTTTTTTTAAAGGGCTGCAAATGCCTCTGCTCTATTTGAAAGTGTGCCTCTTTTCCTGACACACTGATCTGTGAGAGGACAGTATGGTCCAGAAAGGTCATCTGGGCATACACCAGAGCACTGTCAAACAGGAAGTGTGCTTGAAATCGTAAAGTCAGCTTTCACACAAAATAACCAAACTGAGGTCTGTCTCCCACAACTCAGCTTGAGGAAAGACCGGGCAAAATTCACGAATTAAAATAAAAATAACTCCATTGTCCTGTGAAAGAAACACAGATTGAACTGCCACAAATCATTACAGTATTTAAGTCCCAGGTGGCACAGCAATGGATTCCTTCCTTTTCTGACTGTGCATCTACATCTTTTTCTTCACTAAATGTTAAATTTCTGAGATAGCTATGTTTGACTGCCACCTGTGAGCCCCTTCTCCTCAGACATCTTTGCTCCTACCTACACAGACGCTGTTTGGCTGGAGAGCTCTTGATCCCTGGGAATATCTGAAGTATTAGCTGACTTTCTAACATAACCATTGTCTTTAATTTCCACCAATCATTAGTCTAATGATCATTTGGTATTTATAAAAATAAAATCTCTAGGATTAAATCCTGAAGATTTTCTTGAGAATTTTCAAAAATGAATTATTAGATATTCAATCTAAAACATTTCAAACTGATCAGGAGGCTCACGTCTGTCAGGAATGATGTGCTGCATCCATCCAGCCACCTCAGGCACATTACAGACGGCGCAATGGGGCACTTGCCCTGGAGCTTGGAAGGAGGTGGCTCCAGGCTTTGAGTCCTGTCTCCTGCGGACAGGGCCCACCCAGACACAGTGATGGTCTGGGTTGCTCAGCTGTTACTGTGTGGTCGGCAGACACAATCTTGAGAATGAGCAGAAAGATGACTTCTTGGCCTATTGTCCTTGGAATGGGGACGGGAGATGGCAAGGTGGAGGACATGCGCCTCGGTCTTTACAACCCTTCACTCTGTCCCGTGAGTGCAGGACTCCCAAAAGACGCTAACAGAAAAGATGAGCTCACGTTGAGTCAGACCACTAAGAAGTAGGCAGGATTTTCTTGGTAAAGTAAAACAAGATTTTTTAGAATTGGAACATCTCTAAATTGCAACCATTTTAGAAGCAGAAATTAGAAATCACTTAGAAGTAGAATTGTTCCCTCCTCTTCAGGCTCGCCCACCCCACAGAACCCCCGCCAAGGGCAGACCCGCGTGAGCACGAGGTCCCCTTTCTCTTCTCACTTGGTGTTCAGTTCATTCTCAAGTTCTGTTAATTTACGAGAAGCTTTTACTTTGTCAGACACATCTTGACCCTGTGAGAAGAGGCGCTGACGCTCCTTAAATGTCAGGTTTTCAGGTGCTCCAGAACTGCCAGCTAAGTCGGCATCTTGGCTGAACAAGGAAAAAACACAAAAGATTATGCATCAAAGTACCAGTAATGAGCTGCCGAGCAGATTTTCGTGAGAATCACCATGCGTCGGTGAGACCTGCTCACTGCTGCACAGTTCTGTAATTCTATGTATTGTGGCTGAGACAAACTGCACCTTCACTATGGTCTCAACAGAACCTTAAGAGCCAATATTGCTCATACAATCAAATATAAGTCTATAAAGAGGGCAGGGACAGTGGCATAGGCCTATAACCAACCTGGGCCAAACAGTTAAGATATTAACTTAAAAAAAAAAATCCCAAACCAATAATAAACAAACAATTCCATGTGGAAAAGGGGCAAAATATCCTGTTAACATTGGAACTCTCAAAAAGGAACAAGGGGACCAGAGCTGGCTCAGTGGTCACACAAATACGAGGAAGCCATGGCAGCCTAGCCAGAGACCTCTCTCCGTAAGTAAAATGGAAGAGCAATGTGAGGACAATTTCTGTGGATCTCAGGCCTCCAGAGACAGACACAAAGAGAGACAGACAGCCTACGTTCTCACATGATTTCATACAGTAGAAAACACCTGAATGGCTGATAAAGTCTGACACAATTCAGCCATGCCACGAACGTGAGGACACAGCAGTGCAGACCAGACCCAGTGCCGCCGCCCCTCAGTACCTGCCTGCGCGCTTCTCTCTTGGGTCCCTAGAAGCATCCTGGGCTCCAGTGGCTGTCCCCGTAGAGCCCACGTAGGGGTGTGATCCTTGTATACAGGAGGGGGAAAAAAGAGTCCAAGTTAAAGTATTTAATTATCTCTAAAACTTTATTCATGTGAGAGTGTTTGTAGAAAAACAAGATTCCCTTAATTACTGAAAAAAATGAGGAATCAAAGGCTCTTTATATACTCAAAGATTCAACATTTTAAATTTACTACTGTTAGTGGCCTAGGTAATCCAATCATTATATTCAATAACCAACATCGGGGCCTTTTGTTCTTAGAATGGAAAAACTGTAACGCATTCTTTAAAAAACAACCAAATCAAAACAAAATGATAGATCCCCTGAACTCAGACTCAAGGCACATTAACCACAAAGAAAGCTTACTTCAATGGGAGAGTAAGCAGATGTGGTCAGACACAGCCCTGACACATGGCAGGATTATTCTTACGCAGTAACTGCAAACAAATGTAACCCTGATGTTTGAGAGGTAACTGCACACCTATAATTGAAGTTCCTTTGAGTAGGATAACTACTAGATCTTGTTTTTTAAAATAATGTAACTATTAAAAGCAAAATAAAGCTTTACAAACAAATGAGCTGCCCAGACCAAAATAAAATAAAATTCCTATCATTCCAAAGTAGTGCTCCTGATAAAAGACTCCCAGGTGGAGCGGAGCGAGGCAGACCCTGGGCACCAGGTCTGTCTTGGCCAAAAAACCATCCCAGTTGAGCCTGACACCCACCAGTTGGTCAACATCCGCCAGGACTTCAGGAGGCTTCAAGAGACGATACAGATAAAGCCTTAGCAAGTGTATGACAACCCTGTGATGAATAATGCCTCAGTCCTCCTACTGTACACACTGTAACGCTACAAAACAAAGCACACAGGGTGTGGACAGGGAGCTTAGAAGCTCAGAGCACCTGCTGCACTTGCAGAGGACCAGGGTTCGGTTCCCAGCACCCACGCAGAGGCTTACAACCATCTCAAGTTCCTGGTGACACTGACACACAGACAAAAACTCATAGAACAAAATCAGATTCATATCTAAAAACTCAGCTTAAAATAGAATGGTGTACAAGAAACTCAGAATATTTGGCACACATGAGCAAGATTGGACTAAATAGGCCACAAAATTCTCACCACATTTTCACACTAAAACACTCCGCTCCATTTTAGACAAGAGACAGCGAATGAATTTCCTTCCATATAAAGAGCCTATGGGTAGAATTTTCTGGACTTGTCCAGATAGTCTAACAGCCTTCAAGCTGTAACCTCAAACACCAAACATCATCCCAAGTCATCTCAGAGAGTGTCACCTTCAGCAAAGACACAAACATCTGCAGCAGAGATACAGGCCACCCGCTGGCAGTTCACAGTGGGCTCTTACATGGCAATTTGCATGGCTGGTTTCAATTCCCAACTCTATGTTCATTTAGTCTGTGATTGAGAACACTGCTTCGTACTTTTGCACTTTGCTGAGAGTGACACTGGCTTCTTCCACAGGTGGGGTGGGTGGGTAGGTTATCAGTTCTTCAAAATTTCCAGAGTATTTAGAATTTACTATGATGTTAAAACTTTGAACCAATTATAAGTAATTTCCAAAAAGCTTTAGTAAAACAAACATCACTTAAAAATCTACTGTTACTGAACTTCAGTCTTTTGTTTTTGTTTTTTTCAAGGTAGGGCTTCTCTTTGTAGCCTTGGCTGTCCTGGACTCGCTTTGTAGACCAGGCTGGCCTCGAACTCACAGCGATCCGCCTGCCTCTGCCTCTCGAGTCTTAATCATTCCAGTTCTGTAAACTGTGTGTGTCATGTGAGGCCTTGGAGGAGGCCAAGTCCCACCTGCAGAAGCACGCTTCACCAGAGAAAGGGCTAGACATAGCACAAGAGGAAGATGAGGAAGACGAGGCCAGAATGTGTGGCAGATGGCTCCAAAGTGCTGCTTTTGTGTGATATGGAGTAAGGGCTGGTGGTGGTGTGACTGAGGGCCAAAGTCTACAGGTGTGATTCCTAACTATAATGAGACTATCAAATTTGTCTGGACATTTGTGAAATATGTATAATCCTGCTATAAAATCTGATATACCATCAACAGCAATTTGCTTCAAAATTTATTGACTAATCCATAAATGCCTTGAAAGAGCACCAAATTCTCAATATTTATAACAGAAATATTATAAAAAGATTGGAGTTTGGCTTTCAGAATGCTTGAACAATACTACTATGTACCTATTCTCCAAAATATTTTAAGAGTCTGATACATGTTAGGAAAAAAAAAAAAAGACTTCAGTCTGGCAAAACTCCTCTGTCATGTGAATAAACTCCACTGAGTCTTAGAGGGCTCAAAACTCTTAGAACTGCTGAGTTCACACGTGTGTAAAAATCATGCAGAATTTTGAAGCCACTCACTAAAATTTACTACAGTTGCACTCCTGGATGCTTGTTGCTAGGGCTGACATTTCATTTATGGCCAAGAGAGCTTGAAGCCTCAATCTGAAGTTCACTGAGCTGCACCTTCTACTTACTACAGCCTGTGGGCAATGGCTCTGTGCTGTCATCAACAGGGGCCCTGCATGCAGCAGCAAGATGGGTTAAAGTTGCAGAAACTGCAGGTCTACAAAGGCTTGGATCTTAGTGTACGAGCTGCAGGAAGACGGGACAGCGACCAGCAACAAGTGAGAGGGACAGAGGAAGAACTGCAAGACTAACGTGTGTGGGCTGGCGAGGGCTTGCCTGTGCTAGGCAGTAAAGCCGCACTGCTGACTAGCTCAGCGGCTGTCCAGTACCCAACCAAGCTTCCTCAGAGGGTGTGGGTTACGCACAGACCTCAGGAGGAGACTAAAGATTCCTACTGACAGTAAATGATGTCCACTGCAGCTAGTACTCTGGCCCTCTGCCTTTAGAGGCTTGTATCTGAGAAGGTACTTGTCTGACCAAAGTTGAGAATTACTTTTAGGGGTACAGAAAAAAAACCAAGACCAACAATACTACAAACAATTTGGTAATAGTGGAGGACTGACTGTTGTCAGTGGATTAAAGAGACGGAATGCCTTACAGTGTAAAGGAGTCAGAGCACCAGGCTGAATTAACAGAGTACTAGCACAAACACCAACATCAGAGGCAACAGGAAGGTCACATGCTGAGAGTGATCAGGTACCCAGAGCCAGGGCAGGCATGGTCTCCATGGACTACACCGAGTGGCAGGGGCACAGAGATTCCAGGCTCAATCATCAAGGAAAGAGAGGTCTGATTCACCATCCCCTTTACCTCTACCTTTCCAGTGGCCAGGATGGTGCAAGCTTGGTTTGCCTGGAAGGGGGGAGGGCTGGCCTGCTTTGTAAGCAGTACTGTTGGCTTTGGCCAAGGGTGGCTGGAATGAGTTGGAGAGAAAGATGCCATCCGAGGCTGGGCGTGGCTGGCAGGGGGGCTGCTGTGGCTTAAGGGCGGCGAGAGGAAGGTGCCCGTGAGACCTCCTTGTGCTGGGGTACTTATCCTGACCTGCTAGGCCGCAGTCCTCCTCCTCCTCATCATCATATGCAACAAACTTGGCAGTGAACAGCGAGTCTGGGGAGAGGGCCTGTGTTTTGAGGTAGGAGGCGTTTCGCTGAGGTGGGGGAGGAGGGGCGTTGGGCGCTGGGGACGGGGATGGGGGCTCGTAGTCCCGTGGAAGTGGAGGTCGGCTCAGCCCAGGCTCTTCGGGCTCCAGCAACCTGCGTGCCGCCTCCTCGTGCTGTCTGCGCCTCTCAGCTTCTAGGCGGCTGTAATAGCCTTCTTCCTGTCGCCGCTGCAGGCAGGAATAGACAAGAGTACAAAAGGTCACAGGTCAGGAGGGATCAGTGGGCCCTCTGTGCCTCCACAGGGAAGGACAGGCACACTGATCACCACTGTCCATCACCACACTGGCATGTCCACAGGGCACCAGAGTTCAGTGTCACAATTACTGTGACAGAAGAGGCAGGCCAGTTCTGAGCTTGTCTTGTCTCACACTGGCTCACACTGACACCTGCTCAGAGCGTGGGGTAAGACACACCTTAGGGCCCTGGGTCGTCTATGTTCTTTCTTCCTCCTCCTCTCCTGTTTGGACAGGGTATTAACTTACCTGCTTCTGGTGTGTGTCACTAGGGAACCATAACATAGGACACAGCACTCACTTTCCCACAGCCATAATCTAACCAGCTTTTCACAGCTAATGTATGTGTCACATCTTAATGAACTCTCTGAAGAACAGAAGATGAGAGCCAAGCATTGATAGTAACAGCAGATATATTCTGACACACACTGTACATTTTCATCCAGGCAAACCACAGTTGACAGTATTGAAATTCTTTTAACATTTAAAAAGGCAACAGCACAGTTTGTTAAGGATTGACAGGAGTTTCAGAACACAAGAAGTAGTATGGAAAGGGATGAAGGAGCAAACAAACAGCCGCCGTGACTTAAGTAAACGCCCAGTGCTGGGAACCCAAGTGCACCTCGGCTTCCAGCCACCCAGCCACAGAGAACCAGTGCCAGGGGGCTGTGCAGGCGTGACGGGTTTTAGCCCTACTATGCTGCAGTCTTTCTCTGGTCCCTCTAGAACTACACACAAGCACACACAGTAAACATACAATGCTCCCTGCTTCATATTCTGAGAAGTAAAAAAAAAACAGGGAAGACTAACGGCTAGCCCCACTTATTACCCTGGCCCCAAATCCCAGCTTTATTTCTTGTTCTGTGCTGCAAAATCCTAAAGGAAGGAAAGAACTTTTATCTTCTTGACTACACAGCATCAGTCCTACATCACGCTGGTTAATTAACTACAATGACTTCTGTGGCTTTTAAGTGGCACTGTCAAGAATGTTAAAATTACACGAGGAACAGTTGCTTGATAACACTGAAGGGAGACAGCAAACGAACCTTTTTCAGTTACACCAAGAGCAGATACAATTAAATGACCATGGTGACTTTATCCTGAAAGTGAATGTACATGTTCTATAATAAATTAAACCCATTAATTGTGGACATTCTGTAGTAAAAATAGTATTTCAGTTTCTTTGTACATTGACTACTCAGTTATAGAAACAGTTACTAAAACACAAGCATATTTGACATAACTGTGAGTTATGAGAACACATCAGTCTCTCAGCACAGAAAGCACAGGCTGCGTCTCTCTGGGCATACGACCCTGCCACAGCAGACCAGGCTGCTTCCTCCAGGCTCCAGCATGGCCAGGAGTCCCGACCTGGGAAAGTGCCTCCTCTCCCTGCAGCCTGATAGCTCTCAGGGGATGCACAGCAAACTGAGACCACCACTGTCACGTAGGACAGGACCCTCATGGCTCCAGGGCCAGGCACTTCCCGGTTCCTGCAGAGATGTCACCTTCAAGTCACCTTATGCATGCTAAAGACTCCAGGCGAGCTGAGCCTAAGAGCTGCTCTGCTGGATCAGGGCACAGTGTGAGGCCACAATCACTGCTTAGGTGCCAGCCTGTGGCCTCACACCACCCACCCAATCTCCACTTAAACGAGCCACGTCATGTCTACCAGTCTTACTTTTGGATTGTCTTGTGACCAGTTCATCACTTCATTAAAAAGAACTTCCTTAAACTTTCATGTGTGTGTTTTTTTTTTCTTTTCTTTTCATTTCTTTTTGGGGGAAGGGTATTCCTATTTACATGGTTCACTGGGACGATCAAGGAAATAACTATTAATAAAAACTAAACTTTTCTCCATCAGAAGTAGTGACACTCAGAGCTTCTACCTTCACAGAAGGGAAGTAACCGAGAAAAATAGCTTCTCTTAAAACACACAGCAACATGCAATCCCTGGGACAGGGCAGAGCTGACCTGGGCTCAGAGAGGCAGCCTCCTCACCCAAGAGAACCTCAGCCTCAGACACAGATGCAGAGAGATCTGAGAACCAAATCTTAAGTTCCTGTTTTACAGAATGTCAAAATCAGCTATCATTTTAAAATTCAACTAAGGGAATTGAGTTAAAACCCACATATAGGCCTGGCATTGTGGCACACACCTTTAATGCCAGCACTTGGGATGCAGAGGCAGAGGCAGAAAGATCGCTGTGAGTTCAAGGCCAGCCTGGTCTACAAAGTGAGTCCATTTCAGCCAAGGCTACGCAGAGAAATCCTGTCTCGAAAAACTAAACAAAACAAAACAAAAAAAAACACCCCACATATAGAAATAACCAGAATCTCTGTTGGGTTGCATATTAATTTTCCTCGTATGTGTTTTTTATAGGCCATCTACCCTCTTTACCGTCAACTAGAGTTAAGTAATTTTAGTAGATAATCTACATGAGATGGTTACTGGGAACCAACTGCCTTCTGTGTCTCTTTTGTCTCTCATGGAGTCCACACTAATCCTCACAATAACTGGACGGTAACAAGCCCCTGAACCCTATCATGCCGCAAACCGTTTGCTCAGGGACCTGGTGCTCAAGAGTTGGAGGAGACCAGCTCAGAAGGCAAGGGAGCCTGAAGACAGTCCAGGAGAGGCAGGCAGGCCAGACAGAGCTCGAGTTTTTGGTCCAACAGCAAAAGCTGGATGATCTGGCCCTGCGCTGCCTTAGGCATCCTAGATACGCGACATTTCCAGCCCCCTTTGCCCTAGCCAATCATTTGTGTTCAGGCTAATCTGGAAAAAACTAGCTGCCTTTAGAGGACCATAACCTTTTCTTCAGCATCTCTCTTTACTCGCTCCTCCTCCTGATGGCGCCGGTCTTCCTCTTGCCTTACACGATCCTCTGCTTCTCGTTTGCGCATCTCTTCCAACTGCTGCTGGCGTCTGCGTTCCTCATCCTGCAACTAACAATAAACTGAATTCAACTCTCACCCAGTAAACCCACCACCACAGACATAAAAGAACATCCTGAGACAAGCAGGCACAGACACACACACACACACAGACACACACACACACACAGAGAGAGAGAGAGAGAGAGAGAGAGAGAGAGAGAGAGAGAGAGAGAGAGAGAGAGAGAGACACGGAAGGTCAATAGAAAACACGAGGCTAAATCACTGTAGGAGGGTGGTAAGCCTTGTGTGTTCATTAGCACTTGCCTAAAGCCTTGTCTCCAGCCTCAGAACTATTATTCCTCATTAACCACGCTCTAACAACAGACAGACTCATACACTCATGCATTAACCAAGCAGGATTCTTTTGTTACATAAACTTGTTAGCTATCTCCTACAATTCACCAATAGGCTCCACTTTAAGAACTACAGAATACTACAACAATCCCAAATGTTAAGAAATTCTTCTTTCTCATAGGACTGAGGGAGGCATGGGGGGATGACACTTGCTCAGTAGCACAAGGCTGCCTACCCCAAATGCACCCTCAGGTGAGCGCTGCTAGGAATAGCCCACCTTTACTTGAGAGTGGCTCCTTCTCCTCCTCTAGCAATTCCGCTCCCTCTATATGTCAACCTGGACTCTGGGAGTCCCTTCCTACCCTGACATGACCTCAGGCTTGAAATTAAGACTTGGAATAAACTCATTCAGGTTCCTATCTGTCTGTACACTCATATGGGGACCACTACTAACTTCCCGATACAAGACGTTCTGCCTTAGGTGACAGGGAGTTTAAAAGCTCTAGTGTTGGTCCCAAATCCACCACCTGGTGCTTTTCTACTTTTGGTCACTCAGGTTCTACCTTTCTGAAACGACAGAAGATGCGATACCTTCCCTCTGCAGTGTCAAACACTGATGGCCATCTTCAAACGCCTGTGACATGCTTCTCCTTGTTTTCTGTGGCTCCTTCACCCTTTGACCACAGTTCTCTGTGCAGTGCCAGCTCTCGGGTAGGATAGACTCCCTTTTATTCATCCTGACCTATAACTCTGCCTGTAGTTTATCACCGACAGTGGTGATGCTGAACGGGCTGCACAGATCTGTGCTATGGAAACTCTAGAGCAGCAAGATGGACTGATTCCAACTCCTCCCTCAGGATTATTCTGCTGGTCTCATAGTTAATTACAGAAACCCCTCACATGAGAACCCTGTGAGAAGCACTTCAATTCCTTTCTTTCTTAAGATTTATTTACTTATTATGTATACAGTGCTCTGTGTGCATGTATGCCTGCACTCCAGAAGAGGGTACCCAATCTCATTATAGATGACTGTGAGCCACCATGCGGTTGCTGGGAATTGAACTCAGGACCTTTGGAAGAGCAGGCTCTTAACCTCTGAGCCATCTCTCCAGCCCCTGGATAACCTTTATTCTCAGTGGAGTAAAACACCATGTCTAGAGCAGGAGCGTGTCAGCAGTTTAAGAGTTCTGGGTGCTCTTCCAGGGTCCACGTTTGATTCCCAGCAAACTCACAGCATCTGTAACTCTAGTCCATACACATAAACAAAAAAATTTTAAATCCCACCATTATCTAGTAGGGAAAAAAAGGTAAATTAGTCTCTACTGTTGGGGTTATTGATGTCAGTAATAAAAAAAATCCCAGAAAAATTGTCTTCTAAAAAAACAAGTGAACTTACATTTTTTTGTTGTTGTTTAAACATAAGGATGGGACTTAGGGGGTGGATTTTATAACAGGCATAGGTATTGTTGATGAAGAACCAGATACCAAGCAATTAGGAAGCAAAGGTGTCCCCTGAGGACAGCAATAAGGGGCAAAGCCAACTGCGCACACCCAGAAGAGGAGTCATAGCCAATGTCAGAATAAAGAGCATGGATCAGTAGGACAAACCAGGAGAGGCTGTGCCCAACAGAACCAACAGACTCGAACAGTGCAGGGCCAGCAACGTTCACAGAAAGGAACTTCCTTCTGCAGAAGCCAGCTCTCCCTGCTGCTTAGCCTGGAGAAACCTCGCACGGCAGTCTGCTAACAGTTCAGGCACAATGCTCATAAGTAAACTGCAGTTTCACAAACATGGCAAAAGACATATTCTCTGAAAAACATGGTTCTACATTTTCCTAGCTGGTGAGATGGTCATCAAGGGGTCTTTTCTGTGTATGAAGTTCATATATTACTAGTTTTTAAAATGACAAATTAATTAGTGCTATTATAACTAAAACATTTCTTCCTATCACTTAATAAATTGTGTCTTTCTTACTTTGAAATGTTTTGTTTTGCTCCTTTAAAATATTTCACTGCACTTCCTTCTTCCCCACTCCACAAGTGTTGGTCGGGGAGGAGGGTGAGGGTGTCTCAGTCTAATTGTTCTGTAGCCCAGCGACATGCTGCCTCTGACCTGCCGAGGCAGTCTGTATCAGTGCTAATCTCAACCTCAACCCCTGGAATTCAAGAACAGCAGGAAAGCCTGGCAGGTTCTGTCCCAGTCTGTATTTCTAAAAGGTATTTCCAGTGCAGGTTGAGATTTGTGTGTTTATCACCTCATAAAAACATATTAACATTATTATTGTTATTAAATTATCAACCATGTTTAAATTATCTTAATATAAAACAGGATCATATCTTTTACTTTTTTCTACCTGAAGTTGGCCAGAGCCTTTAAAGGATCTTTAAAAATCCTTTTCCTTTATAGGTAATTTTTCCTCTAAACTACAAATCCAATTTTAAGACAAGAATTTAAAGAAAAAACTTTGAAGAGCTAGCTTATCACTAAAGATGTCTTTTAACTGCTACTAAATGAAGACAGGCAAGCCTTGTAGTCATGCCCTGGTGTTCTAAGAGCTGGTTCTGCAAAGGACCATCTGCTCTTGTTTTGTAAAAAGTGCTGTGTCTAGTGTCAGACTTGGTTAGAACGTCTCCTCTCACAAAGGGTTTCTCTGAAGGTTAATACTCTAATCAGGCCTGAAGTACTTAAGAAGGCCCAGTTCTACTCCTGGGAGCCTGAAAGTCTTGTGCCTGAGCAGCTCAAAGAGCCACTGAAATACCCGAACACAACTTTTCACTGAATCACCCCATGCAGAAGCCTCTTCCCATGAGTACTTATGGTAGCCAGGCTACCATGTGACCCTTCAATGCGTGGTGAAGGATTAGCAGGTCCAGTGAGTAGCTGACACTCCAGAATGTCATTTAATGAAAAGAAAGCACTTTTGATGAAGCAGAAATTACACATAATGTGACAGGAAAATGCTGGCCAGAATGTAAGCTCATACTGGCTCTATGTCACAGAGGAAGGGACAAAGCTCACATGGAAGATCTGTTATGAAGAAATGTAATATAAATAATATGTTCAAGCACTAGCCTTAGCCCTCAGGGAGAGAGCCCAGCAGGGAACAAGTGAAGCAGTGAGGGCAGGAGGGTGGGCAGGGGCAGCACTCAGGGAAGACTGCAGAGCACAAACAATAACAAGTGCATGGTGGAATGGGGAGGCGGAGGCAGGGTGGCACAGTGCCAGGGCACAGAAGATGGAGGGGCTGAGGTTTGCACAGGCTCAATTTGGAAACCTGCATCTTGCCACCTGGAAGAGTTGGTAAGCAATCTTGTTGTGGAAAAGGGCTAGGCTAGAGCCATGAATGAGATGCCACTGCCATCAATATGGTCTTAGAGGTATGGCGGGGGAAGGCAGGAGGAGGCAGGCTGTGGGCATCAGTGGCAAAGGGAAGACTGTAGTCAGTTTACAGGACTCAGCTGCTCCTAACAAGATAAAACCTGTTTATCTCACGAGTCACACCAAATCCAATCTATGATAATGCTAAGAACATGTCCTAAGAGTGCAGGGCAGGCTGCTACCCAGCCACACATGCTTGCCTCTACCACTCTTCGGAAGAGGTTTCCAAAGCTATCTGCCAACTCTGACATGTTAAGAGTCCTATGAATAATGTGTTGTTGTTAATAATACTAATACTTACTAGGGAACTTGGATAAGAAGTGCTTAGAAATGGACTGGTTAGTGTCAATACTAATCAAATATTTATCCCTTTAAAGTAAGAAAAACTGAGAACTGTTGATTGGAAATAAAAATTTTAGTGTAATCATTATTCACCACAGATAACTTCACAACAGAAAGCTATGTTTGGGTCAAGAGTCTGGGGCAGTGCCCTGGCCGGGGCCTGCTCTATAAGGGACATGCTGCGTTCTTGCTACATGACACCTCCACAAGGGAGCTCTGAGCTGGGCACTGTGGTGCACACCAGTAAGCCCAGGGAAGCCATCCTGGATCACATGGTGACATTCTTTCTGAAAACAAACCAAATAACAACAAAACTTCTGGCTCCCTATGTACAACTCTGTACCTAAAGCTTGTGTGGAGGTGGGTGTTCACTGTCTTTGCTTCACTTAAAGAAAGGACATGTGGGAGTCAACAAATAGTCCTCTGCTCACCAAGGAGGCCACTTGAGATGTTTATTTAAAAAAAAAAACCAAAAAGGTCTTCTGAGTAACCAGTCCTCAAGCTACATAAACAGAAAAGAGGGAACTAGTGTTTGATGAGGTGGCCACTAGAGTAAAACTTTAATTCAAGGAGTTTTTAAAGAATTGGCTTCTTTATCATTTAGAAGTTGACCTAGAATAAATTCTGAGTTAAGAGTCTATATATGTCAGAATATAACTGTATACCAGGTAACATAAACACATTACCAAAGCATAAAGAACATTAAATGATCAACTAAATTTCTCTGACACTGACATTAAGCATTTTGATCTAACAGCAAAATATAACTCCAAGTATTTGATGGTAGTCTATAAATTGGGACATCTGTTAACTGACTGAACTAAAATCCACATGGTATTAAGAAAAACAGGACCGCAGGTTCACAGCAACTTCTTAGTTTACCACGGACAGTGACATTTTAGCTTTAATCTGGGAGTGGTGTCGATGTCCTTTCAACTGAGTTCACAGTAAACACACACTAAGATGTGTTTCTAATGCAACAAGAATGAAATAATTACCCAATGCAAAACTTATTTAATTTGTTCACATACTTGAGACTAGGTAGTAACACAGAATCAAATCATGACTAAAACCCATAAACAAACAGAACATTGAGAGTTAACTAATCTAGAAACATTCAGAGGCATGCTTCTAACCACAGAGCTAGTCTCCTGGCCCAGGGGGCTCTAGGGAAAACTGACTACTGGAGAACACAGAACAGCCACCACCAAAGGAGAAAAGAAAATCAAGACAAGGGGGAAAAAAAAAAGTACCAAAGGGAAAGAAACAAGAACATACCAAATCTAGAACAGAGATTGCTGGCATAGCAGTCTGCTGCAGGTAATAGAGAGGGGGAAAAAAGAAAGATGAAGTGTGAAAAAAAAAGTTAGGTTTAGCCCTGTATTCCGCCACCGGCATCTTTGTTGCTGTCATGCTTCGTCTGTTGTGGACAACTTGATGAGAAAACTACAGAACCACAGACTAACTTCTATCACTCAGAAACAGAAAAATGTCCACATGGTATTAATATTTTGAGTTTTATAATTAAGAGACATAGATATTTTAAAAAACAAAATTTCCCTTAGTGTTTTTAATTGGAGACCAAGATATTAAACTAAATATTAAAATGAAATTACTTTTTACTAAATATAAAAAAATTTCCCAGATCATAATTCATACTAAAAGGCTTTAAAATATTCAAAGCAATAGCAATTTTACCAAACTATAACAAATCTTCAATAAAAATTTCATCCTCACAGAGATTACTGAGATGTTACAATGCAGTGGCTAGCTCTTCATCACTGCTAGGGTTAGCCGTCAAAGGAAGCACTGCTGCTGCTGTGTGGTCCCTGGCCGTGAGGTGGTCTGAACTACAGTTCAGGGAAGGTGACGCCATCCTCTTCGTATGCCCTGGGATAAGGGCACACAAAGCCACAGATCACTGTGTCTGGCCCCCGCCAGTGAGGGTAGAGAGGGACATGCAGTGCTGGCCAGGCGAGCTACAGCAGCCTGCTGGAGAGCCCTGACTGTAAGCACAGCGGACACCTGTCAGTGAATCTGTGTCCCAGCCACTGGTTGCACTTTCAGAAAAATAGCTGCCTGGCAGATATGGTTTATTTTTGCTAAGGATACTAGAAAAGTACTATTAAAATAATGTAATTGTTAAGAATTACATTATGGTGTCATTTTAAAAAGCAAGTATCTAAAAGGGATTTAAATTGATCAGAGCAATGTATATGCTGAAGTAAGTATGTATGTATGTATGTATGTATGTATGTATGTACGTACGTACGTACATACAAAGAAGTATATTCACAGAGTAAGCTGAAAGGGGGCTCTTACAATATTAACAAGATTACATTTCATCATGTCTGACCTAACAGCTCCTGTTTTAACAACCCCTTTTATGTACAGCATTAAAGAAAGAAAAAGAAACCAAAAAAGAAATTGTATAGATAAAAAGTGTCAACAAAACTCACTAACATGGTGGGCGATAGCACTCTCCTCAAGTACCCAAGTGTGTAACAGTAGATGCCACTGAACAACCATGCCTGGAGAGTGGCAAGAATCCAGCTTTTACCCCAAATTTGGATTGATATTTTAAGAAATTATTAGCATTGGGTTAATTTAAATCTTTATTAAACAAAAATAATAAAAATTATTTTGATAATATGGCGAGGTATAAATCTTATCAAAAGTTGTCAGCATCTTTGTGTTACAGCTAAGACTATTAACTTAATGAGCTTTTGATATGTCAACAGTAAAATGGTCACACAGATCTCACTTCTGGTACTGACTCAAATTGAGACCTCAAGTCCCCTGCTGAATCTCTTTCAGGGCCAGAAGCTTTCTGGGTGACTTCCCTGGCACATTGGCTAAGCTTAGTGTTTGTATGACAAACATGGTCACAGAAGAGCCAAGGGACAGTGCACTCTCCACAGCCCACCAGCCCTCGGGTATTTACTATCTGGCCCCACTAAGTGAACCGCTGCAAACCCTGATCACGACTGAGTGGTCTTTATTAAATGCTTGTTTTTTTCACCTGAAGTGTGGTGAGGAAACTACGGGGCTGCTAACTGACACATTGAAGGCCTAGAGGCTTGGCTCATTCCTGCAAGATGTCAGCCAAGGGTGACAGGAGAAACCAGGGACTCTTAACTCTTCCTTACGGATTGTGAAAATAGCTGTGTTCTCAGAAACACCCAGAAAATAGCACAGGGAGCACAGATACGCACAACCAAGGCCTTTCCCCTTTACCCTGGCTCTCCGCTCAGCCTCCAGGCGCTGCATGATCAGCATGGTGTCCACGTCGTCATCTTCCTCTTCCTCGTCATCCTCGTCCTTCTGCTTGGACTCCTGCAGTCTCTTCTGGAACTGCCACTCCAGCATGAGCTTGCGCAGGCGGTCGCTCTCCTCCGAGGTGCGCTCCGCCTTGCTCTGCAGGTCGTGGATCTCCTTGCTCAGCATGTCCACGATGTGCATTTGCTGCTGCTTCTCCAGCTTCTCCCTGGCATCCCGTTTCCAGGGATCTGGAGAGAGGCTGTCACCAGAGGACAGCTCTTCCTTACTGATGGTGATGTACTGCAGGTCCCTGCGCTCTATGGTGCGGGGCTGCTGCTGGGGCTGCAGCTCCCTAATGACTGTGTCTTGGGGCCTCTGCAGCGTGGAAGGCTTTTCCGGCTTGGCCTGTGTGGCCAAAGGAGAGAAAGAAGCAGTGTTCAAGGACTGAGTCCGCATCTGGCCCAGCTTCCGCTCCTGCTCCCTGCGCTTCCTCTCGCGCTCCTCCTCCAGGCGCGCCTTCTCCTTCTCATACCACCGCTGATGCTCCTCTCGCTTCTTCCGCTCCGCGGCGGCCACCTGAGCAGACTGGGGTCCTGCCTGGCTGGCAGGAGGGGGAGGGAGGGGCAAATCCATGGGAATGCCATCAAAATCACTGGTGTAGTGGACAGGAGGTGGAGGGGGTGGTGGAGGTAGGTCTGTTCGAATGGGCTGGGAGACAGCCACGGGGGTGGGCAGTACCGCTGCAGGGGTTTTCCAGCGGCCAGGCCCACTTTTGGTCAGAGTGGAGGCAGGAGTGACTGACTTGGAGGAATGGTTCAGGTGCTCCTGGCTGGATGTGCTGGACTCCACTGAGGAGCTCTGATTGACCCACATGTCACTGTCACACTTGCGACCCATGCCAGCCTCTACTCGGTGCCGCTCAAGCTGGTAAACTGCCTCTTCCCGAAGCTCTTCCTGGGAACGGGTAACGCGCTGAGAAAGGAAAAGAGGGAGCTATCACACTTCAGACTCACCACAGAAACTACCAAACTCCACACGTTTTCTCTTCACTGGGAAGACGGAAAACAAAAACCGTGGGATCGGTGGGTAACCAGAAGCTGGGACTACTTTATGGCTCACTGGCCAAATGGGATGGCTGTCCATTGATCTACAAAAAGAATAAAAAGATTTTCTGTCTATCCAATGGCGCGTGCTATGTCTAGCACTGCCGTGCCTGCGCTGGCAGGCGAGGGCATCTGCTCTGGCTCCAGGGGCACTCGCCACACCTGACTCCGTAGATGAATGAGCGCAGTGTAATCCAAGAAGAGCAACAAAAAACTTCTGTCATAGAATTCTAATTCTTACAAAGTACTCATTGTATGCATCCTTGGCTCAATGCTGATGAGCTGTAAGGCTGAGGACTAGTTTTTTGATTCCTTAGATTGAGCCAAGCATGCAAGGGCAAGTTCCATCCTCTAAGACACTTTGGCTCCAACATTACCAATGAAAAAAGACAACAGCACACTTTGAGGGCATAAAGCCTCGAGTATATTAGTTAAGAGATTAAAACAAGTATTCTTTCCCCCCACAATACTACTATGAAGCCTGCAAAGTATGTATAGAAGTGTACATCCTAATAAAAATGTCACCATGGTATATGAATCAATATACTTATCCCACCTTGATAGTGCACAGAAATTGAAGATGTAAACCTGAAAAATAAACTACTTCTTTTTCCTTTAAGAAATATAAGTTATCTCTTTAAAAACAATGGCCATAACAGAAAAAGTCAACTCCCAAAATTTAGTACAGCTTACTTTGCACAGGTTCCTCATCACAGTGGCACACAATCCACCAATCACACAAGAGCATCTAGAAGTTACATGCTATCTGTAGGACAGAGACCTGCCCCTTCTGTGCGGCACTATTTCTAGTTCACTTCTGGACTCGGTAGAGTGTGGCTGATAAGAACGACATCCAGCGCTCAGAGAACCCAGCTGCTCATGGTCACTCAGTCCACCAAGACACGGCAGAGCCGGCCTTGGGCGCACAGCCCTGTCTGCCTTCTTCCTGGCTGTTTCTCTCATCCTTTAGGACTCAGCTCTAGTGCTATCTGCTTGACAAACAGTCTTCTGTGACCACTCTAGTGAGGAATGACTATTTTCGGAACTCCTACATCATTTGCTTTACAGGACACATACTTGTTTCATGTGTCCCAGACTGCTTTTCTCTCTAGCACACGGCTGGTTTCTTCTCTTGATCACACTTGATAGTGCATCTCTACCTCTCTGATTTGGACAGAAGTCCCAACTCCTTAGCTAGGTGCCCACAGCCCTTCTCAGGAGCCCTGCTTTCTCAAGTCCAGAGAGCCTTGGTTCTTTCCTCAATAGTGCCCTCCTTTCCAGCAACTCTAAGTACATTATATGTTTTCTGTGGTCTCACTTCTCAGCCCCACCTCTGTCCACTGGCAGGAACAAAACCAGGTGTAAGCTGTCAGTCGCTGCACTCCTTTTTCACTCCTGGAACCGGCGACCCTTGCCTTCAATGTAGTAACAACAACACCTCATGGGGCCAACGCTGGGAGAGCACAGACCTGTTTTAAGGTGTTCTCTATTTGACCATACTCCTTTATGCCTCAGCCTTAACCACACACGCACAAAAATAAGAGGATAACCTTGCTGCTGCGTTGGAAATTACCAATTGTGTCTCAAAACTCACTCCGCCTTGGGCTGGCAAGACGGTTCATCCGGGGAGCGGTGCTTGCTGTCAGAGCCTGATGATCTGAGTTTGATTCCCCAGAACCCAGATGGCTGAAGGAGAGAACCGACAGCCATCACTGTCCTTATCCTGCAAACTAGTCTAGCATACTTGGAGAGTTGAGGCAATCTGTGAGTCCTCATTTCTAACCTGGATGGCAGCACTGGAGTGATTACTTTCTGTGTGCATATGTGGTTTTTCCTCATAATCTGGCCACTGGCTCTGAGAAGGAGCCATCCGATCCTGGGATTTTGAAGCTGGAAAGGTAAAATACTCTCGGGTGTACGTCTGCGTAGGGATAGGATAGGCTTCAGGCCTAGGTGGAGGCGACTGCTCCTGTAAGACGTAAAGGAAAGGAAAGTGTTGTTTAAAATCACATAACAGGCTGGTGTAATACCCAAGGATCTGCTTTATAATCCCTTTAAAAAGTACGTATGTTAAGTGCTGTGCTAAGAATGGAAGGTTTGAGCCTATACTGTGAATAATGAAGAAACATTTTAATTTTTTCCAGATTTACTCATTTCTGCAGATTTACTAATTTAGAGCTGATTTTCCCAACTAGTATATTAAAATAAAAAGATTAACTGACAGATACTCAGGAGTTATAGTTAATGTGACTTGTTGAGAACTGTATCAGACTCAGACAGTCTACATGTGAGAAAGCTCATCTCTCAGACCTCAGTGCAGAGGTTTCCTGTGGAGACAGATGTTATCTTGGCGGCTGTTCCAGAGGCATATGGACTCTTCCCTCCGGGGCTGGGGGGTTGATCTGCTGGAAACAGTCAAGAAAACCCAAGATTCACATTAAGTAACAGGTAAAATAACAACATTCTTTTAAAGGCAGTAGCCATGGCACAGGCACACTGCACTGCTGGCATGATGCCTCGCACAGAGCCAGAGACAAAGATGCACCACCAGCCAGCCCGCACACGCCAAGTCCCACACACCCCAGCTCCCGCACACCCCAGCTCCCGCACACCGCAGCTCCCGCACACCCCAGCTCCCGCACACCCCAGCTCCCGCACACCCCAGCTCCCGCACACCCCAGCTCCCGCACACCGCAGCTCCCGCACACCCCAGCTCCCGCACACCCCAGCTCCCGCACACCCCAGCTCCCGCACACCCCAGCTCCCGCACACCCCAGCTCCCGCACACCCCAGCTCCCGCACACCCCAGCTCCCGCACACCGCAGCTCCCGCACACCCCAGCTCCCGCACACCCCAGCTCCCGCACACCCCAGCTCCCGCACACCCCAGCTCCCGCACACCCCAGCTCCCGCACACCCCAGCTCCCGCACACCCCAGCTCCCGCACACCCCAGCTCCCGCACACCGCAGCTCCCGCACACCGCAGCTCCCGCACACCCCAGCTCCCGCACACCCCAGCTCCCGCACACCCCAGCTCCCGCACACCGCAGCTCCCGCACACCCCAGCTCCCGCACACCCCAAGTCCCCGCACACCCCAGCTCCCGCACACCCCAGCTCCCGCACACCCCAAGTCCCACACACCCCAGCTCCCGCACACCCCAGCTCCCGCACACCCCAGCTCCCGCACACCCCAAGTCCCACACACCCCAGCTCCCGCACACCCCAGCTCCCGCACACCCCAAGTCCCACACACCCCAGCTCCCGCACACCCCAGCTCCCGCACACCCCAGCTCCCGCACACCCCAAGTCCCACACACCCCAAGTCCCACACACCCCAAGTCCCACAGCCCCAGCTCCCGCACACCCCAAATTCCACACACCGCAGCCCAGAAAAGGGCTCCAGGGCCAGGACCTGGTTGACAATCAGGTAAAGAGACAACTTAGCTTAAGCTGGCAACCTGACACCCTTTTCCAGAGAGATTAACAATATATTTTGGTCTGTAGTGTCCACTGAATCAAGTTTTCCAAATAAAATCAAATTTTATTTCCGCCAAAGAATATTATACCTCTATGAAACCTCTACTCATTAGACAATAAAAGCAAACAGTAGCCAGCAAAGCACAGTGTGGCCAAACACTCAGAACATGATTGCTCTTACTTGCCACATTGGGGCTGGAACGGTGATCGGCTCTGTTTTTCATCAGTCTGTCGTCACCAGGCAGTTTCTTTGGCTCACTGTACTCTGTCCACGGCAGCTGAGGACTCTCTGGGGAGCCATTTTGAGCTGAATTATTGTAGAGCTCAAAGCCTTCACTCTTTGGTCTAGGTTTCCCTGAGCCACGGCGATCTGAAACTGAAATCAAAGTGCATTACTCATTCATTCTCTATTCCTTTCGTGGGTTCTACAAGTCTACTTTGAATGTTCTGAAAAACTTCAAAGGATGAATCTAAAATATTTATGCTTCATGATTGTTCTCAGTATAACAGGGTGATTCCCATATATATCCTTTAATAGCTATAAAAAACAAAAACAAGCAAGCAGAACAAAACAAAACCCAAGGTCTCACTGGATAGCTGTGGCTGGTCTGAATTCACTATGTAGATCAGGCTAGCCCGAAACTCACAGAAATCTACCTGCGTCTGCCTCATAAGTGATGGGATTAAAGATGTGTGCCATCACAAATACTCACTTGATAACACATATTACTATTCATCAGAGTGATGACATCACAGCTACTGTCACTTGGTGTGATTACCCACTCACTGTCAGTTTAGTCTTCTCATCTGCTCACCTGGCCACTCCCCTCTTGGGTCTTGTCAGGATGCCCTGCTGTCTCTCTGCCTTAGTAAACCGTATTCTAGGCTGTCAGACACCTTTACTGTTGCTGTTGATACCACAGCTACAAAGGTAAGAACTGAGGTGTGTAGCAGAGAAGAGGGCCAGCACGAGCACATGGGACAGACTGCACACACTTGCAAGCTGTCTCATTAAGGCTGCTCTGAATCCTGAGTGGGTATATTTCTCACCATCTTGCATATATTCTCAACTTCTTACTTTTAAGAACTGGGCAATAAGAGTACCAGCAACTACTATCTGGGACTTTTTATAACTCCTCTTTTAAAAATAATTTATCTTATGTGTATGACTGCCTGCATGTGAACACTGTTTGCATTTGACTGATGCCCAAAGAGGTCAAAAGAGGGCATGAATCCTCTGACAGCTGTGACGTGGGCGCTGAGAACTGAGCCTGGGTCCTCTGACAGCTGTCATGTGAGAGTTTGGAACTGAGCCTGGGTCCTCTGGAAGAGCAGCGGGTGCTCTGGGTACTGAGACATCTCTGCAGCCCTAGCTGTGCTAACTTCAGGAAGTCATGTCCCAGTGCACTATCCTGGCCTGCCCACCGCGCTTACGTCTCTGCATCATAGGGGACGGCTGATTGAGGAGGGTGGCCAGTCCGTGATAGATGGCGCCTTGCTTTGCAACTTCAAGTGTAACCACAGAACTGGTTCTTGTCATGAGTTCTGCTGCCCTAGGAAGAAAATACAGAGTATCAGAAAGCTGAGCACTCGCTGCTGCTTGGGGACATAGGCCTGGCTTTCAGGAGGAGAGTCTCATGTCCATATCCTTTCTGAAACTTAATTATAAAAACATGTAAATATATCCTGTTATCACAGTAATACTAAGATACTTTAAATTTTTTGCAAGTTCTAAGTATATATGCATGTGTGTACTTAGATATTCACTTAAGTAAATATTCTGGATTAAAATATGTGTGAGTGAATAGAAAAATGAGATGCATGTACTCTAAGAATTTTAGAATTAAAAAGGTAAAGGTGAACATTTAGAGCTATTTCAGCACTACTTTTTGAATTCTGATTTCAGAATTAAACATAAAGTATCACTTCAATACACTGACTGAGCTTTAAACTAACCAATTCATCATACCTTTCCTGAGAAAGTCCAACCAGACTTCGTCCATCCACACTGAGGAGCTGGTCACCAGCAGCTAGACGTCCATCCTGAGCCACCAGAAGGATGCAAATATAGAGAGAAAGAAAGGTAGTGTCAGTGCACAGCAGCATTCTTCACACCACACAGCCAGTGCACAGCAGCATTCTTCACACCACACAGTCAGTGCACAGCAGCATTCTTCACACCACACAGTCAGTGCACAGCAGCATTCTTCACACCACACAGTCAGTGCACAGCAGCATTCTTCACACCACACAGTCAGTGCACAGCAGCATTCTTCACACCACACAGTCAGTGCACGGCAGCATTCTGCACACCGCACAGTCAGTGCACAGCAGCATCCTGCACACCACACAGTCAGTGCACAGCAGCATTCTTCACACCACACAGTCAGTGCACGGCAGCATTCTGCACACCGCACAGTCAGTGCACAGCAGCATCCTGCACACCGCACAGTCAGTGCACAGCAGCATTCTTCACACCACACAGTCAGTGCACGGCAGCATTCTGCACACCGCACAGTCAGTGCACAGCAGCATCCTGCACACCGCACAGTCAGTGCACAGCAGCATTCCTCACACCGCACAGTCAGTGCACAGCAGCATTCTGCACACCGCACAGTCAGTGCACAGCAGCATTCCTCACACCACACAGCATACATACCTAGAAGCATCCGCACAGCACTTCACAATGCTGAAGTGCATAATCTTTCACTGTTTCCTTTAAAACAAATACTGACCACATCTGCAGCGCCTCCTTTGACAACAGACTTAACGTAGATTCCCAGTTTATCCTGGCCAGCACCCTATGCAAAACAAGGCCAGAAGAGTACAATGAAATCACACAACAAACATAAACAACAGCTGCCCACACACACACTGGTCACATGACAAACCCCAGGCCACCTTTTACACAGAAACTAGAACTATAAACCCTGTACTGGCAGAAGACACTTTCTGATCAAAACTGGAGAGACTAGTTAGGAATGTTTCTATTTTATGGTTCCATGTTTAGAAGAAAAATACTCCTATAAAATCAGACAATTTGATGAAAAATGCTCATAGTCTTGAAATAGTCAAAAAGATTATCTGTCAAGTCTAGACAGCTACAAACCTAAGTGAATGGGAAACTCTTCAAGTGATCGGCCCTGAGCCAGGCAAGGACAAAAAGTTGCTGTGGACACCAGGACACTGCAGTTATCTACCGTGACTATTCTCACTCTTTTCAAACACACAGTTTAAATTTTAAAACAAGAAAAGAACTTCTTTTGGCAAGCAGTTAGGAAGGCTTAGTTAGTAAGGAAATATTAACCAGACAATAGTGCACTGTAATTCATACTCTATAACTAAAGATTCAAATCCATTAGCATTCTTATGACAAACCAATGGGATCTGAGAAAAGCTGAGCTACCACTTATGACTTCAGGGTCATCAGTGTTCTGTGTAGAGATCACAATGTGATACTACATGGCTTTGGGTCACTATTGGAACTATGGGGTGAACCATCAGGGGCAGGCACCTCATCTGGACATTACTAGACACAGCACAGCTGAGCGCATTCTTTCTGCCCCAGCAATAGACAGTAACTTCACCAACTACAAGACATTACGTCAGACAAGAAATACGTAAGTATCATGAAAAGTGATTTTTAATAAATTACAGATAGATTTTTAAAGTAATAACCTGAAAGATGTAAACTTATGTACAAACCACCCATACTTCCTCCTATTAGTTAACAATTTTAGTTTACAAATTTTATTGCTGAGACATGGCTCCTTTTTCTCCCCTGCCGTAGAAAGTGGAGGAGGCACACATTAGGTAAGCATTATGTCACTGTTTTACAGGCATAGAACTATATATTACACACACACACACATACACACACACACACATACACACACACACACTATAGAAAGCAGTAAAGCATATTTTATTTGCATAAGTTAACTGAGATGTGGTTGTGGCATTTGCCTGCATGCCATGCACACTCTGGGCAGCTGGGAACTAAGTTTACAAATTAAGGCCATGTGCTTCTCTGTTTGAAGCTCCTTGACCCTAAGATGAAAGATGGAGGTGTTCCAGTGTCTCCTCCACCTGTGTCTGTCCTCCCTCCTTGTATGCCAAACTGCAAATCTTTTACCAGCTCTGGGATCCCAACTGTGAGGTCACTTGGCACTGTCAACACTTGACAGCAGCTGTAATATCACAACTGGGACAGCTGGCAGTGCCACAGCAGGCTATGGGTAGATAAAGGAGAGACTGGACAGCTGGCAGTGCCACAGTAGGCTACGGGTAGATAAAGGAGAGACTGGACAGCTGGCAGTGCCACAGTAGGCTACGGGTAGATAAAGGAGAGAGCTGGACAGCTGGCAGTGCCACAGTAGGCTACGGGTAGATAAAGGAGAGACTGGACAGCTGGCAGTGCCACAGTAGGCTACGGGTAGATAAAGGAGAGACTGGACAGCTGGCAGTGCCACAGTAGGCTACGGGTATATAAAGGAGAGACTGGACAGCTGGCAGTGCCACAGCAGGCTACGGGTAGATAAAGGAGAGACTGGACAGCTGGCAGTGCCATAGTAGGCTACAGGTATATAAAGGAGAGACTGGACAGCTGGCAGTGCCACAGCAGGCTACGGGTAGATAAAGGACAGACTGGACAGCTGGCAGTGCCACAGTAGGCTACGGGTATATAAAGGAGAGACTGGACAGCTGGCAGTGCCACAGTAGGCTACGGGTAGATAAAGGACAGACTGGACAGCTGGCAGTGCCACAGCAGGCTACGGGTAGATAAAGGACAGACTGGACAGCTGGCAGTGCCATAGTAGGCTACGGGTAGATAAAGGAGACTGGGATCCTAGAGACAATTTGGAGACGGGGAGCGGTGATCAATCTAAAAGAAGGGAGTACGAAAATCCATATGGAAACTTACTGAATTACAATCCAATTTAAAAATGGAACTGGAGGGGATAGTAGAACATATCTGATAAGAAATGGTTAGAGGATTAAGCAAGGATAGGAAATAAAGGAGGAAAAGGTATGGGCTAATCAAAATAAGGATTATGAAAAGGCCTTATGGAAATCCACAAGTCAAAATATGATGATGAAGCAGCAGCAGGAGGGTCTGAACAGAGACTCTGCCTGAGTGGCCAACGCCATTCCTACAGGATGTGAGCTAAGGCATGGAATTCCTCCTACAACTTATTGGTCATGGAGGGTCCAGAAGTCTCCAGAACAACACAGGCTATGGGCATTGCTCTTAGTTGCCCACTATAGCTACATGGTTAGACCCTATTACTTTGGTTGCAGGACATAAAAAGCTATCTCAAACCAAATGGGTAAATTTCTTTTCTGCTGGCTAACTTTCATAGTGTCAGAAGGTGCAGTGCAGGCTGCTGGGGAGAAAAGAGAAAAGATGCCAGTGGTTTTATGTAGTGCTGGACCCTGGCTTGCTAGAACATAGGCCTGCCAAGAAAGATGCATCAAATGCAGCCGCAGTGGCAACCCGGGACTGAGGTAACTAAGTGCTTTCTGACTATATCTGTGGTCTGCTCCGCACAAGGGAATTTAGTGACCAGCACTGTAATTGCGCTCAAAAGCCCATTGCTGGGAGTAAACAGAGATCCTATTTGGGAACCTACTATTGTTATTTTACTAAATAATGGTGTTCCCAATTTGCCTTCTAAGTATTTGTTTATACCCAGAGACTTGCTACTCTCAATCTCGATCACAGAAGCTTCTTTATGCAGTGGGCAGCAATCAGTGACAAGACTCATAACCAGTCAAATGCTGATGAGGGTGACTGAGTGCTCAGTCCCAAACAGAACATCTTTCTCATACCTTATAGAACAGGAGGCAGAAGAAAAATAAAGAGCTGGACACACACACACACACACACACACACACACACACACACACACAGAGAGAGAGAGAGAGAGAGAGAGAGAGAGAGAGAGAGAGAGGTCATTTAATGATACTGTTATAATCTTAAAGTGGGCATGAATACATCTTCAACGCTAGAAACATTCTGGCAAGATGAGGATGTAATGCTGGCTGATGAGCTCCTATCTCCACATTCCACCTAACTAGAGAAATTGCCTCCTGTAAAGCGTATGTGCAGCCACCACTCCCACAGCAGACACCAGCATCTGCCCGCTGCCTGCAGGGCACACATGCTCTCCTTCCTGAGAGCATGCTCAGGCACTACTTCTCAACTGTACTCTGGCTTGGCCACAGGTTTCCACCATTCAGTCTCTAGGGGTACAAACTACTCTCTGTCTTGGTCTTCTAGAAGAGAATCCATCTTTTCCTCGCTTGTGTTCACATGGGATTTTCTTTGCTCCCTTGAGGAAGACAGTCATAACATCCTTCCTTACAGCTTTTGTATGAGTGAGATGGCCCCTCTTATCAATTACAGCATGTGAGAAACCACCCACCTTTTCCTAAGAAAACTGTCATTTATTGCACCACAAAAATCCCTTACCATTTTGGGAGCTCTCACTCCTTCATCTGAATAGAAATTGCAACACATTTATTAGTCTAGGATTTAAAGAACTATAAACAATTACATTCTGAGGATTGGACCAGTGGCTCAGCAGTTAAGAACAGTGACTACTCTTGCAGAGAAGCCTGGTCTGGTTACCAGCATCTACATGGTGGCTCACAATAGTCTGTAACTCAAGTCCCAGAAGATGTGACACCTTCTGACCTCCTTGAGTACACATACAAATACAGTAACTCTCTCTTGCCTGCCCCTCTTCAAGACAGGGTTTCTCTGTGTAGCCTTGGCTGTCCTGGGCGAGTTTGTAGACTAGGCCACCACACCTAGCTTTAGAAGTTATCTCTTAACTGATGCTGCATGTCAGTGTGTGGCGTATCAGCCACTGACGGTTGTATACATGGCCTATTAGACACTAGCCAGAAGTAACTGAAGAACAAAAAACAACAGTTTAAGGGCACTGATCAGATAGTTTGGAAATTCATAACCTTGCTGTCCATACCACAGTCATTACTACATAGCACTCAAATGAAACACCTCATTAGTATTTTTATGATAATTATCTATTAAAGTAACATTTTGAAAATATTAAGCTCACTTAATAAAACAAAGCTAGGAGAAATTTTAAGTTACCTTTGTGACTCACAATATCTTTACTGAACAGCACTACTGTAGGAATGAAGGTATTTTATGGTGTGTCTTGTTAGTCACCATCATTACTAACAATAAATTCATAGTTATTTACAAAACTGTTAAAATAACACCTTACAGTAAACATATTAACATCATATATCCTGAGTTCCAACCATGAGAAATACAATGAGAATATTATTGAGATAAATACATAGGGCTAAGTAATTTTTAAAAAACATTTGTTTAAAGGAAACTGCAATGTTGTTCATTCTACTTAGTTATGAAATTAAAACATTAGACACAACCACTCAAAGCTTCTCGTTGCTCATTTAACAAGTCCATTCCTTAATGGAAGGGAGAAAGATCTTCTAGAAAAGATAAGCATTCCCAAGGACACCAGGCAATATTGATTCTGCTAAAAATAATTTTGAAATGTATTTGAGCAGCTTGAAATAAAAGGATCAATGCATCTCTCCTCCTAGAAGTGACTGAGATGGGTGAGCTCAGCCTCTGAGCCCTTCTTAGAGACTGCAGGAGATGCCAGCAAAGGCAGGACCTGGGCACCGCGTTACACCTGTGGCACTCTACATGCTCATCTAAAAACTGGGCCTACAGGTACATACTCTCTTCTCCTTAAGAAGAAAAGTAGGGTAAGGGGAGCTAGGACTAGTAAGGGAAGAAAGGTTAACTATCTCCACTTTACCTGCAGAAAGTAAGGGAAACACACACACACCTATTACCTGTCTCAGCCTATGAAGAAGTGCAGGTCCAGAAAGAATGCTGTCTCTCTGTTCTTTTCTCAGAAGCTGGACAGGTGCTGGCCAGCTCCCTCTTCAGTAGAGAGGCACTAGCACAGAGCTGCGGCTCCAGACAGCTTGGCTGCAAGCTCAGTGTGTGGGAGTGTGCCTCAGGAACAGCATGAAAAACAACATTAAACACAACCCAAAAGGGAAAAAAACAAAACAAAAAAACAGAGGAAGAGGTGCCTGCCAAGCAACCCAGGGCCCAGCCCATTGTTCTGGGGTGGAGGCCCAGCCAGGGCTCCTCAGCGGGGGCACAAACAATTGTGGGCTGGATGACCTCAGAGCAGCAGCAGCCCAAGCGAAACTCTCATACAGAAAGTCTGTTTGCTCACCAGCACTTTCCTCTCACCCTCAGCTGCTTTTCAGCGCACCAAACTATCAAAGCCGGAAGAAGGGTTTTTAAAGACTCTCTAACATCTTTCTCTACCAACTCCTTTAACTTGCACATAGGTTCTAAATGCTTTCTTCACATAAACTTCACCTCCAAGAATTCTCAAAATAAGTAGGTAATTCCAACAGACAGAGAGGAAAAGCACCTGAGCTCTGACCTCAGCTGTGTTCCTTTACCTTTTACATCAACTCAAAAACAGCAACACAACAACAGAAAGTTACCACACTACAGCCAGGAGATTCTGAATTGAGATTCAAAGACATAATACAGTTGGCTCATAAGCCTCTGAGGACAGTATCCAATGTGTGGGGGCTGGGTGGGGGCTGGGGTGAGGGGAGTCAACAGGGACTGTGTTGAGCGTCCTTAGAGTCCCCAGGAGCCACCTCAGGTGTGACTACAGAGTATGCACACGCCCGGAGCTCCAGGCCTTAAATGGCGTGTGAGGTGAGCATTGCTGTTTTTACGGGACCACACAGTAAAAAGCGGCTCTTCAGAAGACTAACAACTGATGCTATTAGTACTCCAACGGAATTCAGTATTTCAGTCAATTCCTGGAAAAAGAACTTAGATAATAATAATCTTGTGAAAAATTATCTTTTCAAGTAATTCACTATTTCGCTTTTAACGAAAACATATATATTGTTTCAAACTCAAACCTCAGCCACAAGGATACTGTGTCATTTCACAGAATTTAAGAGAAAGATACTTTCAGCATCTCTATAGGAGCCACTTTCCAACCACAAAAGGTACTTGGGAACAAAAATAATTTTTAAAAAGATGTTTTATTGTTATTAGTGTGTAGGTGTGTGTCTATGTGAATGCATGCTGTATGTGTGCATGCCTATGGAGTCCTGAAAATGGTACTGGGTACAGTTACAAGTAGCTGTGAGCTGTCTGACCTGAGTAGTGGGAGTAACTTAGGTCCTCTGGAAAAGCATCTGTGCTCGTAATCTTGGGCCAGCTCTCCAGCCAGGTTTTAAAAGGAACTGAAAACTCTGAGTTCACCTCTTTAACCAGGTGTTTCTCATGAAGGGTTAAGGACTATTAAAGATCACAGCAGGAAGCCTCAGACACTTCAAAGGCCTAAATTACAGTCTATGTAAGAAACTTGCTCTTCAAGAAAGAAGGTACCATATTAATAGTTTGTTTTCACTGTTTTAAAGTATAGGAATCTTATGGTTTAAGCTAAGATTTAAAGGCTTACAACTCAGTAGTTTGGTCTAAAAGAACTAGCTGTAACATCTTCAAGCCAGCAATTAATCATTTATTTTTAGATAAAATATCGTAATGTATAGTAAACACACCGTAAACAGTCATTTTTATGTTCTTAAAAACAAGAGCACAACAAAGGCTATGGGAAAAGACACCATGAAACTACCAAACGCGTTCTTAGAGTCCCCAGGAGCCACCCAAGGTGTGACTGCAGAGTATGCACACGCCTGGATCTCTAGGCCTTACATGGCATGTGAGGTGGGCATTGCTGTTTCTACGTAACCACACAGTAAAAAGTAAAAAAAAAAAACCAGTCAGTTTTTATGAGTATCTTCGTACTCTGGCAAACTATACAGCAGCACTTACTCTTTAAGCCATGTTCACCATATTATAACCAGTAGTGTTCAATCTTGTTTTTTATTAATAAAATAATCCTAAGAACTCCACATTTTTTATGGACCTTAAGTATCTGCAATATAAATGGAGAACAGCACCTCTACGGGCGTGTGATTACCAGCTCCATTACATGGCTCTCTTCATGAGTGAGCTAATTACTAACAGGTCTGAACAAGTCAGAGTGAAGGAAGAAAAAGCATTCTTTAAAGATCAGTTTGCACAAGAACATTAAGGACAACACCCTCAGGAAACTCACCACCGAGCCTGTCCTTCCAACAACAGAGAACCACATTCTATCTCTGGGATGGTCTTGAGCTGGAGACCAGTTGTCTACTTCTCTCAGTTTCATCAGCAACCAACACAGCTGGCTTTGCGAGAATGGACTGCCAGTGCTGAGCTGGATGCTGGGGCACTGCATGGAATTTATCACCACAAGCTGGAACCAACGCAATACTCAAGATTCTTACGCAACCAGGCCACTCTGATTTCCATTCCCTTTGTCCTTTATTAAACTTTGAAGAGTTATAAAAATGAAAGGGAGTCGTTTGTATTTTAAAAATCCAAATTAAACAGGAAGCGTCGGCATCATGCTGACCCACAGACGAGTAAGAAGTAGCTGAACTCTCAAAAAACAGAGTCTTAAAAAGCAAACTGCAAACCCACACCCTTCCAAATCATCTGGATTTCATAATGTTTAACCACCATGTGGAGGGCAAGGAGAAGAGCATAGTATCAAAACATGTTCAGGGTTACAGTGTCGGAGCCACACACCAATTAAAAAACGGAAAGAGGCCGAGTTAAACATGCAGACTTGCAGCAAACACCAGAAGCACAGACACAGAAAGGCATGTGGGATGTCAGGGAAAGAGCAGGGCTGGGTGAAAGTAAGACCTACAGGGACATAAGCAGCTACTGTTACTGCTTTCCCCAGCTTCTTAACTCAGTCACGAGGGGACACTGTGGGGTCAGTCACCCCAACATCACACAATCATCAGTAGCCCTGCAGAGAGGACACAGGACGGATGATGGGGCAGCGCTGCCTGCAAGTGGCTCAGCAGGAGGCAGGCCCAGCCTAACTCATACCAGAGGTCTAAATACTGATTAAGCCCAGCATGGATGAGAAGGCGTGTGGTGGGCATGTGAGGTGGCTGGTCACACTGCACCCACAGTCACCAAGCAAATGGAGATGGTTTAGAAACCCAGTCAATGGGATGATGCAGCCACGAGAGGCTACAGGTAGATCTCTCTGGAAATACCTTCACAAATAACACAAGGTGTCTAGGTGTCTCCTCGGATCCTAAATCTCGTCACGGTGACAGTACAGACTAACCACCGAAGCTTAAGTCCCCACTCCATCCCCGCCCCCCTGTCATCACACTGCACCTTCAGTTGAACCTCTGCGATATCCTGTTTCACTTATAATAAAGCGCACCTTCACAGGGTTGGAGCTCGGGGCTGAACTGAGCCAGGCCCTTTCCTTGTAAATTAAGCTTAAGGGAATACAGGCTGGGCTACAACCCTCAGCTTGGCTTGGTGTCCTAATTCTACACATGATACCTGACAGACGGTACAGAGTGGGCAAGGATGCAAGATGGAGCCCAAGCCTACAACACAACACACTTGGCCCTTCCCACAGGACACCACAGGAATTCTCAACTGTAAAGTGGGGTCTGAGGCTCAGGATCTTCACTCTGTCCATACAGCTGATCCCACAGAACTTGCACTGACCAGGCTCCTCCAGTCCACAGCCCCAGGCCTTCTGCCCATATGCCCACCACGTCCCAGACATGCCTGCCTTTTCCTCCTTCCAACCCTGCACTTTGTTGTGCTGCCAACACGGCAACAGGACTCCTCTCCCTGCCAGCCCACAGCACTGGAGCACAGCTCTCCTCACCACCTCTCCTGGCAGACGCTGCACAGGGCACTGTCTGTTCTTCCCTGCTGGGCCTCACGTCCACCTATCCACACCGCCCTGGCCAGCTGCCGCCCCTCACTCGAGTGGCAGCTTTCATGTTCATTCACCTCCTTACGTCTTAACTTCTGCAAAGCTCAGACACAGCCTCACAGTGCCCACATGGAGTCTTGGGATGTCTAACACTGTGGGCAACTCAGCTGACACTACTCTAGCACAGGTGGCCATTTAGTATACTGGTAAACCGAGTTCATTAAATGAACAAAAGGCTCGTTGTACTGGCTAGGTTTTGTCACCTTGACACAAACTAAAGTCACTTGGTAAGAGGAAACTTTAGGAGTTATCTCTGTGAAACTGGCCTGTGGGTATGTCTGGGCGGGGTTGGGGTGGGAGGGGTTCCTGATTAAGTCGGAAGGCCCAGCCCACTGTGGGTATGACGACCCGAGGCAGGAGGCCCTGGGCTGTGTAAGGAAACAACTAAGCAAGCATGGAAGAGAAGCAGGTCAGCAGCATGCCTCCAGCTTCCGGTTCAGCTCCTGCCTTGGGTTCCTGCCCTTGAGGACAGACGGCCTCTGCAAGTTGGCGGTGGTCATGGTATTTGTCACAGCAATAGAAAGGAAATTATTAGGACACACATATTTTAGCAAGTATTTCTATAAGCCCTGGGGCTGACTTAGATTAGCTGTTCATAGAGACGATGGAAGCCGACACCAAGAATGGAGATCACAGATCTCAGCTCAGGGCCAAGCTCAGGTCAGGCAAGGCGCTAGGAAATGCTGGCAAGGAAGGGCGTGACCCAGTGTCTCACTATACATCCCAGGCTGGTCTAGAATCCTCCATCCTCCTGTCTCTGTCTGCGAAGCACTGGGATTACAAGCATGTGCCACGATGTCTAGTGCTAAAAATACGCAGAAGGGTAAAGATCCAAAAGGAGGAATGACACACACAGGAACTCCACATGAGGAAGCCCCCGTGGTGACAATTTGCTCCCAGTCAAGTACCACGACTTTGGCAAGCTGCGCACTCTTTTGCACAGTGCAGTGCTGACCTCATGGTCTGTCCCAGACCTCACGCCATGTGTGCCAAATGTAAACCAGTGGACCAGAGTAGGGCCCGAATGAACCGTTGAAACAATACCATGGGAATGACGTGGGTTTCAATATCAATTTCCAGCTCATGTTCAGCATAACAGAATTCTAATATACAAAAACGGCTATTACCAATTTTAAAACATTTCTCAGAATACACTGGAATGTTCTTTCATAATGCTAAATGGTATTTGCAAGCTTTTCAAATACTCTCTTGAGACAAGACAGGGGTAATAATTTCAGCTGGTAAACTATTATTTTAGGCATAATATTACCAAAGCTCAACAAAGTATCATTAAATATTAGCTAAATTCATATTTGGAAAAGAAGGTAATAACGTATGAGCAATGAAAGCAGAGGGGAGCATATTTGAGGAAGAGATCCAGTCAGAGTAGGGTAATGACACACAATAAAATAATAATGAGCGAGGGGAATGACTTAGAACCATATGCTAACTTAAAATTTTCACTTAAAGAAAATCATAGTTCCACTGAAAATGCACGACTATGACTGTGGAAGCTTTTTAAAATAGCAGCTTCTAGTGGCACTATTATGTCCTAGCGGCACTCTTACACCCTAGCAGCACTACTACACCCTAGCGGCACTCTTACACCCTAGCGGCGCTCTTACACCCTGGCGGCGCTCTTACACCCTGGCGGCGCTCTTACACCCTGGCGGCACTCCTACACCCTAGCGGCACTCCTACACCCTAGCGGCACTCCTACACCCTGGCGGCACTCTTACACCCTAGCGGCGCTCTTACACCCTGGCGGCGCTCTTACACCCTGGCGGCGCTCTTACACCCTGGCGGCACTCCTACACCCTAGCGGCACTCCTACACCCTGGCGGCACTCCTACACCCTGGCGGCACTCTTACACCCTGGCGGCGCTCTTACACCCTGGCGGCGCTCTTACACCCTGGCGGCGCTCCTACACCCTGGCGGCGCTCCTACACCCTGGCGGCACTACTACACCCTGGCGGCACTACTACACCCTAGCGGCACTCTTACACCCTAGCGGCACTCCTACACCCTAGCGGCACTCCTACACCCTAGCGGCACTCTTACACCCTAGCGGCACTACTACACCCTAGCGGCACTACTACACCCTAGCGGCACTACTACACCCTGGCGGCGCTACTACACCCTGGCGGCGCTCCTACACCCTGGCGGCGCTCCTACACCCTAGCGGCACTACTACACCCTAGCGGCACTACTACACCCTAGCGGCGCTCTTACACGCTAGCGGCACTACTACACCCTAGCGGCACTACTACACCCTGGCGGCACTACTACACCCTAGCGGCGCTCCTACACCCTAGCGGCACTACTACACCCTAGCGGCACTACTACACCCTAGCGGCGCTCCTACACCCTAGCGGCACTACTACACCCTAGCGGCACTACTACACCCTAGCGGCGCTCTTACACCCTAGCGGCACTCCTACACCCTAGCGGCACTCCTACACCCTGGCGGCACTCCTACACCCTAGCGGCACTCCTACACCCTAGCGGCACTCCTACACCCTGGCGGCACTACTACACCCCAGCGGCGCTATTACACCCTAGTGGTGCTATTAAATTCTTTTAACAGAAAGAAAAAAATCTTCCTTTAGCAGACTAGCAGGTGAAGAGACTTAGATGCCAAGAGAACAGGGAGGGAGAGAGAACACTCATCACCTAGGGATCACAACGGCCCCAGACTGCCATCCAGGCCACACAGACCTGATCTCCACTATCACAAAGTGTCCCTTCTCCCAGAGGCAGAGCTGAGCATGCACTATGAAGACAGCAAAGCTCCCATCAGTCCTGCCATGCTGACTCAGGGTCGCGGACGGAAGAAGATGTTCTCCCAGGCTCCTTCAGTCCTACCTTTGCTGCAACAATGCTGAGGCCCATTCCATTCTGCTTTTTTAAGGTGACAGTGATTATTTCAGGCTCCTTCCTCAGAGGCTGGGCCTAAAGATGAGAAAAGAGGCATATTTTATGACTATTACGTGGTTAGAAAGCTAACGTATTATAACCAGAGAGCAGAGGGTAGAAAGGTATAAAAGGTATAATCTCAGGTACATCTCATTAGCCAAACAACATACTACGTCATCTGACTGGAGGCCACAAGTTGAATCTAGTTACAGATTCAACCACTGAGATGGCGCAATGGCTAAGAGCACTCACTGTCTGCTCTTACAGAGATCCTGAGTTCAACTCCTAGCAACCACTGGTGGCTCACAACCACCTGAAACATGATCTGATGCCCTCTTCTGGTCTGCAAGTGAACATGCAGATAGAGCACTGTATACATAAAATAAAAAAATTAATAATTTATAAAATAAAACTTTCATTTTTATCGGGACATAAAAACAAACCCAATTTTTACCTTTATGATCTTTTAAAATAAATTGGTAGGATTCTGTTTTGTTCTCCAAAGAGAAAGTTTAAAATTATTTCACACTGTCTGGGGCATTAAAAGAAAATGGCTGTCACAGAGATAAACGAGTATCTTTGTCTCTTGGGAAACTGCAAATCATTTTATTTAAAATGGTGACCATAACTTGTCATCCTGAACCTACAGGCTGCACTGGCACTGCGCCCAGCACTGTGGAGGACACAGCCTGAGCTGGGCACATAACGCAAAGGGACTGTGCCCAGCACAGCGCAGGAGGCAGCAGAGCTTCAACAGATCCAAAGAAGCTTCCTTTTTTGCTTTGTTTTAAGGAAAGTGTTGTTTAAGCTGCATGTTATACTCATGCCTGACTTCAAACAAAGTGTGAAGAAGATAAAAACCAACATGAATATCGAATACACAGAGAGGAAACAACTACGATACACACGACAAAAAAAGGTAGTGTTAAACAAAAGGCAAATAAAAAAGAAAGTCCATGAAAGACTATTTAGGAGAAAACAAAATTATATGACATTAAAATTTTTGTTTTAGATAAAGGAACACCTGAAATCTATCTTCTGAGGAATTTGAGAATAAACCTGAAAGATGAACAATGAATCTAAGTAGCACTTGTTTTTCTTTTCTTTTCTTTTCTTTTTTTTTCTTTTTTTTTTTTGGTTTTTTGAGACAGGGTTTCTCTGTGTAGCCTTGGCTGTCCTGGACTCCCTCTGTAGTCCAGGCTGGCTTCAAACTCACAGCGATCCGCCTGCCTCTGTCTCCCCAGTGCTGGGATTAAAGGCGTGCGCCACCACGCCCGGCTAAGCACTTGTTTTTCTATGAAACCTGGTCATCAGCGGTTGCTGCTGTTACTTTGAAGTTGACCAAAAACAAAGGAAGTCAATTTAAAAAAAAAAAATGGTCGCTGACAGCAGTGACCATTAGTAGTATATTTGGTATAATGGCAACTATCAATTCAATTTTAAGGAGACAGCTCTGATTGATATTTAAATCTAAATTTAAGTATCCATTTTGAAACTCTATATTTGAAGCAAAATATAATTTTTCTCAAGATGGATCAAACTCCTTACTATTTCAAAATAGTGAATTATTTAACAGACATTTACAAGGCAGAGATGAGTAGAAAACAGTAAAATATTTTTGCCACTGAAAAATTTTTTTCTAATAATATCTTTCAAAGTTACGATACTAATATGTTTCAAAAATATACATACAGGCTACCAAAATTTTGAGCATAAATACTCTTTATTTCTAAAGAACCATTTAATACTACACAAAACTGCACAGAGGTAACTCAGGGAGAAAACACGCATGCATTTTTACAAATCAAAGTTTTAAAATGTTTCAATCTAACCAGTATTAGAAAATTACTTTAAAAGTTTCCATCATAACACTCAGTGTAGGCAGCATTGATGACATCACACCTGCAAGTCATTAGGAACACATCTCATGCTCTAACCCACCAAAACCTCAGGTACTTGCCAGTTCTGTGTTCTCACGCATAAGGTGACTTTCATAATCTGCACCCTCAAAATATATCGTCCAGGTACCTGGTGAGCGTGTGTGAGGAACCAATCTGCAAAACCCTACAAAGGAAATAGTAATTACAAAACAGATAAGACATACCTAATTTCACACAGTTTTCAACAAGGAAAACATGACAAATTATATTTAGGATGGGGTCGGTTGTTCTGTGACAGTCTCATTATGTATCCAAGGCTTGTCTGGACTGTGGTCCTGCCTCAGCATCTCAGCTGCTGCGGTTTACAGCTGGGCAGCATCATGCCCACCATGGCCCACCTGAAGCCTTAACATCCTAGTCAACACTTTTATCTTTCTATGCCTTTATTCCCTCTGTAAACTGAACAAATGATTAAAAACTACAGATCTGTTTTGATCCAACAGGATTTCAGCAACAACAACAACAACAAAAGGTAAAATTAGGTTTCCTCTCCTGTGCACCTCAAATAACTATTTTCTTTTTCTATGAAAATTAGTGAATTGCTTTGTAAATGCTCTTGCAGAACTGTACATTCCACTGAAAGGAAAAAACCATCAATAGGATAGACATCTGTTTAGCAGAAGAGAGGCCTCAGAACTCGGGAACGACAGACACAGGCTATGCATCTGTCACACGTGCCGGGTCAAACAGCTCACACTGCAGACCTGTACGTCCTGCAGCTGGAAAGATCCTTTCTCACAACATTCTGTCCAAATCTTGCATTTAAGTTACTAACAAATAATTAAGTCTTAAAGAATAGTTGTGTTTTGTTGTCTTCTGAGACAGGGGCTTTGAACTTACTTTGTAACCTAAGCTGGCTGCAAACTCATGATGTCCCTGCCTTAGTTTTCTGTTATAGCTACGCATAGAGCACTTTACCTAGGATGTGCACGGCCTTTAGTGGACCCTTGATACTCCCCCAAAGTATTTCTGATCCCCTTATTAAGAACAAAAGACATTTTAAAAAATACTAAGACTTCCACTCAAAGCCATGTCGCCTTCATCTAGTCAAATTTTGTTTTATATTCCTCTGTTCTTCTTGACAGAGTCACACCACACAGCTCTCCATCACTGGGGCTCACTGCACGGCACCTGTGCTCTTCCTGGTGTGCACAGCCAATGCAGCTCAAACCTCACTGTGTGTGGCTCCAGCTGCCTCCCTGGTCAGAGTCTCCCCTGGTCCAGTGTTTACCAGTGGGGCATAACTTGGACTGTTGCTTTCAGACATGTGTTTGTGGGAGAGGAAAGGAAAAATATAAAGAACACCAGCTAAAATAAAGTATAATTTCACGTCTTAAAATGTTTCAATTCAGTTTCATTGTTATGCAACCAGAATTTCCTTTTCTTCACGTTTTGGAGAATTATAATTCTATTGAAGATTTGAAAGTTCAACAATTATAAACATGGTTTTATGTTTTCAAATGTCAGATTCCCACAACAAGCTGTGCACTGTGATGGGAACTGATCTGTCCCAGCTTGAGGCACTTATCATGCAGGCATCAGTCTCCTATAGGTCAGCACTGCGCCCACTGCTTGAAGGCCATGGTTTCGACCTCATCTGCTGGGATGTGCAGAGAAGATGACACCTTGACGTGGCTCTATAGGAAGCAGTCAAGGAGCTTTCCTGTGTCCCCCACACTGTGACCAGGGCAATGCTTCCACAGGCTGGAATTCTCCAGCCATCTCCACTGTCTGGTCACAGGTCACCTGTACCGTGAATGAGGGCACTCCAGGTCAGGTCTGTTCACTCTCCTTCAAACTCCACAGTTTTCTTAAATGACCTCACCTCTGCTTCCCACCTTGGACTTTGTCCCTGAGAACAGTGGATCTGCTAAGAATGCTAAAGCACAAACTGTTTTGCTAACAACTGTTTGTGAGAGGAGGTAGCCTTTCAATGTAATGCAGTTTTTGTTGTTTGGTTATTGGTTTGGGGGGGGTTGTTTGTTTGTTTGTTTGTTTGAGACAGCTTTTCTGTATAGTCCTAGCTGACCAAGTTGACCTCTGATTCACGGAGATCTGCCTGTCTCTGCCTCCTGAGTGCTGGGATTAAAGGCATACGCTACCAACGCTCAGCAATGTAATGATTTTCCCCCAATATACTTTTTGAAGATCTAGAACATATTATGGTAAATAGTCACTGAAAGAAAAAAGAAAAAAAAAATCACACTGTGTGCCTATGGCCACCTCACCTTTGCTCATTTTCTTGTTTGTTATTTGGTTGAGCTCCTACACTTAGGGTCTGTTTCCTATGCATCTGTTATTCTCCACATCATAAAATATATATATATATCAGAGCAAAAATTTTGATTTGCTTCAAAAACCCATACTTTAAGAAAAAACACTGTAGTTTAAAAATTAAGACACACCCGCAAAACAGTGTATCAAAGGTCACAGAAGCAAAGGAAAAGCTGGGGATTGATACAAGTCTACGTGGCGTGGTGGCCTCAGAATCTGCAGCAGCACCCTGGGCACTTACAGAGTGCTTCCCCTCAGAATCTGCAGCAGCACCCTGGGCACTTACAGAGTGCTCCCCCTCAGAATCTGCAGCAGCACACTGGGCACTTACAGAGTGCTCCCCCTCAGAATCTGCAGCAGCACACTGGGCACTTACAGAGTGCTCCCCCTCAGAATCTGCAGCAGCACCCTGGGCACTTACAGAGTGCTCCCCCTCAGAATCTGCAGCAGCACCCTGGGCACTTACAGAGTGCTCCCCCTACAGGTAACCTGCCCAGTTCTCATTCCTCTTGGCCCACTTGATAAGGAAGGAACTGAGGCAGGGGGTGAGCTGCCCAAGACACAACAGCTGTCTAGCAGTAGGCTAGGGCTGCTCAGAAGCCACTGACGTGAGAAAAGTGCAGTCAAAAGTTCTTTGTTATGGCACCATGTGGGAAGAGAGCAAATGCTCACGCAAGGGACACAGCACGCCCACTCAGGGCTGTGTCTGGGCACGTAGGATCGTTCATCTCAGTGAAACTCTTCCTGAGTCATAGGAACACCGCTCCTCAGGAGGCTTGGCACACGTCCACAGGCCTGGTGTTCAGAGAGCCAGTGTAAAGCTCCACCTGAGGTATTTACCTCTCTGGCACAGAGGGTCTAAAAATTCTTGCAACCCATTTGGAATGTTTCTGACGACATCACAGGAATAGCCATCTTCTGGCAAAAGAAAAGGCAGCTGCAGGTCAGGGTCCTCCTCCAGCTGCACATCCCTGCCGTCACTGCGTGCAAGCTCATCAGCAGTGTTCTCAGCAACAGCCACGACATTTTCTATGAGATCCTGCAGAACAAGACATGCTTGCTGACAAGGAGCACTGTTAACTCACAATGTAACCTCAGGAGCACAGAGTGTGTGACACTGGCTTCCTGTGACACAATACTTAATGACAGAACAAGAGGTTGATTAACTCCCAACGACTTATGGCTTCAAAACATTGTTTTACCACAAGATTTTCTTCTTTTTTTCCAAAGCAGTTGCTTTACTTGTACAACTAGTTTTTGTTTGTTTCTTTGAGACAGGGTTTCTCTGTGTAGCCCTGGCTATCCTGATGTCGCCTTGTAGACGAACGAGGCTGGCCTTGAACTCACAAGTAATCTGCCTGCCTCTGCCTCCCTAAGTTCTGGGATTAAAGGCAATTTGTACAACTGTTTATTTAACACATTGTTAGTAAGTTGTGAATAATCATTGTTTTTATAGAATATGCAATATTATAGAGAAAGCCTCACAAAATGAATATGAGAAAATAACAACACCACCAACAAAAAAAACCCCACATGGTAAAATATATATGCTTGGAAGTTTATCAATTAGAACTGAATTGGGGTCTATTAATGATTTCTATTACAAAACAATTACTAACATTCTGTCTCTATGTCTCTGTCTGTCTGTCTATCTCCCTCCCTCCCTCTCTCACGGTGGAGGATGGCAAAAAAGAAAACAAACATGCACAGCTCACATCTTCATTCTGACTCATGAAAATGAAGGTCCTATGACTTCCATTTAGGGAACAGAACAGCCCTCACAATCAGCACTGTGCTCTGTCCTCACCTTCCTTTTCCGCACAGGGAACAACCGTCTAAGCTTATGTCATAGAGAGTTGTGTCTACTCTTGAAATTAAACTGCTAGAAGTACTGCTTGTGCCCTGCACACGGCTCCTCGCACAGTGTTCATTATATTCACCCATACTCCCTCAGTTAGTGCAATCTTCCTGCACAGCTGGCTCCAGTGGTAGACTGCGTCTGAATCTGAAGCATCCTCCTAAAAGCTTGTGTGCTGACGTCACGGCCTGCTGCCCTATGTGTGCTGACTGACGTCATGGCCTGCTGCCCTATGTGTGCTGACTGACGTCACGGCCTGCTGCCCTATGTGTGCTGACTGACGTCACGGCCTGCTGCCCTATGTGTGCTGACTGACGTCACGGCCTGCTGCCCTATGTGTGCTGTTGACATCACGGCCTGCTGCCCTATGTGTGCTGACTGACATCAGGATCTGCTGCTGAGGCTTTGAGGAATGAGTAGATCAAAGGGCTCTTGGCTTTTTCAAGGGATTAATCACTGGTGAATTCAAATTTTGAATAGGCTGTCACAAGGCAAAGAAATAGGGAAAACTGGGTCTAATTAGAAAAAGGTCCCTGGGAAGTCTATCTTTAACGACTCTATCTTGTCATGGCCCCTTCTCTTCTTTGAATTGCCCCACCCCCGAGTCCACATATACTTGCCCCATATAGAGAGGGTAAGAACAGGCCAAAGAAATGGTTCCACCCGTGAGCATTTAAGTGGGGCAACTTACACGACACAGGCAACCTAGAGCAGCTGTGCCAGCAGAAAAGAATGACCCACGCCTGCTCATCTGTGAAGACAAGAAGACCTGGGCATCCTCCCGCATTCCACCGCAGAGGTTAGTGACCTCAATCCTGTGTCTTGAAGGCCTACTGTGAGTAATCAGTTGCTCTGATTTTAAGATGGCAACACTGCACCATGAGCAAAGGACAGAGTGCTACAGTTTCTGTCTCCTGGCTGCAGGAAGGACGCAGCTCTCCTCCACAGCATCTTCTTTGCAATGGTGTCTGCCTGCCTCATGAAACCAGTTGATTGTGGTCTGAAACTCAGAAACCTCAAGCCCACATCTTTCCTCATTTAACCTGTCTCTCAGGTATTAACTTACGATGGTGGGATCTGCAGCACAGCACTCTTTCTCTTTTTGTATATACATGCACGTGTGCATATGCTGACGGGGTAGACAACATGAATGGGTCCTTGTTACAGACAGAGATCCTGTTCCCGCAGTTCTGGACTCTCTTCTGGATGAGACTCTGCAGCTGCCACAGACACTGCTGAATGAAGCCCAGAGGCTCTCTCCTGTACAGGCTCGTGCCACTGCCGACGACAGGAGTGCTAATATGCACAGGAAAAGCCTCCGTGTAGCTTCAGCAGCAGCTCTGGCTATGAACTTCAGCTCAACTTTCTTTCCTCCAGGCTTTGCAAAGACGTCCCAGGAAGTAACCCTGAGTTAAATTACGCCTCACTTAGAGTGCTCGCACAGCGTCTGTCTGTCCTCTGTACCAACTAGCTGAGGCTTCAGACTGAAATGATCTAGTAACACAGTTTTAGTAAATTAACTTGCTGACACATTACTGAGCAAGTTTTCCTTTTCTTCATCCCAATTTTCCTGTGCACACATACACATACTTTGTGGTAGCATGGAAATATTCACTTACCGTAGGAATAAAAGGCTCATCGGGTGCACAGTGGTAATTTTGTAATAAGGCTTGAAGTTGCAGAGAATTTAACTTAAAGCATGTGCTGTTTATGTTTGGAATGTCATCCGGTGCATACTTATCCATCGTAAGCAAAGTAGTAGCCTATTTAAAAGAATAAGTATTATGAAGTAGCATTAAAAATGTTTTTCTTTGAGAAATATCCTTTGAAAAACTGAGAGTGAAGCTTAAAGAACTCACACTCAGCATCGTATGTGAAGCCCTGGGTTCGAAACCCCAGTACCACAAAACAAAACGAACAAAAAACCCTGTGTAACAGTTGTAAAGCTGATAACTTGCTAATCTGTTTTTAAAATGCAGGATGCTTCTAAAGAGCATTAACATTTAGCTACAAGCATACTTTTGTAGCCTCTTGGGCTCACTTTACTTTTTGTGTTTTAATATAATTTGATTCAATCATCAATGTTTATAGTGTGCTTTCGAAAGCTTGAGTTTATATAGCAATACAGATGACGAATTACAGGAATTGGATACTTTTGCTGATATGAATTTTGATCAAAGTTGAGAGCTAACCAGCTTCTTGGAATTCTAAATATCTTTAGAGGAAATGAAGGCTAAAACAAAAGTTAATGAATACATTTTTAAAAGTTGTTAATTGTTGTAAGTTTTGAGGCTGCATGTAACTCATTTCCTTAATTGTAAATACCAGTTCCTATACTTTGGTATCTGAAGCTTTCCCTGAGAGCTGTTAAGTAGTAGGCTATGACTTACCATCTAAACAGCTAATTAACTGCCCATTTTAAATCATCATTTATGCTTCAGCATATGACTTTCTAAAATATGTCTTGCTGATTTCACCAAACAGAACACTTCGGTGATGTCTGTATCCTACTGTTTACACATCTTCTTATAAGGTAAACAATGTCCTTGAGAGTCTGGTGTCGGATGCCTGAGAACTACAGAGCAGGGACCATGTTCCTACGCAGTTGGTTAGAAGAAGGATAGTTTTACTGGTGCCCTTGTGCTAAGACATTTGGTTTCAGCTGCTTTGTCACGGCAGCCCAGATGCTACCCCAGCACTGCTTGACTCTATGCAAATGAGAAAAACAGTGGCTTTATCAACCCAAGTTCTTTCCCATCATAAAGATCTAGAAACCATCACAACAATTAGCAGGGAAGAGGGCGAAGCAGGCGGAACAGGGCACAGCCCCCGCACGCACCTGCACAATCCTGCTCAGGTGGCAGTCAGCTGCCAGCTCCAGCCCCTGCTTCTCTGCCCAGGCTTCAATATGGCCCAGCTGCTGGCGGATAATGGCTCCCCAGTAGTGGGAGCACAGGCCTGAGTCTGGGTCGGTCACCAGTCTGTTGAACAGCCACATGTTGATGAAGTGGAAGAGCTGAGAGAAGAGCTGGATAGTCAGGGCAGCATTGACCCTGCAGCGCCGCAGCAAGGACATGGCTCCTGTGAGCGTGTGCAGCACGTCGTCTGTGCAGGACACAGGGTAAAGCATCAGGGACACGTGTCACCGCAGCACCTTCTGTGTTATGCCACATGGACAAAGGCAGTCACGGCAATTAACAAATGCTGTCAAACCAGTTATAGGTGCCGAATTCAAACAGAAAGCGGGCATGTGGTCTTAAACCATACCATTACTAAGTAACCACAACTCACATATAAATTTACCTACAAAGTCTTGTAAAGAAGTATAACTAACAGCAAAGCAGAAGTGAAAATTATTCATAAATCTAACAAACAATTCCTTAGAAGTCATTTAAAAGGCTGCCAAATCCAACAAGACCTTTGTTTAAGAAGCAACCCTGGCTCCACGGTTAAGAGCACTTGCTGCTCTTCCAGAAGACTCAAGTTTGTGTCCCAGTTGCTTGTACTCCAATTCTAGGGTCTCTGATGCCCTCTTCTGGCCTCTTGGGGCACGGCACCCACAGCACACACTCACACAGACTCCTAGCAATATATTCAACATAAACAGAAGGGCTGGAAAGGGGGATCAGAGGTTAAGAGCACTCGTGGCACCTGCACACACCCAGGTTCAGTTCCCAGCATGGCTTAAGAGGCATCTACAGCTAGCTCCAGGGACTCTCATCACCTCTTCTGGCCTCTGTGGGTACTAGACACACTATCCATGTAGTGAAAACTCATAAAGAAAAAAAATTAAAATATAAGCTCTTATTAGAGAGGCACAGCAGAGGTTTGTTAGGCCTACAGCCTAGACAGAGGTCAGTGGCACCAAAAAAACAGGGAAAACTAGGAACTGAAGGGACGGCTCAGTGGTTAAGAGCACTGGCTGCTCTTCCAGAGGACCCGAGTTCAATCCCCAGCACCCACATGGTGGTTTCAAAACTGTAATTCTGGCCCCAAGGGATTTTACACCTTCTCCTGGCCTCTGTGGCTAACATATGGTATACAGACATATATACGTGGAAAACACATAGGCACACACTTAAAATAAAAATAAAGGTTTTTTTTTTAAATTTAAAATTAGAAAGAAAGAAAGAAAGAAAGAAAGAAAGGAAGGAAGGAAGGAAGGAAGAAAGAGAGACCAAGCTAAATGTTAGGGAGGCACACAAGACCCTGACCTATTTTTGGTCTTTGCAGATTGTTCTCCTCAGGATCATCCAGAAAGGCTGGCATGTAGTTATTAAGTTCTGACTGAAGACAGTGAACCAAGTACCTGAAAATACATAAACAGTTTTAATAAACTTAGCAAGTCGTACAGTTAGGGTTAACACCTATCACTATTTGAGACATTCTATATTCTTTAAGAATACTTTCCACTGAAAATAACAAGAACTGTACTCTGAAACCCTCGAAACAGTGCCAGAGTGCAGTCCTCTCAAGTCAACACATTCTTCTATGCTTCTTGTTAAGCATCTTCAATTAGGGTCAGTAAAAATCTTTAATATTAATTTTGAAAGCAGAACATGAAGCAGATTAATTAATTCTTTCCAGAATGTGCTTCTTACTTAAATGCCATCTGAACCAAGTGTGCTAAAACGTCCTGGGCATCTAGTGTGATCCGACTAAGGTCACGGTCCTGTTTGATGAAGTTGAGGAGTTCAGATGCATTTGCCATCCAGAAAGCAAGCGCCCCTGTAATGTTCTTTTGTTTCTGTGGACAGAAAACATTTCCATAACAATACAAGACATTAGAAAAATTAGAAATAAACAGGAATGTTCCTGAAAAGCTGAAGATAGACCAGTACCTTCCCATGTTCACCAGGTATTTACCACAGATACCAGATAGTTGCAAAGAAATTTAGGTCCATGCAGAGCAATGGGAAGCAAATAACCACTGCATGTCTCAGGATTCATGTCATGGACATGTTGGCCTAATTAGATGTAATTTGCAGAATCAGTAGAGAATGGAAAGACTGTGTGTCATAAAACCAAACTGTAGACTGTGCATTATCTGGTAATCTGTGTGTCATACACATACGTATCCATGGTTACCCACAGCCACCCTGATACTTGTAGTCACTGGCTTGGACACCATGCAACTCAGTATCAAGTACTGATCTATCATGTCCTCTCTTGACCACATTTGCAGGCCAGGCAACCTCAGATGAGATCCAAAGAATAGGAACCAAGGATAAATAATAGAGAGGAAACAGAACTTCTGTCATTTCATATCCACACTGAAGTGCATTAAGCAGAAATTATGAAATGCTGAATAAAGTTGCACAGTCAAAAAGAATTTTAGTACTGCATGTTTCAGTTGCTGAATGAGGGTTATGAGCTGCTCAGTCCAGCGTTTGCAGGATCGTGTTGTAATGGAAGCAGCATGAGAAACTCAGCTAAGCCAGCACAGCTGGGTCAGGCCCAGCAGCACGTCCTACCTGATCAACCTGGTCTACTTCCTGGAGAAAAACAGACGAGGGGAAACCAAGCAGAACAAGAGAAAGAAACTTGTAAACAATCATGATAGTTAAAAAAAAATCAAAACACTAACATGAAGGTACGACATGAGGTACAACACTTAGTTATTCCCAAATTATTTGACATAAAGGGTTATTAATTTTGTGTTCTTACCATTGGCACAACAACTGAATTTTATAGTTTATAAAGACAATGTCATAATAAAACACAAATGAATATACTGGTCTCTTTAAAAGACAGGCAAAGGAAGGACTTCTGAACACTTTAAAACAATACTGTGAGCTGACCACATAAAGGGAAAGGAGCCCATTCCCCTGAACTATGAGAACGAGAGTGAAAAGACCAATAGAAATGATCAAAATAAAAGCGGACAATTTTAAAAGTGCATAAAGAATTATATCACACCTATACTGAAGGGAATGGTGTTAACAGTAGAATCTAAATTACTATTTACTGTGGTAATTCTTTTCTACCACCAATGAACACTCCAAGTCTACAGGGGACCTACTCTCAAGTTTAAAAGCCTTTTCTAGGCAATAGTCAAAGTCCTCATGGGCAGACAGCAGTGGGGACAGGTTCTCAAAGGCAGTGTGGTGACAAAGCATCACAGTCTAGAACAGGTGTTCGCGTCCACATGGCAGAGGCGGACGACGACCCTGGATGACAATGACAAGCACACGTAGGGAGTGCAGGGTGGACTGGCCTGCCCTTTGCACCTACTCTTAGCCTGAACAAGTCCATCCAACTCCACTGCGCCAACCACTCAAATGTGAGAGAAACACTGTGGAAAACCTTTGGCTTTTAAAAACAGTAACAACTCTGAAATTATTAAAAGACCATCTTGTTTTCCCCAAAATTATACTGCCAGTATCTTTTTTTTTTAATGACCAAACCATTTAACAAAAATATTTAACAGTGCATTTTTAGTTTCTTAGCTGAGTAAAGGCACTGGTAAGTTCAGAAAACTTCTTAAAATCTGTAAATTTACTTATAATCTTTACAATTAAATCCTCAAAATTACCTGCAAATATAAAAAAAAAATAGAGAAAGTAGCTGTGCCAATTTTATCAACTGTAGACTCTGAGTAGTTAGGAAACAAACCATTCTACCACCAGAGAATTCCTATCAGGGTGTGAGAGAATTCCATCTTCAGTGAGAAGCTGGCTTATCCTCAAGACTGTCACCCCTACAGACACACTGTCAATGCGCGCTCGCGCTCGCACACACACACACACACACACACACACACACACACACACACACACACACACCAACACCTCAGCAGGCGCAGTAAAAGCAAGTGCCTTGCACAGCCACTAAAAGTCTGCAACATGACACCAGAGCCTGATCCTCTTTGCACTGGAGAGGCATTCTCAAGGCGCAGGCGATTACACACTGTGTGAGTTTCATTTCAATAAATTAAGAAAAAAAATTAAAAATTACCATCATCTCAGCACTTTCTCACACTTAGTGCACTTTTAAGAGTATTCTTTGTGATTATTATGTTATAACCTATGCAGTTTATCATCATTTACTCTACAATTTACAGAGAAAAAAAACTTTTAAAAAAGTTTTTTAAAAAAAGTTTTTTTTCAACTTTAAAAGCTATGCATGTTATCTAGAGGCACACTGGTAAGAGGCCGGCGCGGCCCCTCAGGCTGAGGGCGCACTCACCTGGATGACACCTTCCATCATGCTCACCATCTTGTTGACGACAGCAATGGCCTTGTGCGTGCGCTCTGCGGGGCTGAGGTCGGGCCTGTGCTGGCCGGACAATACATACCGGCAAGCCATGTAGAGCACATATGTAGGTGACAACTTAAAATGAACTGTCGAGCTATTGGTATAGTTTATAATGGCAGATAAAAAAGAATCTTCAGCTGTAGAAAGATTTTAGAAAAGAAGAAAAATGAGCAAGTATGAAAGTCATCTGAAAAAAACAAAACAAAACAAGAACTCACGACTGGCAGAATCTAGAGTTACTTACAACTCTCCCTGAATTCAATACTGGCAGGCAGTATCAGCTCAGGCCCAGCAGCATCCTGAGTTCTGTAAGAAAAAGCTGACATCACTTCAACTGCCTTAAAATACGGTCAGTAGCTAACAATGTCACCACTTATGCCTGTGTACATTTCTAAAACTAATTCATGTCCACACGGAGTTTTGAAGTGTAGCATAGCAAACAGGACAGTCTCTAAGCCTCTTCTGCTACCTAGTCAACATTCAGACGAGTGGACGCAAGGTTCACTCTCTGAGGTACAGACTTCTGTCGTTAGGGCAGACACGACACACAAGTCTGGATTATTAATGAGCACAGCATGCTGAAGACAAGGACCTCAAGCACCCAGCTCAGGTAACAGTGAGACGACCCTGCTGGGAGATAAGAGAGGCTAAGCCACAGTGAGCTGGAGACTAAGGCTTTACAAATGGAAAAAAAGCATTTCCTAAGAGGTGGACATCACTGCATCGCTTTCTACAGACAGAGATTTAAACAAGTGCTGGGAATGGAAATGGGGTCTTTTGCAAGGAAGATAAGTGGTCCTAACCATCGAGCACGTCTCGAGCCCCTCGAGTGCTGCCTGAGATCATGCAGCATGCCCCCTTTCAAGGATCACAATGAAGCATGCCTTTAAAAACATCACTCTATGTGCTCATTTACCCTTAAGGTTAGGTAAATTCCAGGCACTTTTTAGCACTTTGTTTAATACCATACAAATAAGGACTATCAAAAATTTAAACAATTAGAAACATTTTAAGAGCTAGCTGCATTCTGTGCTACTGTTTAAATATTTCTAGGTATTTTGGAACAAATACACTACATGGCTAAGGATGCTTTTATTTCTGTGATGGAGCTATCCAAACAGATGGCTCAGCACCCAGTGCTGAGGGGACAAGGCTGAACACTGTTTTGCTGTATTTCTCCTCAGCTGCAAACTTGTGCACATGCCTGCGCGTATCTAACAGGCTGGATACACTTCATGCTGTAACTATGACCAAAAAGCACTTAGAAGTTACCACTATGCACTTACTAAAGTGGTCAAAATAAATTATTACAAATCCAGCCAGGTGTGGTAGCGCACGCCTTTAATCCCAATACTCAGGGAGGCAGAGGCAGGCAGATCACTGTGAGTTCGAGGCCAGCCTGGTATACATAGTGAGTTCCAGGGCAGTCAAGGCTACACAGAGAAACCTTTTCTTTAAAAAAAAAAAAAATTATAAATCCATTGTAGCTCCCTTTGTCTTCTGGCTAATGTCAAACTCAAATACTCTTTCCTCTTGATATATGATTAGGACCATAATTATCCTACCTTAGTTTGGTACTAAATAAACAGACAAATAACCTTGGTTAATATTTCATCTTTATCAGTTTAGCTCAACTTTAGCAGAGATGATCAGGAGTAATTCCTAAAGTTAGAGTGTTAGCGCACGCACAAGCCTAGGAGCACGTGTTCTCCCCTCTGCACACTTCACTGTGAATCCCAGTGACTTACAACAGATTAGGAACAGTAAGCTAGATGCCAACTTAAGATGAGATGGAACAGCAACACAGGTCAGGGTTTCCGGAGCAGAACTCCTTGCTAATGGCACTACAGCGAGGATCGCGGTCTTTAACATTATTTCATTCCACTAAGCACAGGCAGAGGGTAATAAACTGTTGAACCATTGGCCCACTCAATAAAAAGTTAATACAAATAACCAAATAATCTTGTTTAGAAATATAAGAGGATACTTTGGACTAGATTTCTAATAATTTAAGGACCAGCTAACTGAAAAAATTTTTCTCCAATAGCAAATAGTTCCCTTATCCTCGTTCTTACCTTTGCCAACCATGAATAGATGAATAAAAAGAATACTAAGGGACTGGAAAATTGCTAAATAGTCAAGAGAGATTCCTGCACAACCCTGAGGACCAGAGTCTGGATCCCAGCACTCACATAACATACATATGTAAACACATACTAACACACATATCTGAAGAAAAAAGAACACAATGTAAGTTAAAGTTTAAAAAAAAAACTATTATCATTTTAAAAGCAAAATTACTTCTATTAAATTATATTAGTCCAAATTTATTCTAGTCTATAATTTAACAATTTGAGTTTAACTTAAAATTTAGGAATACTTTAAGTTCATGATTATTTCAATATGGATCTTATACTAAGTGGGGTTTATTGTTGTTGTTTGGTTGGTTGGTTGGTTGGTTGGTTTTCTTTTTTGAGACAGAGTCTCACCACAAAGCTTTGGCTGGCCTCAAACTCTTTAACTCAGAGATCCGCCTGCATTTGCAATTCAAGGTGTGCACTCTGGTGCCTGGCTGGCTGGCACCTTCACTCCCCTTCTCCCCGAGACAGGGTTTCTCTGCGAAGCCCTGATTCTCCGGGAACTCACTCTGTTGACCAGGCTGTCTTCAAACTCAGAGATCTGCCTGTCTCTGCCTCACGAGTGCTGGGATTAAAGGTGTGTGCCACCACCACCACCACCACAGCCACCTTCAAATTTTTAAATGAATAAACTTGGATAAACTGTGTAAATTATTCATTTCATCGTTTTAACACACTTAGCAAAGATTTCTATTAACTGAAAAAAGGAAAAAACTGTTGGTGACGATTAAAAAAATAATCACTACCATCACTCGAAAGGATGTTTATATTTGCCTAGAATTTTCATTTTAAGCATTATTTCCTAAACCACTCAGATTCTATACTACACCAATTATATTAAAACACTGCTAATTTCAGCACAGACACTGTGAAAACTGTAGTAGGAATTAGAAGAAAGGCTTATGTTTCCATCCTGTCTCAATATCAACAAACAACACGCTTAGTGTGAAGAAAACTTTTAGTATTTGCAAAACGCATTAGGCTTACCTTGCAAAAAGAAACTGCTAAAATTTGTCTTATAGAAAATAATTTTTACTAGCCAATAATTTTAAAGTAGTCACAGCGACCTGAACATGACAAGAACGATTTTCGTGGTTGGCACGCTCCCTCTCCTCCCTCGACTGAGAGCCACAGTCACACGTCACCCACTGTGTGGACGCACACCTACACTCATCGTAACACCAGCCCATGGTGGATGGAGGCGCACACGCCTTTAGCCCTAGGCCCTGGGGAGCAGAGGAGGAGGATGTCTGTGAGTTCAAGGCCAGCCTGGCTCGCATGCTGTGGTCCACAGCCTGGGTTATACAGCAAGGCCCAACTCAAACACATAAAGCACAGGAAAACCAGCCCCAAGTCACTGCTTCACCACGGCGGACACCATGACCACCACTCATCACTCTACACCACCTAAAACACACACAGACACAGAAAGGGAACCACATCTTATAACATCTAATAATCACACAACCAAAAACAAAAACTTTACATAAACAGTCAAAAACCCACAAGAAAAATAACCTGATATTTGCTGATAACTACATATTTCATCATTGGACTGAAGTTATTAAAACTCCTGCTATACACAATGCCCTCTGCTGAGGGCAGTAAAATAACAATGAGTTCTTAAGGCCTATGACTGAGCTGACAATCAACTGTAACCCTAGGCAAGTCACCCGCCAACCATCTGGTCTCTGACAAAACCAGAAGGAATGCCTTCCTCCACACCCTCAAACAAGCCAATATTCTCAACTCTGCCAGCTACACGTTCATCCGGCATTTTCACCCCGTCTGTGGCCTCTAGGGCTCTAAGTACTATGGTGTTACTGAACACTGAGCATGTGAGAAACAGCCTGCTACAGCACTTCCAACAATCTCAGACAGCACATGGTAAGGAAGCCTGATTTATTAAGGAAACGTACTAAAAAGCATAAAAGGAAACAGAAAGCAGAAAAGCTACATGTCATAAGAACCGAAGCAACAATATAGGGAAACTAATTCATCTTCTACTCAGCAGGGAGACATACCATATCAGTCTCTCCAAAACCTTATTTTTAATTTACATAGTTTTAATTTCTTCTAGAAATGAATGCCATAGCTCATTCCCTCTACAAAGGGATCGCATACCAAAAGGTCGTAAGAACTCCTTTTCTCCACATGCTGCACAACGCAGCCTTAGAAGAACAAGTGTCACTCATCGTGCCTGTATCAACATGGCGACATGGACAAGCAAGGAAAGCAATTACGAAACACTTACTTGTTTCTTCTTCAACTCAGTAACATAAAAATAAGTCATAAAAGCCCAGTGAAATTCCGGCTAACTCTTTGAACTCAGGAGTTCCCCAGGAGTGCTCACATCTCTCACAGTCAGTCAAGGTGAGTTACCTGCTTTCTCTTCGGCGGTAATCCTGCTCCTGGTCGAGTCGGATCATTGGCTTCACCATCCCTCGCTCAGCTGTGCTGGAGGCAGAGGGCACCCTGTCACTGTCCAGTCGAGTAGCGCTCTGTAGCAAGGGAAGCCACAGTGTGTTAGGATGCCACACACACCAGCCAACTAAACTTTACACTTAGCACTGCAGCAGAAATCTCATGTGAGGGCTGCCAAGCAGGCCACAAACCAGGCAATAGCCAGAAACACCCAGGACACTGAGCCAGCGTGGACAATACAACCATTTTGATTCCCAAAGAGCAAGGACTAAACATTAGCGACAAAATTACTTTGAAAGACTATTTCCCAAAGTTATACTCACAAAATAAAAGTGGCCAACAAGATGGCACTCTAGGAGGCTTCAAAACTTTTTAAAAGGCCGGGCGTGGTGGCGCACGCCTTTAATCCCAGCACTCGGGAGGCAGAGGCAGGTGGATCGCTGTGAGTTCGAGGCCATCCTGGTCTACAAAGCGAGTCTAGGACAGCCAAGGCTACACAGAGAAACCTTGTCTCAAAAAACCAAAAAAAAAAAAAAAAAAAAAAAAAAACTTTTTAAAAAATAAGCTTTTAAACGGTGAGCAATGGCAATGAAATAAATTAGGACATTTATGTGCTTATATACTAAAGAATTGTTTTTAAGTGACATAAGAAAAAAAAAACTGCTCACGAAGTAACAGTCTAATGAAGTACACAAAGGTATGTGACATGGGAGTGAAGCCACAGGTGCACAGACCTTCCTATGATCTAAGCGCTCTGGAAAGGGTCCAGCAATTTTAATAATGCTAATATTACTGTAGACTATGTATGGCATGAGTGTTCACGTTCCCTGCTTACTAAGCTATCTTGGTACACGTTGCTGTGAGAAAAGCTCTGCTTGCCTCTCAAGTACTCTTTCATCGGTATGAGCCAAAATTCTGTTGTAGTGCAGCACTATTCAAAGCACTAGAGGCACAGGAGTAATTCACGAAGCAGCACTCCAGCGCTGAAAGCTTACAGGCCACAGCATCAATTAGCAAGCACAGGCACCAGGTAGTAAAAACAGCTACACAAAAGCATTACACGGAGTAGTGTGACTGGCTGCTGCTCAACATGACCTCATTAGGAGGTCGGGCTAAGACAAGAAGGGACCAATCATGTGGAAACAAAGAGTAAGACCAAGTACAAGGTAAAAAGAGCCTCGGATGAGAGAAGTGGGGCATACAAGAACAGAGTGTGAAGGAGAGGGGACAGCCACACTTACAGCCCTGCTGGAGGGAGGGAGGCCATGATATCAGGAGCTGGGTGAAAGGCTTTGCCAGCAGAGCTCCAGCAGAACCAAACACATGCCTCGAGTGTTCAAGAGTGATGGCAGCCAGCACAGGCTGACCACACACCTGGGAGGAGCTGCTGCTCACAAAAAAGCGAATGAGCAAGTCAGAGGCATGTGAACACTTCACAGCCAGAGAAACAGGACATGACAGCCCCCACGCAGGAGCTGTGCAAAGGAACCAAAGGCAGCTTCAGTTGGGCAAAGCCATGATAGGTGGTATAACTTACTGAAGATGATGAGAAAGAATTAAGTTTAAGGAAAAAGAAAAGCCAGGCTTAATTCACCCAACAGAAACTTCAGTCAAGCCTCTGAGGATTTCTGTTTGGAGAAACTAGGGTCAAAGGCACATGTAAGAGACTGTGGACAACAAAAATAATGTAATCTGAGGCAACATGGCAAGGCCACCAAGGAAATAGCATAAATACAGAAGGCAGGGCTGAGAGCTGACAGCTGAGCTCTCCAGTTATCAGAAGGTAAGTAAGTATATCTGAGAAAGGCACCAACAGTCCACTCCGAAAGAGTCACCAAGCCAGGACTTGGGGATAGACACAGCTGCCCTGGAAGAAGACGCGTGAGTGTCAGACAAGGTTATAAAGACACTTCATAGTGAGAGTACAGAAGATACAGTAGGGCCACACATCTTAGAACGTGCGGACAGTGGCTTCAGGCCACTGTCTTCAAAAGATGACAATGAGAATTGGAGGAGCAGAATGGGTCAGTCACAGGAGCAGCACAGTGCGCTAGACCAGGAGACCCCAGTGTGATGGCACAGACTTTAACCCCAGCACAAGAGGCAGCGGGATTCTGTGAGTTTAAGGCCAGGCTTGTCTACAAAGTGAGCCCAGGACAGCCAAGGATACACAGAAAACCCCTTTCCCGAAAAACAAAAACAAAAACAAAAACAAAAAACAAACAAACAAAAAAAACAAAAACAAAAACAAAAACTCCTGTGTCATATTTTGATACTGATGAGAATGTTCCAAACTTGATCACGGTCTCAGAAAACAAACAACACAAAAAAACAATAATGGAAATGCATCTCAAGAAGGCCTTTTCCCTTTATATCTGGCTCTGATGTGCTTCAATCAATAAAGACAGGAAAAGAAAAAAAGAAAAAAAATGGTGCTATACCAGCCCTAAGCCTAACTTATAGATCACCTGCAAGTTCACGGTTCTATGGAGACCACCTGACCACAAGTTCACGGTCCTATGGAGACCACCTGACTACAAGTTCATGGTCCTATGGAGACCACCTGACTACAAGTTCACAGTCCTATGGAGACCACCTGACTACAAGTTCACGGTCCTATGGAGACCACCTGACTACAAGTTCATGGTCCTATGGAGACCACCTGACCACAAGTTCACAGTCCTATGGAGACCACCTGACTGCAAGTTCACGGTCCTATGGAGACCACCTGACCACAAGTTCACAGTCCTATGGAGACCACCTGACTGCAGGTTCTGTCTGCTCTCCATCAAGAGTCCTCTGGAAAGAAGCCCAAACAGCACAGAGAGCAGAGTAGGTGGTCCCAGGAGTGTGTCCACTGACTCACCTGCTAACTAACTACACTCACATGAGGAACAACAAGCCAACTAGTAAACTGAAACCAGCTGGCACAATTATCAACAAATGAAGGAGCTGCTCTTTTAGCTCACCAAGTTTTACAGTGGTTGAAATCCAGGAGCAGATTAAAGCAAAGAGAGAAATGACTTTTCTATACAGCTCATTGTCAGAGAAGGTGAGCAACCCAATGGAGAGCTATTGCGTGTATCAAGGGAGTAAAGAAGAAAAAGTACATGATCCTCCGCATGATCTGGATAATAAGGTTAGTTACACACGCAGCACACATACTCCATATGAATGACCTCAGGACGAGAGGAGCCACTGGCTACCTTTCATGTATGTGCCACTGCCTCACCAGACATAGCAGAGCAGACAGAGCCTACTGTCAACTGTCTTTACAAAGCATCTTCTGATGTCGGGTGCCCTATAATATCAAACCTACAAGATGATCAGGTCATGAATCTGGAACTACCTACCCTGCTTGCTGGCAATGCTGTCCCACTGTGAATATCTCCTCCCAAATCAAAAGTTGTCTCCTGGACGGCTCTATTGAGATGAAAAAGAAACATAAATATTAAATTTCAATTGACAAGTTAGTACTCTTAACACAGCAAGAAGAGATGAGTATTCCATTGTACAAAGATCACTAATAAATTCATTTACTTTGACACATAGACTTTAAAAGAAAAGACAGTAAATATGTGAAAATTTCTTATTAGGAGGTATATCAAACACTCTCATGATCCTGTTTTTAAAACAATATATTAATAACAAAAATCTGGGGCTGGAGATACGGCTCCATGATTAAGAGCGCCTGGGGCTCCTGCAGAGGCCCTGAGCTCAGTTCCCGACACCCACACAGTGGCTCATCTGTAACACCAGTTTCAGGGGGTCTAACACTCCCAACACTCACACAGTGGCTCATCTGTAACCCCAGTTTCAGGGGGTCTAACACTCCCAACACCCACACAGTGGCTCCTCTGTAACCTCAGTTTCAAGGGGTCTAACACTCTCAACACCCACACAATGGCTCATCTGTAACACCAGTTTCAGGGGGTCTAACACTCCCAACACCCACACAGTGGCTCCTCTGTAACCCCAGTTTCAGGGGGTCTAACACTCTCCCAACACCCACACAGTGGCTCCTCTGTAACCCCAGTTTCAGGGGGTCTAACACTCTCTTGGCCTCTGTGGGCATCAGGCACACACATGGTGTTTATTCATTCATGTAGGCAACACACACACATAAAATAATAAAAAAATTTACAATACTACAAACAAAACTACATTTTCAATAGGAATTAAGCGGAGGCTTATTTGTGTTCTTTGGCACAAATAGAATAAACACAACACATTGGTCCCAACCTCAGGGGGAGGAGCCTGATGATGCCGCCTGTGGGCCAACAGGAACAAGGCAATGGCGTCGTGTCCTAGCCTGAGAACTACATGCTTTAATGCTAAAGCTTTACCTACAGACTGAAACAAGGAAGTAATTTTTTATTAGAAACTCCCCTATATAATTTTCAAAATAAAATAAGGTACCTTAGGACGTAAAGCAGTACCACGCTCTGAATGAATAACTTGTAAGAAGTTGAAATTTGTTTTACTAAAGACTAAATAATAAAAAAAAAAAAGACTAAATAATCATTAACTTTCTACATCAGTTTAGGGACTTGGGGGATGTGTGAGGATAACTGATGTGTGAGTCTTTTTACATTATCCATCGAGCACCTCTATGCTGTTACTGTGCTCTGAACACTGAGAAAGGCATGACTCTTAGAGCCAAAGGCTGTAACATGAGGCATCTGAGTCAGCATAAAGTCGCTTTGGACCTGAGCTAGATTCCTGCTCACACATCCAAGTACGTAAATTAAACAAAACAAAACCTGTAACTGCCCACATGCCCCGTCAAACATCAAACATATGTCACTAAGTGTCCATATTAGAAAGAAAATGTTAACTCTGAACAGTAACACCCGGTCTAAAGTGCCAGGTCTGTGAAGACAACCAGTGGTACATTAAGTAGATGGGCCCCTGTGAACCTGAGGCCAGCTTGGACTACATAGTTTAGTTCCAGGCTAGCTGGGGGCTACATGATGAGACCCTGTCTTTAAAAACAAAACAAAACAAGAAAACCAGCCCCCTCCTCGCCCCCTACCACAGAAGAAGCGCAGTGCAGAACCCCCAACACACTGGTTTATAGGTTAGCTTGTTTTTCTATTCTTGGAGCAGAAGGTTACACTTCTGTGGACTTATAAATTTGTTTTAAATAGCACAAAGAGTTATGCCATCTGTTTTTCCAAAATGGATTAACCTATAATTTTCAAATTTTATTAACCTTTAAAATAAATAATAAAGTAGATAAACAGTGTATGTTTCAAGATTATTACCAAAAGGAAAGTCACTACACACACACACACATTAAGAAACTACACTGTGTGCTCATTTCAACAGCACATATATGGAAAGTGGAACACTACAGAGAAGATTAGTGCGGCCCCTGCACAAGGATGACACGCAAATTCATGAAGTGTTCCATATTTTTTTGTTCAGGCAGCAAACTGTCCCTGTTATTTTCTCATTTTAGAAGCTGCTAACTTGTACTTCCTCTCTACTTAGGTAATTAATTTTATTCCTTCTCAAGTCTCTGATGGAGTTGAAGACCAGATAGTTTAGTTTTACAATTAAGCTTAGTTCTTTAGGGGTTAAGATGTTTTTAGGTCTAGACAGATGTTTTAAAGTTGATAATGACAAGATACAATAGATAATGATTTATATTCAGAATTTTAGACGAACCAAGATATGAAAGATGTTTTCCTCAAGGCTGCCAAATATAAATAGCCAAACACTAAGAATGTAACATTTATATAACTCCTGGTTTTGTCATGGTTTTTCTTCCTGTAGGTTGTTTATTGTATATACATGTAATAATATAAATGTATATGTAAAAAATATTTAATAATAAAAAGATTTCTTTAAAAAAAAAAGCCAGCCAGTGGTGGTGCACTTGGGAGGCAGAGGCAGATGGATCTCAGTGAGTTCAAGGCCAGCCTGGTCTACAATATGAGTCCAGACAGCCAAGGCTACACAGAAAAACCTTGTCTCGAAAAACCAAAAAAGGAAGAAACAACACTGCAAGACCGTAAAACAACACTAGGTGGCGCTCCAGTGTTCTGGGTGTTAAGTGGACCCTCCTTGTGTTCTAGGTGTTTTTTACAGAGTGAAGGAAGGAAAGATTTTTAAATACTGTTAATTATATAGAGTGATGTTCTAAAAAACAACAGACGAACTTTAAAAGTAACTTTAAAACCAGTCAGAACACCAGACCTCAATTAAGTCAGAATCTTTTTATTTTTCTGCTCTAAAACCAATCCAAATTGATAATAAACTCCAAAATTTATAAACTGCATTTTGATCTTTAAAAAAAATTACTTTACACAGGTGAGTGCTTTGCTTGTATGTATTTAAACGCAGCATGCGTGTGTGGTGCCCACAGCGGTTGTGAGATGCCTGATTCAGATGCTGGGAACAAGCCGGGTCCTCTGCAAGAACAGCAACTGTTCTGAAGCACTAAGCGGTGTCTCCAGACAGAAGACACGGCACTGAGTGAAAGTGCACACCTGCTGCCAGCACAATGTGAGCTGGATGCACAGGACTCGCAGGCAGGAAAGCACCCACTCCTGTGACATGTTCTCTCACCTCCAGAAAAGAGCGGGCACACAAAGATGCACATACACGCACAGAGAAAAAAAAATTTAAATAAACTGAAAATAAAAAGATAGTTCACATCTGATTGAAATTACTTTGTAGCCCACATACTGTACAACCCTTCAGCTGATCTATCGCACTCACCCGGGCTTCTGTCTTGGGCCCTTGACCATCAGGCCTCCATCCACCGACCTCTTAGAGAGAACGTGGTCCTGGATGGGGTCCACAAACTTAAACACATGTGAGGAGCCAAACTGCACTTTCATGCCGCTCTGCAGCATCGTGGTCTCCGAGATGCGCTGGCCATCCACGTAGGTCTCGGCATCCATACTTCTGGGTGTCACAGTGACCACTCCATCCATGTTGGTGACATCACAGTGATGAGGCTGGATTCCTGGACCAAACAACTATACAGGGAAGAAAAGACAGTTCTGCCATGGAGCTCACAGTGTTTAAAACTGCAGGTTCTGCTACCATAAATACAGTCTAACAAGCCCTACACTTTCTGCTTTCTTAAGTAGATTTCTAACAGTGTAAAACAATGTTGAAATAGTTGGGCATTTTTAACATCCACGAACCTGTTCTACTATTCCCATGACGGGCTGGGGAAGCAGGCCAAGTACGGTCCTTGGCAATTTGTATGAGGCTATGAGTTGAAGCCCAGGACAGCCCACCTCGCTCCACATACACATAAAAAAGCACATGATCTTAAAATTAACTAGGTGATGAACAGGTTAGTTTACACAGAAAATTACCATTTTTAAAAATCTTACTAATATTCTACTACTGGGTTAAAAACTAATAAATCATGAATCAGAACTAAAAACCCAAACATTTTACTTCTATACAAAAACAAGAAGTAAAGAGTAAAAGTGATTTGGCCAAATTCAATGTCCAATTCTGACATTCCTGCTTCAAATTTTTTGTCACACTTTGTTTTAAGTTCTTAAGAAAGGTGCTCGGCTACTGCTGAATGCTAGGCACAGTGGTAGAGCCTTCTCTTTCTAACATAAGTAAACAGTAAGGGAAGAATTTCTGTGGGTGCGTTTTGGACACAAACATGTAATGCTGTCTCCACCCTAAATCAGAGGAAAGCGACTCAGAAAAGATGAGTGACTTCCAGCTGAACACAAGCCTATCCTTTTCACTCACTCACCAATCACTGACAGAAGGAATTACAGTAAAAGGCTGAGGCAGCAGACATCATCAAGTACCTGGATGGAATTGTCCTCAAACTTCTCTGTCCCAACTTCAGTCACACTTAATTGCAGGCGGTATAACTTCGGCTTGTCTCTGGAGTCAGAGCCATCTGTGAGAAGGAAGAGGAGGCGCAGAGCTCCAGGGCAAAGTCTAATGTTCTTATGTTGACCTTACTGAGCTTTACTTCTCAGGAACTGACTTCTCCAACTTAACTAGATACAGAAGCCAACCAGCTTCTGTTTGTACAAACTGTTGGGTGTCAAGAACTACAACACCTTCTGATTACACGTTTTTCCTAGCACTCCCCTAGTCTCCCCGTGACTGAGGATGGAGTTGTACTGAGAACTCAGTAAGACCACCCAAGTCACCACCTCATCCCAGTACCCTCGTAGGGCAGAAGCACCACGCCCTTACAGTTCACAGCACATCGCTGGAGGGACGTTAACAGGGCTTTCACAGTGCAGCTGTCTAGTTCATGCTGACCTCCTGAACCACAGGCCTACGAGTAAGTCTCACATGATTCCAACATCAACCACTGAACAGAAATGCTAATGAAATGCTTAACTCCCTTGAAAGAACTGGAGTGAAAGGTAAAAAGAAAAAGCTTTTTTTATTCTTTAATTAGCTCTTTGAGAGTCTCATACTTGTTGTGATGGTATTCACACCACATCTCCACCTCCTCCAGATCTACCTACCCACTTTCACACCTACCCAACTCTGGCCCCTAAAGAAACTGTGGGGCCTAAGTGCCCCAGCCTGACTCTCTGTGTGGGGAAAGGGGCAGGAGGAGAAGGGAGCAGCACTTTCCACACACTGCACCCCATTACTAGGAAGGGTGTTCACTGAAGACCCCTGTTTTCAGAGTTAATAATCCCAGGCTTCCACCACAGCTACAGCATTCAGTGTAAGCTGCAAAGGTTTCCTTGAAAAAGTGCCTGAGTCTCCACAGTCCATTTCATGGCTGCCCCAGTGATTTTCAGCTATCTTGTCAGGGAACCAGAAGTTAGCTGTGAGAGGGGCTCAGCAGTGTGGAAGGAGCATTGAAGTCTCTCAGCTGTGAGGCTGCCTCAACTGTTACAGACAAAAGGCACCATGAATACCTGAGTTCTCTAGTGTTGAAGGATACAAAATAACATTCTACTGATAGAATTTTCTATTTCTGAAATGTTATGGAAATCTGTAACATCTGGGTGATGTAAGATGAGACCGGAGTATGTCAGACAGGCTTTAGTGAACACGCGGACTTTCCTATGTGAGCTCTCTGGGCTGTTTCCTTTCATGCTGGACTACTTCTCATCTCTAACTGTTCTCGTAAGCTCTGAGTGTGGATGAGACATCAAAACCACAGAAGCTAAACACTGTGGGGCATGACTGATCTTAGCACTCTGGAGGCCGAGGCTAAAGGAAACATTTAAAGCCAGCTATACATTAAGACTCAAAACCAAAACCAAAGGGCTTCCTGGACACTGTGTCCTGGAGTGCTGCCTTGTGTCTCTGTGACTGTCATGGACAGGTCACACCATGCTTTCCTACCTTCTGATCTTATACTGCAAAGGTTCTCACGGAACAGCCCCATCAGTCCCAGCTCCGTGGTCCATGGCCACACTGGCCTTGCTTGACATTAGTGTACCAGACAACAAGCGGCTGCACTACAGTGAGAGGGTGATGCAATACAGTCACACCAACTACCAGGAACAAAGCACTGTGTGAGTTACAGCCCCACGAAACAGCAGAGGCGTCCACCAGGAGCACTGTTTACATTAACATTCTTCTGCAGCTAGCAAAGAGATACTATGTATTCCGACACCAACAGACCCAAGGCTGCTTCCCCAGTCTCTCCTTGCTTCACTGTAATGGAAAGCCAGAGCCCACTTGTGTAGAGTACAGAGAACCTGGCAGCTAAGGACAGTGGGCGACAGATCATCTAGTGCAGACAGAGGGAGGCTGGAAGTGAGGATGGCTGGAAGAGCCTGTTGCGTGCGACCCCCTCCAGCTCTGGACTGGAAGCTGGTAGTCTCCAGAGGAAGCTGAGGAGCACTACAGGCCAGCAGCGAGCAGACCGTGGCAGACACAATGGGCTAACGAAGCCCTAGCCGGGTTTCAGATTGCAATTTCCCTCAGATTTTGTGATATTCACATACATTTAGGGAACCCATGTTTAAATACAAATCCCATGACCATCTAACATACAGCCTACAGGAAACCGCACCTAGTGTTTTTAGGGTGGCTGGTGACAACTGCATCACTACATGGCGCCACCCATTACACAGCCACTTTCCCCTCTAATTTCACATCAGCACTTAAAACATTTCAAATTCTGAGCGAGGGATGCTTAGCCTGTCCTCTAAGTATGAAAAGGACACAGGCCGTGGCACTGCCCCAAAGGCCCTTTGCTCGCACTCTACAACTCTGCACTCAATGCTCGGGTCTGCATTCACTTCCCAGAGAGAACTTGGGAACAAAAGCAGGGAAACAACAAAAGACAGACAAACAAAAACACAAACCCCAAAGCTTCCAGTAGATTGTCTGGGTTCTGGACATGGAACACTGAGTAGATATGACCAGGAAGACGGCATGTTAATACTTCTTACACACAGTGGCTGCTCAGTCAACACTGTTCACCTAAGAGGTGCTGTTAGTGCCCCAATTACAAAAGTAGTATTAAGCATAGCATTACCTTCGTAAGTGTGATAGCTGTAGTAGGCAAAGTGATTCCTTCTCCCTGGGATTAAGAGACATGCCAGGACCCAGGTGAAGGCAGCATCAGCAGGACAGAGACCATGCAGAACAGGTGGGAGAGGGAAGGAGGAGGAGAGACGCAAAGGGTGAGCGTCAGTGAGATGCTTCAAAGGAAGAAACGACACATTTTACCCACTAGCATTTCAGAGCTCTGCAGAGAAGACTACAAGAGACCCCAGTCAGTGTTTTAGAAACCAGTGCAGACTGTTAAGGAAGATAGCGGGGCAATAGGTGAGTCACCAGGCAGCAGGACATTTGTGTTAACAGTGAGTTAACCTGATAGAAGGTCACCACCCCACTTGGCTTAAAGGACACATTCAAATCCAACATACAAGAAAAGTCAGCCCTGACTTCCACTCCTCTGTAACGCTGTAAACATACCTGGCACCTGGCAGGTCCTCCACACTGAGGGTGTGCACTAGACTGACAATGTACCTAGTGGAAATATGTCCTTACCCATCCATAACATATCAATATGCGTCATTATCTCTCATAATGGAAATACCCACTCACCATACTGATCGGAACGTATCATGACATAGCTCTGATGCAATGCACCTATTCTAGCACTCAGGCCTGTCACCAAACGCAGTACCTTTACGACAAAGTAACACTGCCTCATCTTGGCTATGAAGGCAACTCTTCCAGCAGCCCAGAGAGTCATTGAGATTCATCTGTGCTCACCACCTGCACTAGGGGTGGTCTTGTCACCTTCGTACCCCTGGGCTGTGTACACAAGGAGCTCAGTGAACACTGCCTAAGAACTAGAGTGCTAAGAGCTGCACTAGTAAATGCGTAGTTGTGTGGTAGCTAGTATTGAATGAACAGTAGCACAGAACAGCTCTTTAATCAGGATCTATCATCTTCTAAAAACAAAACAAAATATTCCATGCATTTGATTATCTGGCTAGGATGCAAGGTTTGGGTTTAGTCAGTGTTGTCACCATTCTATCTCTAAGGCCTGCAACAATGTCTGAGATGCCCTGTCTGCTATCTAACAAAATCTATTTTCTACTACACATTTAAAACTCACTGTCGCTGGGCATGGTGGCACACACCTCTACTCCCAGCACTGGGGAGGCAGAGGCAGGTGGATCGCTGTGAGTTCGAGGCCAGCCTGGTCTTCAGAGTGAGTCTGGGACAAGTCTGGGACAGCCAGGGCTGTAACACAGAGAAACCCTGTCACAAAAAACAAAAATCAAAAAACAAAAAAACAAAAAAGTTCACTGTCAACTGCTGACAACGAAGACTCTTCAACTACCAAACCTGAGTTCTACAGCTGACGCAACACTTTGAGGATACACCCACACCTGAGAAACAAAACACCTAAACAAAACAAAACAAAAACACGGTATTTTCACTGTTGCTCTTCTTTCCTTCAGATAAATAAGCACCAACGCACTCCTTACAGCATTCAGACCGTAATACAGGGTGTCTCCAATTCACAGTGAAAACACAAGACTTCACATGAGTTTCCTGGTCAGAGACCTGAAGACAAAGCAGCACTGCTCAGCACTCAGCACTGGTCCTCACGCTAATCACTATGAAGCACAGCCCTAGAGCCACACAGTCCTGACCGTATGAAGTAGCTTTAAAAACACCGCTGTTCTATTCTGCAGTGATGTCACTCAGCTATCTCCTAAGAATGTGAACCACAAAGTATGTATCTAATCTTTAGTTAACTGTAATAGCCAGCTAGGAGAAACTGAGGCAACCTTAGGAATAAAAATGAACACTGGAAACCAAAGGAGGAAGGGAAGGATCTGCCCACGGAACCATATAGTGTTTACGTAATGAATTGTTTTTTATGAACTCTGTAAATTACTAACTGGCTCTTACTTTAGTTCTTAACTAGAAGAAGGTGGATAAAACATCTTTGTAATATTTAGTAATACAGGTCACATAATTCCATTTTAACTAAGTTAGAAATTATGTAATTTTGGTTGACTGATAAATACATCATATAGAGCACATACATGCAAATACATTCTACATGGGCATGTGTGTAATATATGAAATACTTGAAGAATGTCAAGAGTATTTGTCTACCTAATGACTAAATAACTTAGACAACAATGCTAGCGTGCAAGACTCTGTAAGCGATATAATTAGAAGACTGCCAGGGAAATAAACTTACGACATCATTTTAGAACAGCTGTCTAGTTACTAAGATAGGTTCCAAAGACAGTCTGCTGAACCTAAGGACATTCCTGTTCAACACCACACATGGCTGTCCTGGACTCACTTTGTAGACCAAGCTGGCCTCGAACTCACAGAATTCCCCATGCCTCTGCCTCTCCGAGTGAGTGCTGGGATTATGGGTGTGTGCCTCCATGCCTTGCTAATTACTTAAAACTTTCAAGTGCTACTTATTACTTTAAAGCTTGTGTTATATTTAATTTCATATAAACTGTATTTTTGTACATGAATTAACATATTCTGTAGCCTTAAGGTTTTTTTCTTGAAAAATAAATATCATTTATAAATGTTATTGACTTTTTAAGCAGATAGACCCCTAGTGACACACTAAAAAGTAGAAATACTCAAGCTAAAACACACCTCCTAACATGGTAGCTTTCTCACCTGGGCTTAGCTCTACTAAGTAGGGCAGCTTCTCAGGAGGAAGGGCAGAGCCGTAGCCAGAGCCGTCAACTCTGTCCTTTCCCTTCAGTGGCTTCGCCTCGCCGTGTCTCTTCACTTTCCTTGGGATGTGGTCCGGTGGTCTCCTCTTCAACTGAAAGACTAAAATCCCTACAACAGTGACAACAGCAATTATCAACCAAGCAAAGCAAGGGGATGCACCCTGGCTGGCCACACAGGGCCACACACATGCTCTGACAACAGCTGTAGGAAGCACAGGGCAGCGCTCACGCTGCTACCTGCCATGTCACTCAGGAAAGGATGAGCTAGTCTTGTGTCTTGGTGCTCTCTGAAGAACTCCAAACAAGCAGCAGGTATAAACTGTTTTTAACTGGCAGCCAGCATACACTAGTGAACAGCATATTTGTTTAAAAATAAATGGACTTGCACTTATAGATAATTCTACCAACCAATATTCACACAAAAATACATATCTACAAATCTCAGCTGACCTGATTTTTATCTAATTCAAATGAATTAACTCAAAAATAAAAACAATTTTCAAAACAAGGCTTAACTTTTTTAACTGTCTAGAATATTACAGAATAAGTTTTGGGTTTGGTTTGGTTTGGTTTTTCGAGACAAGGTTTATCTGTGTAGCCTTGGCTGTCCTGGACTCACTTGACCAGGCTGGCCTTGAACTCACAGAGATCCACCTGCCTCAGCCTCCCTGAATGTAGGGCAGATTAATTATTTTAATGAAGCAAGAAATGCACTTATTCTTGGTTTCGGGGTGGTTTTTTTTTTTAATTATGAATCTACATGCAATATTGTTATGATAAGGAAGGATTCCTATGTCTTCATTAACATAACATAGAAAGTCAACTATGTCAAACTTAATGTTAGACACAGCTTTAGACACTTTGCTGGATAATGACAAATATGCACATGTGACAAGTTAAGTGTTCCTAAAGTAAACACTGACATCCAAAATGCTACAATTTCCAACATGATACAAATGAAAACAAGCCTCAGGACAGGGAGTGGGAGAGCACCCACATGTAAAACCTATGCAGGCTGTGTGCAAAGGTATGTATTAACAGAAAAGACGGTCATGCTTAGACCCGAGCACCTCACTATGAATGTAAATGCACTCAGGTCTGGAAAGCTCTAAAATATCAATACTTCTGGGTTCCGAGTATCCTGAGTGAGGGCTACTCCACCTGTCTCTGAAATGGCTGTATTACTAGACAATCTTTAGGGCTGTGAGTTACCTTCCCTGTCCTGACAAACTTGCTCAAATACCTCACAGCTCATGCGGTCAGTGGGGACACTGATTATAGCTCATCTTTAACAATGGTCTTCCACTGCTACTCGGCTGGCATTTCACTGGCCATGCCATCGGCGCAGGTCACTTAGATGAGCTGTGTGGCCCCGCAGGCAAATATACCATTGAGTTGTTGAGCAAGTTTATGAAAACAGTGGGAAATGGCACCAAAATCCATCTCACACACACATATTCACACACACATTTTCCATACCGTCTAACAAACAAGAGGGAGCAGAAATTACCATAGAATACGGAGGAAAGCCCCTACCACAGTTTGCCATCTACCTTTGTCACTTGGCCACTCCCTGAAGATTTGTAAAGGACACTCATCGTCATCAAGGATCACTTCTTTGGCACCTCTGTCATCAGAATGCTGGGCTCCAGGAGGAAGCATAACCTAGTGGAGAATAGCTTACAATGAATACTCCTAAAAAGCAAGTTGGCAAGTACTCAATACAAGTCTTGTTGGTTTGGGTCTTACTCTCGGCCCAGGCTGGTCTGCACCTTGTGGCCTTCCTGCCCTCTAAGTACTAGCACAGCCCTGTACCTACCTTCAAAGTGCTATTCTGAATGAGCTAAAAAACAAAACAAAACAAAAAAACAAACCCAGGAAGCACTGTAAAAAATTCTCACTGGTCACTGAAAAAGAGATTAACAGAAGTATAGGAAATGGTTTCAAACAAAAAGCTAACTTGGACAGCCAATTTGGCTCTTAAGACGAACTGGGCTAAGTACTAGCATTTATTACAAATTTTCACATGGAAAAACCACAGAGAACAGTTAACCATCAAGTAACCTCCTAAGGAGCGTTAGCTCCTCTGCGGTCCCTAGTCCATTTTTCACTAAAGCAAATATCTATAAAGTAAATACATAGAACCAGAAATCTTTAGTGTGCAACCCCTGTGGGTAACTGTATGGTTTACTTTTCAGTAGACAGTTTAAATATGTTATATAGCCATTTAATTATTTTCAGGCAAGTGTTTGATGACATACTGTGTTCACTTTATCTTAACAATGCTGCTACGGTTTACTACACATCTTTTCTGTAGCCACCTTCTCATTCACTCAAGACTGCACGTCAGAGGAACACGACTGATATCTCTACAGAACGCTCTGTGGCGTTTACACTCGCTTTGATTCAGTGCAGAGGAAAGTGAGGAGCCAAGGCACTGCCTTCAGCTTCTTCATGAGAAGGCTCACCGTGACCAACCCTACTAGGCAGCCTACCACTGTGCTTACACACAAGGTAGAGTACACAGCTCTGTAGGAACCTAGTATTCCTTCCCATAAGGCTTACATTAGTGTTAACAGAAAAGGAGTAATAACATCGCTGTGCTAACCTCATCTTTTTCATTAGCATTTTTATTAAATTCAATATCCTACCACTTCAAGACCTGATCTTCAATTATCTCTTTCTTTCAGTCGCTGTTTGTGTCACTCACTTTTTAGGCCTCAGGTACATGGGAGTACGAAGAGTTCACAGATCAGCCCATATGCTTCATACACACAGACCACTCTCTAGTCTAAAGACCCTATTTCTGTTCTATTTCTTGACCTTTCAAGTCTTCATTATTATAAGCTCTTAACTTTGTATTTTAGCAGAATAGCTAACAGAAGAGAAAACCTAAAATACTCAACGAATAATGCCTTGACTGGATAAAATGAATGAAGATGATGGAACAGCTACAGTTTACTATGGCATGCCAAGAACATAACGGATAATGTAAAACTCAGGTAACATGATGGAGCAGGCTGCCTAAGCCTCCCAAAGAAAGCTGGCCAGACTGAACAAAAGGCCAAAAGCAAGAGCTCCTTCAGAGAAATCAGATAAGCTCAAGAAGGGCTGTCAATAAAGCTCACTGCATCTATAGCTATAGGTCCCTGATACAATGTTACTTTACTTTCTAATTTTAACAGTAAAAACAAGCCACCTAGTTTTAAAAGATGGAGATGTTACAAAGTTCATTATCAAAGACTAAACCATGTAGTATCAGATAGATTTATATAAAAACCTCCCCTTGTCAAACAATTGAGCAAACCCACATTTCAGGCAAAGTGCTACACATTTCAAGTATAGGGCAGAAGAGATATATAGATCAACAAAGCAGAGTACATAAACTGACTCACATGTAAATGAAACAAGTAACTGAACAAAGCATTCAGAAGTTAGGGTTAGAGAAGAGAAAGCCAAGCCTTTCTGCAATGCTGCTGGGTCAACTGGGAATCTCAATAAAAGAGAAAGAAACACTAACTTAAAATGAACATGCTGATCTATACAGAAGCTAAAATAAAAATTAAGAGGACTGGGTCAGCAAGATGGTTCAGTGGGTAAAGGTTGCTGAAAGGGTGTCTTCTGACAATACAGGACCACAGCACTCTCACCAGGAGCTGTTGTGTTGCCTGAACAAGACCAGTGTCAAGATCAGTCAACATCCCATCCTAGAGCAGAGAACGGCCCCCAAACCTCCACCCTAGCTAAGGAGCCACAGAGCACTGATGATGCTGGAGAGTCGGTTTTCTTTAAGGGACTGGTCCTTGGTAGACTGACCACGGCTTAACAGAAGCAATGAGTAAACATATTTGAGAGGGGTGGGGGGCGACCCGAGAGGAGTCTGGCAGAAGAGTGGGCAGGAGGAGGTATGTTCAAACTATATTGTGTGCATGTATGAAAGGCTCAAAGAATAAAAATATAAAATACAAAACAACAAAATCTTAAGCAAACAGGCATAGTAGCTCCTGCCATAACCTCAGTGAGGGGGTGGAGGTAACAGAGGGGTCCTAAAGCCCACAGGCCTGCAGCCTAGCCAAGACAATGAGCTCCAGCCTCAGTAGAGAGCGAGCCTGCTCAAAAGATAAAAGCGCAAAAGTGACAAAGGCACCACATGTGAACACACACATACCATACCCCACACTCACCCTCACACACTCACCCACACATGCACACACGCACGCATACACACTCACAAACCAATGAAATATTTTCTCTTTAAAACCACTTGCTATAATAAAACAGCAGCTCTGTTTGTTTTAAAATCCATTAGGACTATTTCTCCGTGCTTCCTGACTGGACCACAAGAGCAGCTGCCCTGCATTCCTACCACAATGGACTGCACCCTTTAAGCACAAGCACAAGCTTCCTTGCAAAGCCAAGCAGACACACTACTATCAGTTCAACTGGCCACACACTGAGGTAAAGAAGTTACAACTGCAGCTGACCCCAAGGCTGAGAGTCACTACTGCTTTATGGCTAAATAGAAAATCTGCTCTCTTACTTAATACTGCAGAGTCAGCTCTAGGACATCACAGTCACCGTGCTCCTTGATAACTAGAGTCACAGGTGGAGCACCTCTGAGATGCTGTGGGGGAGGGGATGAGTAATATAACCCAGTGTTGGCTGGCCTACCAACTCATCAGCCCTCAAGGTGGCACCAAAGGCTGGGTGCAGGCTTAGATGAAACCGGAGGAGGAAGAGGAAGAGGAAGAGGGGGAAGGGGGAGGGGGAATTAAATGCATGTGCCACCATGTCCAGCTCTGTTTTATTTATATAATTACATATTATATAATTATATAATTACATATACCTAAATTAGTTATACTCCTCTTGACTCATATCATATATACACAAAATAAAATGAGAAGAATGTTTATCCAAACTTTAACGATGAGGTTATCTTTAGTAGAACAACTCTGGGCTATGTTTTTTTCAATTTATCTTTTTTTTAAGAATATAAATTCTGGACCGGGTGTGGTGGCGCACGTCTTTAATCCCACCACTCGGGATGCAGAGGCAGGTGGATCACTGTGAATTCGAAGCCAGCCTGGTCTACAAAGCGAGTCCAGGACAGCCAAGGCTAACACTAAGAGACCCTGTCTTGAAAAACAAAACAAAACAAAGTATAAATTCTGGGGATGGGGGAATGGGCTGGAGAGATGGCTCCACAGTTAAGAGCACTGTATGTTCTCCAAGAGGTTTTGAGTTCAATCCCAGCAACCACATGGTGGCACACAACCATCTATACAGGGGTCTGATGTCTTCTTCTGGCTTGCAGGTGTACATGCAAATAGATTTTGTGTGTGTGTGTGTGTGTGTGTGTGTGTGTGTGTGTGTGTGTGTGTGTGTGTTTTAAAACACAAATCCTCCTTTATTACATGTGTTTATTATTGTGTGTGTAAATGGACAGGGTCACGCACATAAGTGATCACACACACACCGAAAGCGCACTCCTGGGAGAAGCACTGCCCCTGGTTACACACCCGGGCAATGCAGTAGTCCTTGGGATTCTCCTTCTCTAGTCCGTACTTCTCCAAAGATTCGGCTACAGCGAAGTCTGCAGGATCCGTCGTCGACAGCAGGATTGTCTTGTATGGAATATTTGGTTTTAAACTGTCTGCATATATTCTCAATGTTCCACCTGGGGGGAAAATTGCATCTGAGTACATCTTCATTTTAGATCAATGACAGAGGCTGCTAACATGTACAGTCACTATGAGAAGGGTACTGAGGCAGCAGTGCTACCAATACGCTCAGGACCAACCCAGGGCTGGCTTCCAGTACAGGCAGACGCGAAAGGAGGACTACAGACTCTGCCTGGCACAGTTCTCGTCCACTGACCCAAATTCCCCCGGTCCCAACTTCTTCCACCACCTGTATACCACAAGATCTATTTCTTCCACTTCTGTTTGTTAAACTTCCATGTGAAGCCAACCAGAACCCAAATATAGCCAAGTGTTAGTTCTACTAAACAAACCAGTATTTTAAAAGGAGCTAGGAAACAGAAGACCTCAGGTCCTCAAGTCCAAAGACTTCCATGAGGGACTGCCACCATGGTGGGCTATTTCAATCCTAGGTACTACCAACTAAATGTTACATGTAAGTCATTTAAGGAGTTTGGAGGTAGGAAGGGCAACTAGACTTCCTCAAGTGCTCTGCTGTCTGAATGTTCCTGTCAGTGGAAGCTCACATCTGCCACATTACTGTCAATTTGACTCTTTAATCTCTTTTCTAGATATAACCAAGATTAAGAAGCTGTGGAACCAGGAATGGTGGCACACGCCTTTAATCGCAGGGCTCTGGCAGAGGCAGACAGCTCTGTCAGTTCAAGGCCAGCTTGATCTATATAGTGAGTTCCAGGACAGCTGGGGCTACACAGTGAGAACCTGTCTCAAGAAAAAGAAAGGGGGGAGAGGGAAGGAAGAAGGGAAAAAGGAAGAAGTCATAAGCAAGCCTATGTCTGTACACACTGCAGAACAGAAACACAAGATGCTTAGAAAACTAGGGCAATAAAACGTCCACAAAAGACTATAACTCCTCAATTACTAAATCTGAAGATAGTGAAATAATTGAAATACTTGACATTAAAGATCTACTTGTACAAATGATTTATGATTTCAAAAAAGAAACAATTTTTCTTTAGTTGCTTCTGTCAAGGTATTTTATCAGAGCAATGAGGAAGTAACTATGATAGTGCTAGGCCACAGGCATGTACTCCCACACCTGCCTTGTAGGTTTTAGCGTTTTGGTGTTTTCTTTGACAATCATCAACACTACAATTCCTATAAAGTGTCCAATTAAGGCTCAGTCTCACCCAGGTGCAGTGGCGCACGCCTTTAATCCCAGCACTCGGGAGGCAGAGGTAGGTACTCAGATCGCTGTGAGTTCGAGGCCAGCCTGGTTTACAAAGCGAGTCCAGGACAGCCAGGGCTACACAAAGAAACCCTGCCTCAAAAAAACAAAACAAAACAAAACAAAACACAAAAAAGACTCGGGTTCAAAGCACTGAAGGCTGAAACAAGTATACAATGCTAAGACCACAAGAGAGCTACAGGGCCTACTTCCTCCCACAGCTCTGGGCTTCTGAGACCTTTGCATTCAAACATACTGTACAGCCATGGGCAGAAGCAGGACACAGTGCATGGAGCATATGCCCTGGCTGAGACTGCTGACAAAGCAGAACACAGCACCGTCTGTAAGTGCAGGCATGGACGCAGAGCCCTCAGCACACACATGTCGACTGCCCACCCATTTGACACGTGCTGTGACAGCGGCCGGGGTTAAGGCCTGTCACTCAGGCTTGGATTTGAGAGAAAAGATCAGAACACAGTGAGTTTTCTTAACATGAATTACTATTTAAAAAGACTGTAAAGAAATTCTATACATCCCAATATCAGACTCTTCCCACTACCTAGTAAGCTAGCTCCCCACTACAGTGAAGACGGCATTGTGGAGCCCAAGTACCAAGCACCGGAAAGTAATATTACAAGAGAAATACAAGTGACACCATTAGACTAAACTTTTGGGACCTGAGATGAGGTTAACAATTTAGGCCTCTAAAAGAATTATTTCTTTCTGAAATTCAAATGGTTATCTTACTACTTTTTAATAAGTGAAACTACTTCATAATAAATTCCTACTTTATAACAAGTATTTTCTTTGCTAGCTACAGTTTCCAGCTAGTCAAAGTTTTATTCAGATAGTTAAAAATACGTACCAATATAAAGTCCCAACAGTAATGCCCACGACATCAGCTCCCTTTACCATTTCTCCTTCCTGCATAGCCGGGCAGCGACTGCCGGGCACGTGGAGGACACAGGGCAGGAGGCCTGTGCGGCCTGCACTGTCAACACAGCAGCAGCAGACACACTCCTCTCAATGTGTTCCATTTGTAAAGTGGCAAAACCCTTAAACCCAAGTATAAATCAACACAGAATGTTGCCATATAAATAGAAATTAGCTATTTCTTTACAGACTTTTTGGATAGTAGCTCATGTTAAGAAAACTCACTATGTTCTGATCTTTTCTCTCAAATCCAAGCCTGAGTGACAGGCCTTTACCCCGGCAGCTGTCACAGCATGCATCTAATGTGTGTAACAATTCTGCCTTCAAAGTAAACACACACGATTTCACAAAGCTCTTTAAACATTTTTAGGATCATACTGCAAACCCTTAAATTAAAAAAATAAACAAAACAAAACTAAACTAAACTAAACAAAACCAGGTCTCACTACATATAAATAGCTCTGGCTTGCCTGGAACTTACTTTGTAGACCAGGCTATCCTGGAATGCACAGAAATCCACATGCCCCTCTGCATGGACTAAAGGAAGGGGCCACCACGTGTGATCAGTAAATTTATTTTTATTTTGACACTATCATTGCTATTATTTACTAAAATCATTAGGAAGTAAGAATGTTTATTGTACATGGCATTCAGGGTCCCTAAGATGACAATAATTTAAATAATTTAAAGTATCTCCCAGGCAAAGGAATAGTGAACTCCCTACTTCCCCATGAAAGAAAGCTAGCTGAGACCACAGGGACACCAACTGGCTCCAGGTATGAATACTACAAACAGAAAGGGAACAACGGCTGCAGTGAACTGCAAATTGCTGGGGAGTCTGAAACTCAGGAGTTCATGAGGAAGCTTTAATGATCACTGGTCAACTTTAGAGGACACTAAAGTATATATTCCTGCCACATTACTATCTTCCTCTGCCCCTGCATCTGCACCCTCATCAAGGAAACAAAAACAAAAGGGAAACGGTACTGGGCCCCAAAGGACGTCACCAAATCTATAAGACAAACATCCTGGTGTCTTGTCAGGGCTTCTACTTCTGCAATGAGAGTGTAAGCCAAAGCAACGTGGGCAGGGAAGTGATTATGTCAGCCCACAGTGTCCGTCAACACTGCAGGGAAGCACAGGCAGGAAACTGGAAGCAAAGCCGGAGACTGCGGAAGACACTGCATACTGGCTTGCTCCTTGGGGCTCTGCTCACACAACCCAGGCCCACCAGCCCACAGCAAGCTGGGCCCTCCCCATCCATCACTAAGAAAACACCAATGAGTAAGCATATGATTCCAGAAATAACTGTCAGCTGTGACAAGGGAGCTGTATTTTACCATGAATCTTCACTCATCATGAAAATACACTAAAATATGTATAGATGAACTAGGAAACTTGCAATCTACTTCAAAATAGTAGTTTGGGACTGAGAGGCCAAGGCATAGCAAAAAAAAAAAGAGAAAGATATGAACTAATCCTTTTCGGAAGTGTGGTAACTCTTTCTCTTGCCTTCTGTACACCCAGCATCCTCTGGGTTGAAGACAGTGGGGAGAAGAGCCTTGCTGCTAAGTTCCTGCGGCAAATGCTATCTCTAAGTGGAAAGAACTTTATGTAAGACAAAAAGGGGACACATTTGCTATTAAAAGACTACTTCACCCACCTTTTTGGTTTAAGAAATAAAAATATAGTAACTGAGTTATTTTACAGTGAATATGAAGACACCAATTCTCGTACCTGAGTCAGGCCGCCCATCTGAGCTCCGGAACTCTTGCATTCTCTTTTCCAGCTTTTGCTGCCGCCGCCGTTTCATAACTACTTCAGGGTTAGAGATTGTTCGAGTAAAGCTGGTCTCAGGCATGTCTTTGTAAACCTCTGCAGCCAGGCGAGAGTTCTCACTGTGAGGAAAAACATCACCAACTGTATTCTAAACTTTTTTCCTACTAGAAATACAGATATCACATTGGCATTGGTCTACATCTGCCCTCAACAGGTCTGTTGTACACTAGTTATCGTGTGCTAATTAATTACCATGAGATTGAAAATACAGTTTCTCTCAAAAATAGACGAATAGACTAAGAAATATGTAACTAAACTTCCTAAGTTTACACAACCCAACTGCCAAATGCTCATGAGCAAAGCAAAAAGAAAGGTGTATGGACGATGCATTTCATTTCCTAGCAGCATTGTGCTAAAACACAGCCAACGACACCACAGCACAACATTTCAAATAAAGGAAGGAATATTGAAGAACCTTAGTTAAAGCTACAGTAAATCTTGAAGAATCTAAATTACATAGCATGACTGTTTTTAGCATCTAAAAGATTCCCCAACACCCATCTTCCTGGAGTTAAACATTCTGCTGCAACAGTTTCTGCAAAGCAATCAACTGTACAAAGTGATGGGCAGAAAACTGCATGTAAGGTATGATGGAAAAAACTTAAATATTTGAATCAATCTTAGTAGTACCAACGTAATTAAAATCATAAAATAATTTTAAAACAAGTTGCACTCTAAGCTATCAGGTTAAACAATTTAATTTATCTGAAGTAGGTCATTTTCTAAGCCAAATAGTGTTCCTCTCATAAAGTAAACCAAGGAAGAACCAGCTTGTGGTGAGAGCTTTAAGCTCCCCTTTTCTGGATGCTCTCGACCTGTCTCACTACACGAGTGAATCCACTTACAACTGCTCACAGCAGCTACACGGGTACTACCTTGCAGGAGGCTGTATCCACAGTGAGGCTGCTGCAACACAACATGAACGTCCAAGGTACAGCTCAGCTTGAAAACAAAAATCTGCCAACTCTGGCCAGTTTATTTGAGCTAAATATGGACCCACAATTGCCAGAAGTGACAGGGACAACTGAATGGGCAGTCACTCAGGAAGCACGTTGACCAGTGCCTGCCTACAGAGAGCAGTCTTCCCACTTGGCCTAGGCACCTGCTAAACAAGCGAGGTGCCCTGTTTACGAAAGGCCCTCCAGCTCCCTCAGTGCAGAAGGACGTCAGGTTTCTGCAGTCAGCCTGACTCGAGTCTTACTCCCTCTGCAGTCATCTGCTCATAACTGAGCTAAGTTTGCTGCATTGTATACGCCTGGCTTGTGGCCCTCGGGGACAGATACATTCCAGAAGCGCCCACCTGTCATCGCCTTGAGAAGGCCTTTCTTCCTTATCAGAAGCTTGTCTCAGCGCCTCCTTTTCTCTCTTCTTTTTTTCCTTCTTCTCTTTCTTTGAGAGCGTTCTCTTAAAGTTCTGAATAACACCTTCTTTCTCCTGCTTTTCGGGTCCATTGCTCTGAGCCTTCTGGTAAAAACAGGATTATCAGGGCACTAACCACAGCCCAGGAAACCACACCAGGTTCCTCAGGCTTCGCTGCCGCCTTCACCGCACCAGCCACTGACCGACAAATGAGCAGACTGACACAGCTGGGACGCGCGCTACACCTTCAGTGAGCTGACAGTAACACTGTAGTATCCATGACAACCAAGTGAACACTACACATCATATGCATGCATTTCACCATGTGTAGATCGCACCTCAATTTAAAACAACAAAAACCCAAAATAGGGTACAAAAATAGGGTACAACTTTTTTAAAAGGGAAAAAAAGGCTACAAAAAAGAAAATCTCATTTTCAGAAAGTAAAACTCAAAAAAGTTACCATCAAGTAACTAAGAGAAGTGAATCTAGTGAAAACAGAGAGGCAAAGAGTCTACTGGATAAATAGGTATTTTCTAAAATTGCAAAGGTGTACTAGTCATAGCTATAAGCTGGTTTTCATGAACCAACATTGTATCTACTTTTGCAAAAATGTCTGATTTATTTTCCAGATCTTGTTTATTAGTTGCTTATCTTAGTTTGAATTTCAACCTACACAGTTGGCCTGCTAACACATAAAGCTACCCTGTTTTTTATGCAGCTTAATAGGTAAAGAAGAAAAGTAATAGTTATAGTACGGAGGAGGAGGAAACCTTCCCTTTGTTGTAAAGTGAATGAAAAAAGAACATTATTATTATTTCTTTTTTTTTTTTCATTCATAGATACATATGACACTGTACTGGTCCTAAGAAGAGTTCACATGCCAGTAAGGGTCAGTCAGTGGCCAGCAGCTAAGTGAACAAAAGGGAGCAACCACAGGAAATCAGGATGAACCATGGACAGCAGAGCCCCAGGACCACTCCGCTTCCCACACACCTGCCACCAATGCAGCTCCTAGCAGGAAGCACCCAGAGACAATAGAGGCCCAGAGCACACAACATGGACACAAGACAGCAGGAGAGCCCCTGTGGCTACACAGTAGCAGCATCTGCACAAGGGGAAATTTACAAGATATTTTCAACCTCTGTATTTGCTGCCATCTGCTAATACCAAAATATTTCATAGGACGCTACTCAATTTAGCACAGAACTACTATTTTCCAGTCATGCCAATGTAACATGATCGGCCGTCTCCTGCGTACAGGACCTCCCCCATCAAAGCGTGAGCCCAAATAAACTCTTTCTCCTTCAAGTTGCTTCTGTCACTTTATCTTATCATTGCACTAGAAAAGCAACTACGGCACATTCTATATTGCCATCCAAAGAATCCAAGGAAGTTTCCCAGTTCTTAATCCTGAACATGTAATAGGAAAATGCTTTAAATGCGCCTTAGGAAGTTGCACGTGAAACTAGGTACCTGACATTTCCTTTGTCCCTTTTGTTTCCTAAGGAACAATTTTTATTTATAATTTAGAAAAAAGCTGGAAATGACAAGCTGATCACCAGGCTCTCCTCAAAAGCACAGAGAACTCTTCCTTGAAGAAGTGAGAACAACAGATGGGTGACCAGGTGGAACCCAGGGTGAAGCTCCTACGTCAACGTAAAGCTGTCTGCCCCACTGACCCAGCCCGGGGCCACAGCTGGCATCCCCCAGGGGCGGCCCCACCTTGGCAGGAATGGCGTCATTCTCATTCTTAAGGACGAATCTACCCTCCCGATCATCTTTGTTCCAATTCAACTGTACAACCAGAGGCTTCTCCTCAATGTCCAATCTTCTTTCTTCTTCAAAACATGGAATGGAAAACAGAACAAGCAGTGGTCATTTCCTGACATGAGCACAGTATCTGTCACATGAGATGTATTTAATTTTATGCAAATAAAGTACTTTAGATCTTCACCGTGTTATTTATAATTTTAAGGTCAGTTTTGATTAGTTCAGCACCTTGTTACTACTATCCTGCCATGCCAGACACTGACCATGTGAAATGTACTGTTAGGAACATTAAATCAGTTTTGATTAGTTGGGTAGTTTGTTGCTAGTGAGTGTGTTTGTCACTAGAGATCCAGTGCCAGACACTGACCAGGAAAGAATACTTCCTTTACTGAGATGGAAGGAAACCAAAGAGATATACATTTCTATGTCGCAAACTATCCCATCTGCAACTGGAAAATTAGGAAATTGTATTAACAGTATATACAGCACCATTGATTTTCCTCATCAAATTGTCCTCTGACCTCACCACACACACATACACACACACACACACACACACACACACACACACACGCATGACCCCTACCCCAATAACATTAATAATCAACCAAGTCAATCAACCAATCAATCGAGAGTTTCCCTGATGACTGAAGCAAGGGTTGGGCCTGGGCTTTAGCCCATCACAACAGAGCAGACATGAGGCCACAGATGAGCCCTGATCGGATGCTCTAGGCTCCCAACCTGCCCAAACGTATATGTAAGCAGTAAGGACTGCTGAGCTAAGACAAACTGGGCCAATGCTCTGACCAGCTGAACTACCTGGAAAAAGCAGAGACCAGCCAAGCTGACCAGACAGGACAACCTGCCATCTGCTTAGATGTGTAGTGTGCTTCAAGAGCTGGAACAGGCTTTTCGTGATGCAGGTATCTGTGAGTCACTTCTGCTCTTGTAAGCAATCCCTCACTCATATTCCTCTAAGTGACCCCAATAAAACTCACTGGTGCATCAAGCTAGACTTAGGTGGCGGTCTGCTGTTGAATCTCTATCTGGAGTGAGTGAATATTTGTTCCTGTCTCCAGTAACAATCTCACACAACAACTGCTAATGTTAAAACAAGTAGAAATTACAAAATCTATATGATTTTCCTCAAGATGGCCTATTGTTCCCAAAGAAAAATAAAAATATGTTAACAGAATGTAAAATTATGGCAAGATCACTGACTTGACCTAAAAAATACTTACTGGAATTATAAGTAATCATGACATTACTACCTACATCTGATTTTTCCTCCAAAAGCATGTAGCACACAATATCATTGGCATACAAGACACTCAGATATGTTGGGTGATTTTTTTTTAATGAAATGTTAATGACACTTATTTTGAAGAAATAATCATATGTAAAATACATTCACCATAACTTCCAACAAATGTTATGTGTCAGAACTTGAACACTTCTGAAGACTTAAAAAGGTTTGTCATCCTGTCAATCACTCTGTTGGGTTGGGGAAAGAAAGAAAAGGAGATGAGCAGTAAAGCTAAGGCCTGATTATCACACTGCTGGACCAGCTGTGGAGCCCGGGCAGGGCGCAGCCTCCACTGACCTCCACTGACATGCACTTCATAGAGGGAGTACTTGGGAGAGGAGAGCATGCGCATGTCGGGGCGGAACTTCTCTGCCAGTGTCTCAATCACATCTTGAGTGGTTGCCGTGCTAGAGACCCGAATACATTTTGTGGCGAAGTTTCCAGCAGCTTTATCTTGAAAATAAAATCTCATGACTCCATGAAACTCCAGATCCTACAAGAAAACAAAAGTATATGCTATTAGAAAAGTTAGTAATAATAAATTAAAAGATTAGCCGGGCGTGGTGGCGCACGCCTTTAGTCCCAGTACTCGGGAGGCAGAGGCAGGTGGATCACTGTGAGTTCGAGGCCAGCCTGGTCTACAAAGTGAGTCCAGGACAGCCAAGGCTACATAGAGAGACCCTGTCTCGAAAAACCAAAAATAAATAAATAAATTAATTAATTAATTAATTAATTAAAAGATTGCACATCAGATTTTTTCAAATGTGCACGACAGGCATCTCAGAAGCTAAGAAACAGCTTCAGTACTCAGGTATAGTCACTTGGCTTTGGACAAGCCGTCTGTCTCAGTTGCTCTCTGCCTTCCCTCTCACAATGGCAACGGAGCAGCTGGCAGTCACTGTGCTCGCCAGTGCCAGGCATGTGTGGCACTGTTTGATTATGTTTTTACAAACTAGTGGTTTAACAGATTCTATTACTAACCCCCACTTGACAATCTCACCGTTGAGTACTTGATTATACATGCCTGTGATCCTAACTCTTGGGAGGGGGATGCAGGAGAATTCAGAGTTCAAGGCTAGTCTATTTCAAAGAGAGGAAAAAACAGCGGTAAACAGAATTAAAAACAAGATCCACTGGACTGCAAAGCCCACACCTGCATGGCTAATACCTGCCGGGCTCTGAGCCCTTAAAAACACTTGACATCTCTCTTAAGCCCAATATTTAAATACACGACATTTTAAGCTAATTTTCTAGATGAATTATCATATTAAATAAACAAATACATTTCAGATATATCTCAAAATCTTATAGAGAAAAGCTATGGTGGAATTCTAGGCCAATGTGTCCATTTCACATGTTCGTTTATAACTTTAAGATAGTCTAAAGTTCATGTAACTGTCAACTGGTGAGTTTTCCTTGTATTTCTGAATAAGTAGTATAATTTCCAGCAAGAGTCCAGAGGATTGTTTTGTTTTGTTTTGAGACAGTTTCTCTTGTAGCCGTGGTTGCCCTGGACTCGCTTTATAGACCAGGCTGACCTCAAACTCACAGAGATACAACTGCCTCTGCCTCCCAAGTGCTGAGATTAAAGGTGTGTGTCACCACAGCCGGCCTCCAGGGGACCTTTCTTTCTTTTTTTTTTTTTTTTTTGGAGATTTATTTATTATGTATACCATGTTCTGCCTGCATGTATGCCTGCACCCCAGAAGAGGGCACCAGATCTCATTATAGATGGCTGTGAGCCACCATGTGGTTGCTGGGAATTGAACTCAGGACCTTTGGAAGAACAGACAGTGCTCTTAACCTCTGAGCCACCTCTCCAGCTCCCAGAGAATATCCCCCTCCCTCAAGATTTATTTACTTATTATGTTATGCCTGCATGTATGCCTGCAGTCTAAACAAGGGCATCACATTACAGATGGTTGCGAGCCACCATTTTTGCTGGGAATTGAACTCAGGACCTATGGAAGAGCAGTCAGTGCTCTCTCCAGGCCCCCAGAGGATATTTCTAAACGTAGGTTACATCATATCTCTATCAGGAATAAAGACTTAGCTGTGCTATTAGCACCTTCTTTCTGTTTACTCTTCACATCTAATTATTAAATAAAAAGCCAACTGGGGGTGGGAGGGCACTGCTGGAGAGATGGCTCAGAGGTTAAGAGCACTGGCTGCTTTTCCAAAGGTCCTGAGTTCAATTCCCAACAACAACATGGTATCTCACAACCATCTATAATGAGATCTGGTGCCCTTTTCAGGTGTGCAGGCACACATGCAGGTGAAAGACTGTATACATAATAAATACATAAATAAATAAATCCTTTTTTAAAAAGCCAACTAGGGTTAAACCAAAATCTTTTTAATTTGCTTATTTGTTGAAGGGGATGGCACACACTCCTCCAGTTGAGGTCAGAGGGCAGCTTGTGGTGGGTGTTCAGCTCTCTTCTCCCAGCTGTTCCAGGCATAGTGATGTCACCAGGCTCAGTATCAAATACCCTTCCTCACAAGCTGATCTTTATTTTTTATAGGAACTTTCAAAGTCTCACTTAATGACCAATAAGCCTCTCCAGTTTTCTCCAATCCACAACCTTTCCCACAGATTAATGAATTAAAAAATACTCATTTAAAGAACACAAAGGAGTATCTGAATGGAGTTAGCAGGTGGAGTTAACAGGTATATTAACAGAGTAATTGAAGCCAAAATGTGAAGCAGCCAAGTATATTTCTAGCCTAGAGTTTTCCTGAGCTTGTTCAGACTTAGCCTATCAGGCCTCCTTCCTGGTGTCAGTGGAAGACCACAGACACATCCCACCAGCTGTGGCATGTTAAGGAGCTAGCTACAGAGGAACTAGACCTACGTTAGCTAGAACCTTGCCTGCCCTGTGTCTCCCAGAAATTGTACCAACTGCCCCTGGCTTGAATCAAATAGCTGATGTGTAGCCCAGGAGTCTGTGAGGACGCATGCGGAGTAAGTCCCTGAGCCAGGACCTGAGAGTGCGCGTGCGTCACAGGACACTTACTACATGCCAGCCTTGGTGCCACATCCTTGTGTGTGCTGTCTTCTCAGCTCCCTTTCATCCTTTTCTGCTTCAGACCCCCTCCAACCCTCTAGTTTAAGGATCCCACCCAAAACTTAAGCATCTTCCACTTCAGAGTCTGTTCTCTTCTCTTTGTTTCTAAGACAACACAGAAAAAAAAAATCATAATAAAATTAAGTTAGCTAAATTTAGGTTTCTAAATGGGATCCATATTTTTACCCCAAGTTTGTAAGACTTTGTATTGCCAGCCTGAAGACATATTTATATCACACAATGTGCTCAAATGCTCCAATCACTCACACAATTGTCCTGTGTCCCCAAGAACTCTGACAGGTGCCACACCATAAAACCAAGTGAATGTCCATGGTATTTAACCATTCTGCCACAAAGCAGTTTTGTACCATTTATAATAATAAAAAAGTCAAATGTACCCAAGTCAAGGAGGCATCAGTTTCTCTGAGAATTGTCAACAAGTAATCCAAGCCACCAGGTATTAAAGAGCCAAACCCCAAACCCAGGCAGTCACAGTGCCTGTTACCAGTGGCAGAGAAGGCACACGCTCTCACACCACACGGAGTCTCGCGTTTGGATGGGGCCGACACAGACAGCTGGAGGAGGTAAACCAGTGCACCGCCCCACAGTACCACCTTTACGAAGAAAGGACACTCAAATACACGTCTCACTCACTGATGGGGCTCAGCTGCTAACACTCCACGAAGATGGAGAAAGAAGAAAATCCCAGGAGACTAAGGAGCCACACTCTTGGTATTCCCATTGATGTTTGTAACAAAACAATTCTCCAGGTGCTGTCCAGCTGAAATAGCCTATAAAAACCTTTGCCAGGGCTTCAATTAGCACTGCACGAGTGTTAATGGGTAATTTAGCTGTACGTTCCACAAAAATAGTCATATCCACTCATAGCCAAGGCAACCCCACAATAAGTAAGATTGACATTCTGGTCAGTTACTCAGCTAATCCTAAATCTGGCTGCTGTGAATAAGTCTACCAAACTTTATCAGACCTAGAAGTCATAAAAATCTATTTTTGAGCCTAAGAATTGGGTTTATAGTGAGTCAGTGGACAAGCTGTAGTGACTATCGTAATTAACATAAAGAGCTTACTAAATGTTGGCTATCAAGAATTTTACATCTCATTACCAATCTGAGAGTTGAGTTCTATCACAGCAGCATTAAGTGGGGGAGCAGAGGGGCGAGTGCACTGGCCGCAGCACAGCTCTGCCCCTGAGTCCAAAGGCACAGTGCCACCTAGAGAGCTGAGAGTACAGTCTGAGAACAGTGAGTGGGGAAAAGGCATGGAGCCCAGAAGCTACACACCCCAGTTTCCTTGATTAGAGAAAGAAAGAAAGAAAGAAAGAAAGAAAGAAAGAAAGAAAGAAAGAAAGATGGATCCTTGTGTGTACAAGACCCTGTTTCAATCCTCAGTCCCTGTCAGTGCACTTCTCTAACCTCTGCAGAAAAGGATTGCTGCTTCAGCTGCGCTTGGGCTAGGCAGTAAGTCCTAGGCGCCTGCACCAAATAGCAAGAAATCCACCACTACTGAATAACTGGGGGTGGGGGGGGGTGTGTGCACGTACATATATGCGCACGCTGTGCGTGTCTGTGGGAGGACAGAGGTCAGCGTGATTCCCTACACCGCTCTTCACCCAGACAGACTGTAGTTACTTGTAAGTTACTAACTTCTGGGCTTTTATCATTTTATGTATTAAGAATTTTTTCCAATATTCATTATTTAGTACTTCTGAAAGATGACAACTCTGGCTGATTTCAACAAGCCAATCTCGGCTGGCAAGCTGATGAGCTGCGGAGCCCCCAGGGGATGGCGCCGGGCATACCCTGAGGTTCTTCTGACCTCATAAACTGAGGTAGAAAGAAACAAAAAGAAAACACAGTAAATTCCCTCACAACCTAAGAGCAGGGAGGAAATTCATGACTCAAAACTCTAAAGCAACTGAAGGAATGCTAAGAAATCTACCTAGAACTCTTATGGGCCAGCTGTGGCAGCTGGATCCAATCCAGCACACAAGAGACTAAGGCTAAGAACTGAGCTACACAGTGAGTGAGCCAGAGCTGGCACCTGGACTCCTGTCTAAAATGAAGACACACTACTCATATCATAACACAAATAATAAACACTTCCAACTTGCATCACCAAAGTGTATTGATGATTCAAAAAAGACCAAAAATCCAATTTTTAAAAAATAGGCAAAAAACTTGGAAAAACTTCAAGAAGTCATCAAAATGGTTTATACACTCTTAAATAGACACAAGGATAGACCACTTCATTCATGGTGAAACCATCTCAAGATCACACAACCAATAGTAAGAGGCCTTCCCTCAACAACCCAAAGGTCTGACAGCATACTCTATTAGTGGGGCTGATAAAAAGAGAGCATAGCCAAGGAACAGACTAGCAATATTTTGCAAGTCACTTACACTGGCACGGCAAGCCTACCACCAAAGAGAGGGTACAGTGCAAAAAAATGTGAATTGTTTGACCAAATGAACAGATTGTAGTATATGCTTATGTGGGGCTTGGGTAAAAATGGCTCATAAGGAGTGACATTTTTGGAGGGGTGGCCTTGTTGGAGAAAGTGTCACTCAGGGATGGATCTTGGGAGGCCCAGTGTCACTCACTCTTCTTGCTGCCTACGGATGCAGACGTGGTACTGTCAGCTCCCTCTCCAGCACATGTCTGCCTGCGTGCCACCATGTTTCCCTGCCATGATGACAGTGGACTTACCCTCTGAACTGTACGCCAGCCACAGTTAAGTGTTAGCATTTATAAGAGTTGCTGTGGTCATGGCGTCTCTTCACAGAATTGAACACATGGCACGTAAAGAGCTGAGACGCTGCTACCCAGGGAATGAGGAGGCTTATGGACATGGTAAGTCTCTAAGCACTGTAAGTAAAAAGGCAAGTGCACGACAGTAAATCGCCTGGGAAGAAAAAAACTCAGCTGAGGACCTGTCTTTCCATCCTGTCAGTGAGAGACCGTAGATGAGGGAGGGCTCAGGCCACTGTACTGGACACCATTCCTAGGCAGTAGGTATGGGGTACATAAAGTGAGCGCAGCACTAGCCAGCAAGCAGCGTTCCCCTACGGCTCCTGCCTTGAGCTCCTGTCTGGCTTCCCTCGGAGATGGACTGTGACCTAGAAGTGTAAAATGAAAGAAATCCTGTCCCAAGTTGCTTACCATCAGTGTTTTACTCCAGCAACAGAAAACAAACTAGAACAGCAAGCATCATAAAAATCTATTACAGAACAAGGAGGAAGCAAACACAGCATCCATTTGATTGTATTTCAAAAACAAAAGAGAGTGAACAAATGTGTTCATCAGTGGGGGAAGCACATTTACTAATTATACTTTACTACATGGTTTCAATTTTACAACTGTGAAATTATTTTTAAAAGGAATTAACAAAAATGCAATCACTTAAAAGACCCAAGCTGAAATTAATCTCTATAATAAATGGATCACATTACCACACAGAACATAATCTCCAAGTGATCTTAGAAAACAAAGTTTTGGTTTTACACTCCCAACTAAGGAGGATCAAATTCCAAGTTAGCCTGGTTGCCACAGGGAACCCTTGTCTCAAAAGGTAACCTTGGGCACGAGAGATGGCTCAGTAGTTAGGAGCACAGGCTGCTCTTCCAGGGGTCCCGAGTTCAATTCCCAACAATCACATAGTGGCTCACCACCATCGATAATGGAATCTGATGCCCTCTTCTGGAGGGCAGACATGCATGCAAGCACAGCACACATTCATAAATACATACACCTCTGGGGAAAAAAGTCCACCTTTTTCTTGAGATGTCTCACCAGATTTATGAAGAACACCAATCTGCATTTGGAGTCAGCTAAGTATGAGTACTCGTGTGTTTGTGTAGCCGTGCACTTTCATACTTGCCAACGTCACACATTCTTCCCATCCTTTTTGGTGGCACCTTTCCAAAAGGCATTTTGAAAGTGAAGTTTTAAAATACATGGGTAGCAATTTTGAGTGTAAAATTAGTCACCGAAGAAATTGAACACTGTGTGATAACCAATTAACTTGACACCTAAAATATAAGAATCAACAACATTTGTTATTTAAATTTTCTTTTCTAAGGTATATTCAAACACAGAAAATGAGAGTAAGAAAAAAGAAAAACAAAGTAGTTAATGGTAAAAAATTTTTTTCATTTACCATCACAGACCAATGGTTCTCAATATGTGGGTCAAGACCCCTTTAGAGGACGTTCTTAGTTAGGGTTTTATTGCTCTGGAGAGACACCATGACTAGGGCAACCTTTACAAAGTAAAACACTTCCTTGAAGCTGGCTTACAGGTTCAGATGATTAGTCCTCTGTCACCATGGCAAGAAGCCTGGCAGCATGAGGCAGACACAGTGCTGGAGAGGGAGCTGAGATCCATAGGCAGCAGGGGCTGTGGCCTCACTAGGCCTCGCTTGAGCACATGAGATCTTAAAGCCCATCTCCATGGTGACACACTTCCTCCAACACGGCCACACCTAACAGTATCCCTCCCTATGGGCCAAGCACTCAAACACAGGAGTCTACTGAGAGCCATACCCATTCAGACCACCACAAGGGTCAAATGACCGTTCCACAGGAGCCAATCTAAGACCATCAGAAACGCAGATATTTATATTACAACTCATAAAGATAGCAAAATTGCAGTTAAGAAGTAGCAACAAAAATAACTTTTGGGATCACTACAAGATACGGAGCTGTATTAACGGCCGCAGCATCAAGAACAATCACTGATATAGACATTTTATTTTCAAAGTTGTCTACTGTAGTCCATAGTTTGGGGCTTTATGAATTAATTAAACTGCAATGTTCATGTGAAAGGCTAATTTCATGATTCTTTAAAGTTAAGTTAAAAGAAAAGGAAACAAGGTTTAATGAAGAAGCGGTTCCCATTTTCTGGTTGGAAGAGTCACAGAAATGGGACTATAATAAAAATATGGTGGTATAAAAACATTTTGTTTTCTTTTCACTATGTTCATGTCTCTCTGGCATGCAATGTATTTCCTTTCCTTTCCTTTCCTTTTCTCAAGGGTTTCTTTATGTAACAAGCCCTGGCTGTCCTGGACTCACTTTGTAGACCAGCCTGGCCTCAAACTCAGAGATCCGCCTGCCTCTGCCTCCTGAGTGCTGAGATTAAAGGTGTGCACCACCACACCTGGCCTGCAATGTATTTCTTGAATAAACACTTGTTGAATAATTGAGTGAATGACTGCTAGTTTTAAAAGGCAACCTGTAGAGATAAACGGACAAGCAACCCCAAGTCTGTATTTTACATAACTTTCTCCTCTGTAGGGACTAAGGCTCTGAAGATACTGTCAAAGTATAGGTCAGAAAGATGATGAGACTCAGCAACAGTGTTCCATTAGGAAACAAGGAAGCTCTCCAAGACTGGCTCCTGTCAGAAGTACTCAGCCACCAAAGACAGAGCAGAATATAAGCTTTGCAAAAACAAAGACTGAGGGCTGGAGAGATGGCTCAGCAGTTAAGAGCACTGGCTGCTCTTCCAAAGGTCCTAAGAGCACTGGCTGCTCTTCCAAAGGTCCTAAGAGCACTGGCTGCTCTTCCAAAGGTCCTGAGTTTAATTCCCAGCAACTACATAATGGCTCACAACCATCTATGAGATCTGGTGCTCTCTTCTGGCATATAGGAATTGTATACATGCAGGCCAAACATTGTATACTTAACAAATAAATAAATCTTAAAAAAAAAAAAAAAAAAGACTGCAACATACTGAATCACAGAATACACCAAACCCCACAAGTTCATTGTAACACTAAAAAGAGGAAAGCCAAAAGAACAAAAACAAAATGAACATGGGTAGTGGAGGTGTATAATGGAGGTAAAACTACAACTAACTAACGTGCTTTCCTCAGCTCAGATCACAGCCTCTGAGACTGCAGGTGGAAGGCTCATGGGCTCTAACTGAACATGAGAACAAAGGTAGGAAGACTTGCAACAGCTATTCTGTTTTGTTTGGACAAAGACTCCTCCTATGTAGCCCAGCTCGCCTGGGACTTTGCTATATGGGTTAGAGGTTTGTACTGAGCGATCCTCCTGCCTCTACTTCCAGAGCTGTAAACTACAGGCATGGGCTGCCAAGCCCAGAGAAGAGAATACAGTTTCTGAATGAGCAACAACTAAAAATCAACCCAGAACCAAGTGTGTCATTAATCTATGAATCTGAGATGTTTCTGCCAACCCATGTTGCCTTTTGGGACTTCAGCACAGCTTTGGTTCTGAACACAAAACACAAACACCCATGGGACAACGCACTGCCCCAACGCCAGGTCCCTGGGAGTCCAGTGCTTGCTCTCACCTCTACAGGCTCCTGAATGCACAGGTACGCACGCACACACACACGCGCGCGCACACACACTTAATTTTTTTTTAATTCTTAGGCCCAAAGGAGTCACAAATGGAAAAAATTTAGCAAGTATGGCTTGGATAATAAGGAGATCTAGTTTTATTTACAAAAAAATTCCAAGCAACAAATGAAAGATCATAAAATGGAAAAACATAATTTTGTAAATGCTAAGTGATCTGAACAACATTCTAACAGTGACACCCTAGAAAAGGCTAGTAAGGAGCCTGGCATTAGCGGGGCTGTTACAACACGACCAATATGACAGATATGAGTGCAATTCTCAGCCCCGTGTCACATGGCTAAGCCTGAATCCATAGACCCTTTAAAACCAGAGACATCAGCAAAACCACCTTCATTCTGGGAAAAAAAAAAAAAGGTGAGGGGTGGGGGGATAGGGTCCAGAATTGGGACATTCTATATGAAAACTATCCTAGTGTTCTCAGAAAGTCTATAGTATTTAAAGGTACCCTATGATTAAAACGCAGTGTGTGACCTTCAGATCTGATAAAAATAATAATTATAATGACTCTCTTGAGGGAGAGTGCAAAATTTGAATAGGGATAAACACTTATTTTTGGATAACAACAAGGAGTTAAGACTAATTTTGTTATTTGTAAGACACATTTACCTGAAGAAGAGATAATATGATAGGGTCTGGAATTTCTTTTAAAAGTAGCCCAGCTAAAAATAGTAGCAAAATAATGCCTTAAAATTAACACACAATTCTGAAAACTCTAGTCTGGGAGATGAACTTCACATCTTTGAAAATTTTTCACATTAAAAATCAAATTGCTGCTGTGTGCGCCTTTAATCTCAGCACCAAGGAGGCAGAAGCACATAGATTTCTGTGAGTTCAAGGTCATCAGCATGGTCTACACAGTGAGTTCCAGAACAGGCCAGGACTATATAGAGAGACCCTGTCGCAGAGAGAGGAGAGGGGGAGGGGAGAAAATAGTTGGCTTGATGAAAAGGCTAAGTAGGTCAAGGCCTGACCACCTGGGTTTGATCCCTGGCCTCCACACAGTAGAAGGAGAACTGATTCCCACAAGGTAAAGTCATACGCATGCTATAAAACATAAGCCCCCCACAAACACATATAAACAGAAACAATTAAAATATCTAATTTACCCAGATACGGTGTAACCTCCTGTACTGGGTGAGCTAGACTGGAGGACCAGGAGTTCAAGGACAGCATAATGCCTGCTATCTTTCACCTGTGTCCTACACGTGGGCAGCTGGAAATGTCGGTAATCCACTCAGCGTGCAGCACGTGGCCGTGTGGGATGCAGGGGCACCTGGTTCCCTCAGGGCTGGAGGACACCTCTGCACACAGTTCTCACAACTGAGGCACTTGCTATCATTTTCTGTCTACAAATTCTTAAGTGAACAAGTAGTTGGAAAGGATGTCGTGTGTATATAAATCCTATTTGTAACAAAATAAAGCAAAACTACAGCATACATTTAAAATCTGTGTGAAAAAATGAAAATAAAGTTCACAAAACCAAACGGCTCTGTATCCATTCACAGTCCTACTGATGCAGAACCAACAGTCACGTCCCAACAACTTACCTGATTCTATCTACATGAACATACATGAAAGTATGAACGTCTTCCTGTTCAAGCATTCATGTGCCTGAACTCAGTTTTCTAAAACCCAAAAGAAAACCCAAGTAGAGAAAACAATAAAACCTATTTTCATAAACGTCTTTGTGTATATGACATGTAAGTAGAAAGTGTGTAAATTTCAGTGAGGGCATTTACTTTAGCGCACATACGTTGGGAAGTTATGTGCACTAAGGTGGATAAGCCCTCACTCACTCAAGTTTGTACTGACTTCCCCATCAACGCAAAATAACTGTTTTAACTATGGCAAGTTAATCAAAGGAGTCCCTATAATCAAAATGTTCCCACCTACATCTCTACCACACACTAAAAGTGAAATCACAGCATTTAAATTATTTCAGCTTTTAAAATCTTCAAGGCACTGATATGAATGAACAATATCTTCAAAATGCTACCCTTTTCACTATTATTAATCAGCAAACATTTTTAGCATTTAGTTTCTTTTATTTAAAATAATTTTCCATACAATATTCTCATCACAGTTTTAAATTTGAGCAGTTTCTTCAGTATTCTTATGATAATGTCTTTCACAATTGGGAAAGAAGTAGAAAGCACAAACAAGAAACAATACTGTTTAAGTAGTTCCCTGGGACATAAATGTTACTGCTTTCTAGTGGAGAAGTGTATCAGCAACAACAGAAAATCTCACCACTTTGTTCAAGAACTTGAGCACTCTCTCCTTGCTGGATTAGCAGTGAGCCTGAACTACAGTTGGTACCTGGTACTCCCAAGCACCTCCTGGCTCCCTTCTGTTTCACTGTTTGCATCACCAAATGACCACAGCAGCCTGGAATGTCACTTGGTACCAGGCATGGGGAAAACAAAAAGTTAAGCCGCATAAATCGGCTTACCCACTTTAGGAGGAAGGCCTGGTTATGAAGGGTTCACTGTTCAGGACTTTCTAACTGTGGTTATTTACAAAAAGAACAGAGCAAAGTGACATCAGAATTCTGGTGAACAGAACCAGGCACTGAGGTGGACTCTCAGTCAGGCACAGGGAAATGCTGCAGGGAGAGCAGCCGGCTTGGCCGGACTTCTATCGGTAAACTAACACACCAAGCTAGTGCACACATGCACAAACCAAGAAAAGGAAAAGCGGGTTCTGGAACATGTCATTTGTAATGGCACATATCACCAGGATGCACTCAAGACAGGGGTACCCAGATACAGCAGTGCTATCGTCATACAAAAGTGTGTGTGTGTGTGTGTGTGTGTGTGTGTGTGTGTATGAGAGAGAGAGAGAGAGAGAGAGAGAGAGAGAGAGAGAGAGAGAGAGAGAGCAGCCTCGAGCATATGTCTGTGTATGCCAGTGCCCATGTGGAGGTCAGAGGACAACTGAGGATTCAGTTCTCTCCTTCCATGTGCACTCAAGTTGCCAGGCAAGCACCTTCCCCATTCATCAGTAAGTATACTTTTGAAAAAGACAATACAATTTCTAGATAATAACAAAAAAGTAAACAAACAAGCTTTCTCCATTGTAAGTCAGGGAATGCAGTCAACCTAAAGCACACACCACCAAACCCAAACGTCTTAATGAAACTACTCCTCCCTACAAACAACATCAAACCATGCAGTTCACACACAGTTGTGAACTTCCATCCTGAGAAGAGAGGGTCTGCTGCAAGAAAACAGAAAAGGAAACAAAAAATGGTACAGCAGTGACCACTAGGTGCTTACCTTGTACCAAATGTTATACTGAGGGGCTTTATGTATCGACTTCAATTTGTTTGTTTGTTTATTTATTTACTTATAGAGACAAGTATAGCCTCTGTGTAGCCTTGGCTATCTTGGACTCACTTTGTAGACCAGGCTGGCCTCACACTCAGAGAGATCCGATTGCCTCTGCCTTTCTGAGTGTTGGGATTAAAGTGTCTGCCTGCCTTCTACTTCAATTTTAAAGCCCTATGAGGCAGATACTGTCCCTATTGCTGTCTGTTCTGCAGAGAAACTGATGTTTCAGCTATATAAGAATTTCTACAAACCAATTCTAAATCAAATTTAGAAGACAAACAGTCCACTGGAAAAACAAGAGTAAAATACAGGTAATTCAAAGAAAATACGAGAATGAATACAAACACAGGGTATATAAATTTAAAACAACCGATTTCAAAAGTTTCAGGCTATTAAAATATTTGAAAAGACTGACTGCTCTGGAAGGTGGAGTGTGAAGTGTTACCCGGTGGCCTCTCTGGAGGGTCAGCCGGCTTGGCCGGTGCAGAGCTCCTCCCTCTAGTTGTTAGTTGTTCACTATTAAAAACAAACAAATGAAACTTACGGTACAGAAAGGAGCATGAAATGCTGCTCTACTTCCTATGTTTTAACTGTGGAAGAGCGTAAGAACATAATCATTCTTAGATAGAAGCACAAATAATAATGTTTTATTTAGACAACGGAATTCTAGAAAGTGATTAAATTGAACATACTGTGTCCAGATTAGTAGTTTTCCTGGGGAGAAAGAACCAAAGGTGAAGAGACCCAAAGGCTGTCTTTAAATCCTCAAGTCTCTGAACCTTACTCAAATGACAGCAAGGTACACAATAATAATGAAGAATCCCTTATTGGTCTGGGAATCACATGGAAAAACAGGTTGATGGTAATAGTTAAATCGATGCTACATGTGCAATGCACTGTCCAAAGTAAGTGATGACAGCAGTTACTACAGACTACAGGAAGCTTTCGGGCAGGCAGCCCAGGGAGGCAACTCTCCAAGAAGAACCACAGGTTGATCAGGAGAACTCAGAGACACTTAGGACTAGGGCTCTCTAAATATTCCCAGTATTAATTATCAAAGAATAGAAAGTAAAGAGATAAAAGTTATCATTAAGAGAAGAAACAAAAGCAATACCAACAGAACTCTTAAAGCTGGGGCAAGTAAAATCCCTTCATTTGTTCCTTCACAGTGTCATCCCTGTGCACACACTGATCCACCCCAACTGCCTTTTCCACTCCTCGCACCTTCCGGTCCTCTTCACTTTTTCTTTCTGGTAGCCCACTGAGTCCAATCAATGCTGCCTGCTGGACAGTGGCTGATAATGCTGGCTTGACTGTACGCAGGACTTGTGCAGGTAACCACAGCAGGGTGACTTGGTAAGTACAATGGCCATGCCGTGTCCAGAAGACATATCTCTAAGCACTTCTCCCATCCTCTGGCTCTTACATGAAAGACTGTAAAAAGAAGGAATGTCCCCTCTTGTTATGTTTCCTAAGCCATAGTGCTGTTGGTATAAATGTCCCATTTAGAGATGAACAGTCAACAGTAAGTTATATTCAGCATTTTCATCAGTTGCTGCCAAGTGCACAAGAAACTTCTCTGGCCAGGTGGGAGCAAAGGTAACTTGTGAGCATAAACAAAGACAATCAGAAGGCAGCCTGACAGGCAGGTAGGGAGTCAGAGGCAGGTGGATTTTCAAGGCTAGCTAGGGCCACACACACACACACACACACACACACACACACACACACACACACACACACACACACAGAGAGAGAGAGAGAGAGAGAGAGAGAGACAGACAGACAGACAGACAGACAGACAGACAGAGACAGAGACAGACAAGTGAGGGAAGGAGGAGGGAGGGAGGGAGGGGAAACGAAGGCAGCGTTAGTAACTGGAGAGTACTCAAGAGACACTAACCCTGGAGACAGAGTACCTTTTCTCAGTGTTAAATCATGGACACATGCTCCTCTTACCTCTAGGCACGGGAATAGGAAACTAAACAAAGCAATTCCTGCTCTCATGAACTTTAAGAGTCTGAAACACACATAATGACCAGGAGGGATGGAGCAAAGTGCAGACGGAGGTGGGAGGAAAGGTGCAGTGCCATACAAGGGAGCTAAAGCCTGGCCTAAGGAGATGCTCAGCACAGCCTCACTGCAGCAGGCGGAGCTCTAAGCCAGGCAAGCAGTGCAGACAGGCAGGCAAAGCCCAGCTGGCATGCTTAAGACGCACCAAGGAAAACTGTACGTAGAACAGAATGAGAAAGGGAGAAAGCCTACAACTTAGTGACTTACTGAGACTTGGTATTCTATGAGGAAATAAAAGGCATTAATAGCTTGGCAGAAAAGGTACATGGTTTAAGGTCTGAAGTACCTATCTGTATGAAAAAAATAGCAATGCACCAGAAATCCACAATGCCATACAAAATAAAAAGAACAAAGTGATGATAAAAGCCAAGTTGGACTAAAACGGATCAACAGTAAGCAGAAGTGGTATGAAGTGGTTAAAAAGAAGCAGTGGTGGCAGAACTTGCTGGTAGGTTAGAGGTGAGGTGTCAGGGAAAGGCACACATCAGGGGAGGACAGGTTCTGGATTCTGTAAGAACCACCAGCCCAGGGATGGCACCACCCACAACAGGCACCGCCTCACTGGTCACTAACTGAGACAATGCCTCACAGCTGGATCTCATGGAGGCATTTCCTCAGCTGACTTCTTCCTTCATGACTCTAGCTTGTGTCAGGTTGACACACAAAACAAGCCAGCACAGACGCCAAGAGAGAAGAAAGTGCCATAGCTGATAGACCAATTGCTTAGGAATAAAATAATGAACAGAACAAGGAAATGAGCCTCCCCAAGGCACTGGTGACCGGGCCGGGGCAGGCCTGCAGGGGAACACTCAGAAATGAACTGATTCAAGCTGAGAGCAGAGGAAGGAGACACTTCACCATCTTTTATGTATGACAAGCTCACAGGAAATGGTTAATAGAATAATACAATCACTGACCATTTCACAAAACTCCACTGTCTGCCAGAATATGTCAGTCAATGTCAGCTCTATACTATCTGAGTTTGAAGAACTGTGTGATTCCCGACTCCTCTGAAAATGGCACTCTACCAGACAACTAACACGTGGCCACTTCCATTTCCATAGAGGGTTCTGCAAGTTCACTAGGAAACAGAATGTTTTCTTGTTTTTTAATGTGAGGTACCTTTTATCAGCCTATTAAATTTATATTTTTTATTGCTTGGAGCACAGAGGTCCTTGTGTTCACAGGAATGTTTGCACACAGGGGGCCTCTTCCAAGAGAACGATATATAACCCACTATCTGCCCAGAAGGCTGGGAGTGGAGTGACTTAGCCTAAATGACCTCAGCACTGCCTGTAGGCCCTGGCCACACCTGCTTCCTTCAGGCTCCCCAGACTCTTACTACAGGACCTAAGGCAGTTAACAGCCTAGGGACTTTTGTGCTGTCTGTATGACAGAGACCACAGATCCTCCCCAAGGCCCTCCAGATGACACATGTAGTCTATTCATAGAACCCATCGTCCCGGAAGAGGTGACATGTACTTTGATAAGAGTCTCTGTGTAATTATGCCTTAAGCTTCACTGTGCACATAGGGTTGTGCTACACCAGGAAACAACTTTACTGTACTTAATTATACGTAAAACAAATAAACTGGCCAGTGTCAGAGTCTTTTTTTTTTTTTTTTTTTTTAGCCAACACTGGTTACTAAGTTGTGAACCAGACTTTCTTCTTGTCTCACAAGGATCTACACCTTATCATGTTTGTGGAAATAAATAAACTGAAGAAAACAAACAAACAAGGCTACTTCAGCAACATGTATACATATATGTTCCACAACAAATAAGAAGCTAATTTATTGTTTTAAGTAATCAGGTAACATATGCCATACAGCCTACAAGTATGGAAGGCTATACCATCTAAGTTTGTAGTAGTATCATGCATATGATGTTCACAAGACAAATTCTAACAACATATTTCATAAAACCCAGACAGTAAGTGGTATAGAAGATATCTACAATTGTCAGTAAATGATTTCTAATCACTAATTGCTTAATTAGCTAATTCCTATAACAGTCAATGCTTATTTTTAAACCTTTGCAAGTATATGCTTTGGTTCAGGGGTATATACGTTCATTTATTACACACACGCGCGAGGTGTAAGAGAAAGATGTATATGCCTGTGTACATATGTATATTAGTTCATTTTTAAGAAACTACTGTACAGAAAGGAATAAATAATCAAGGTATAAGTGACTTTGGTAATATTTTTTGTAGTTATAAAGAAAACAGAGACTTAAAATCAGTCCGCATGTAGGGATCTCAACAAAACCAATGCTCTTCGAGTGTCAGTGCCAAGTGGTGCCGTGTCCTAGTCAAGGTTTCTATTGCTGTGATAAAACCCCAGGACCAGAACCAACCTGGGAAGGAAAGGGTTTCTTCCAGCCATAGTCCCGCCACAGTCCAGCACCACAGAAAGTCAGGGCACTCAGAGCTAATCCAACTTCCCTCTTCAAAACTGCCTAGCACTTGTGTCACGTCGACATGAAACAAGGCAGCACATGCAGCTGAACAGGTGAGAACGTAAGGGAAGGAAGACTGGCAAAGTGGCTCAGCGAGTCAAGGTGCTGCCGCCCAGCCTGGCCATCCAGTTGCGAGCCTTGGGACTCTACGGTAAGCAAAAGCCAACTTGTATAGGTTTTTCCCCTTGGTGTGACATGAACATTAACACACACACACACACACACACACACACACACACACACACACAATTTGCATTGCAATTTAAAAAAAAAAAGGAAAAAAGCCTATCCAAGACCAAGTTCTGATAAATGTGGTACTTATTAGAATTTTTGAAAGGTACAAGCTATCAATTACACTCTAGCTAAGATAATGACATCTGGGGCATTAAGTGTTCCCTCAGTCTTTCCAGTACCCTAACAATTAGGGGAAATATTTCACTGAGTAGCAAACACCAAAATTACTAAATCGCTAAGAAGGAAAAACATTTGTAAACACAGGGTAAGAAATCAATGTGGTGAGAAAAATTCAAAGAGAGAGAGAGGGAAAGAGGAAAAGAAATCAACAAGGTGGCCATGCTTGTGAGTGATCCCAGCACTCAGGAGGCAGAGACAGGAAAAGAAATCAACACAGTGGCCATGCCTGTGATCCCAGCACTCAGGAGGCAGCAACAGGGTGATCCCTGTGAGTCTGATGCCAGCCTGGTCTACAGAAAGTTCCAGGATAGCCAGAGCTATACATACAGTGAGACTGTCTCAGACAGACAGACAGACAGGGACAAAAGACAGGGAAAGGGGGAGGGGAGGCAGAGAGAGACAAACAGATACAGACAGACAGGAACAGATCAATGTTCTCCTAAAAAAGGATTTTCAAGAATTTTAAGACTAACTATCCTTCTGGGAGTGGTGGTGCACACGTTTAATCCCGGCACTTGGGAGGCAGAGGAAGGCAGATCTCTGTAAACTCGAGGCTAGCCTGATCTACAAAGCACAGGATTGCCAAGGCTACACAGAGAAACCTTGTCTCAAAAAAAAAAAAAAAAGAAAGAAAGAAAGAGAGAGAGAGAGAGAGAGAGAAAGAAAAACTGCCCTGACAGAGAAACCAGTGCCCCCTTAGAAAGGCAATATGCATGGCAAGAACTACTCAGGAAAATGTGCTCAACCTCGACAATGAGCAAGAAACTAAAATTCTGAAAACAAAATGCATTCTCCAGGGATAGATACTTAGACGGTGTGCCCACATGGGGGTGTGGGGTGAACAGCAACTTGGTAATCCAGCTAACCGGCAATAAATACAACCTTAACTCAGAATCTACTTGTAGCAATCTACTCTATGGAAATACAAGTACAGAAAGGCTGCTTTAGGTCCAAGCGTGGTGGCGCATGCTGTTAAGCCCAGCACTCAGGAGGTGGATCTCTGTGAGTTCAAGGCCAGCTTGGTCTACAAAGCGAGTCCAGGACAGCCAGGGCTAACACCAAGAGACCCTGCCTTGAAAAACCAAAAAGAAAAAAGGCAGGCTGCTTTAACAGTGGCAACTTCAGGGCAGTTGGGAAAGGAAGACTTTCAGTTTTACTCCAAAGACTTAACTGAAAAATAATGAGCTTCTGGGCAATGATGGTACATGTCTTTAATGCCAGCACAGCAGGAGGATCGCTGTGAGTTCAAGGCCAGCCTAGTCTACAAAGCAAGTAAGTTCAGGACACCCAAAGCTACACAGAGAAACCCTGTCTCAAGCAAAAACAACAAAAAAAAGCAACTAATTTTATTGCACAAAAGTCATTAGATACAAGTTTTCATATCACTTGTTACAAGACATATGTTTGTCCCCTCTCTGAAAAACTGGTCATTTACTACTTATTTCCGGGGAAAGGTGGGCATTACCTTCAGCAGCCACTACTGCTACTCAAGTTTATCTCAGGTTGGTCAGATAGCAAAATCTCAACAGATCAGGTAAAGTGGCAGAGTACCCCCAGAGCAAATTTGTATTCTCATGGCATCTACCAAGTCACTAATATTTGTAAAAAGCTACATGCATTTCATACATTTTTTTGCTGTAATATGTTACCGAGTATCTACAGAAATCTTTACCTAAGTCCAATTAACTAAGGTCCAACTTCTGAAACTTTAAATAAAAGGCCTTTGCTTACTGCAGTTTGTGTATGATCCAATTTCCTAAAGCACATATTCTTTAGTTATAGAAGATGTATGTTCTACTTTGCTGTCTGTTGCGGTGGTAAAATTTTGATCAAAAGTAACTTGAGAAAGAAAGGGTTTATTTCATCTTACATGTCCATGTCACAGTTCATCACTGAGGAGAGTCAAGGCAGGACCGAAAGAAGAGACCAAAAAGAAATTCTACCTTCTTGCTTCTTTGGCTTGCTCAGCCTGTGTTCTTATATAACCCCAACCTATGACTGTGGGCCGGCCCCGCCCACATCAATCACTATCAAGAACATGCCACCCAGACCTGCCTACAGACCAGTCTCATGGAGGCATTTTCTTAGTTAAGGCTTCTTCTTCTTCTTCTTCTTCTTCTTCCCAGAAGTCCCTAGCTTTCATTAAGTCAACCAAAAACTGTCAGTATACATAATGCCCTTGCTCTCAGGGCTCAGAAGTGTACAATGCAAGACCTGTCTTCAAAATGTTTAAGTTTAGTACATGACCCGCCCCCATGGATATGGCTCATCTGGATTCTGATGTTCTACTCTTCAATTTTGGGGATGAAATGGCTGTCTTGTTCCTTATACCTAATGTAAGCAATACTGCCATGCCTTTGACTTACTAGACTCCCCCGCACGTCTATGTTACTGAGGGAGAGTATCAGAGATTGCTAAAAGGAGTGTCTGGGATACTGAGGCAGAGGGAAGTCCAGAGAGTCCATGAGTGTACAATGATTAGAAGCAACAGGGCTGATCAAATTTATGATAAGGGGGTCGGTTGTGTATTTTCCCACTGGCCGATGTGTACTGGAACAGAATAATAATGGAACTCTAAAAACCTTGACTCGAGCCTAGCTAGCCATAAGCACTTGATTCCAACTGGACCTCCAGGATTTAGTCTATTTCCCTTTCTCCTCTACACTACTATATCATGCTAAATTCTTCTCCAAGACTGTCCACCAAAATCAAACATAGTTTTGACTTAGTTTTGGTTTATTGATCTTGGTTTTACTGTCACAGGAGATGACAACAATCTCACAGGTGAGAATTTGACCAGATACAGCTGAACAAAGCCAAGGCAGCACTTTCTGAGGACATTCTCAACTGGCCACCAGCCTAAAACTGAAAACCGGGACCGGATCTCGGCATCCATCAAGACACCACATAGTCTGTGGTGAGTAGCCACAATGAGACATGAACAGTGAGACAAAGCTAAGGGTCTGAAATTCAGGGAGGACACTGTGAAGACAGTCAGCACTGCACAAAGGGGCAACTAGACATCAGGCCTCCTGGTATCCCCAGGTAAGCATGCAGCACGAAGCCAGCCATAAACATCAAACGTGCACAATGTCAGCTGCCATCAGCATCACTTGCCAGCTCCACACGTGACTACAGAGTGTTCTGTTCAAAGAGCGAACAATGGGTAATAATGCAGGATAGAGCATACTGCCAGGAGAAAAGAAAGCCCACTAAGAGTACAGAAAGACCTCTAGAAAGAGGTAATTGCCATCTGGGAAAAACAGAATAAAGAGGGGAAGGAGAGAACAAGGAAGGAAGGGGAAAAGGAGGAGGGGGAAAGGCAGTAATCAAAGTCTTTTGTGTGCACTACAAAGGCAACATTAGTCTGGCCACGGCAGCGGTGGTGGAGGTGGAGGTGGTGGATTGTGGTAGAGGCGGCAGTGGTGGCTGACACCTTTAATTCCAGCACTCAGAAGGCAGAGACAGGCAGATCTCTGTGAGCTTGAGGCCATCCTGGTCTACAGAGCTAGTTCCAGGACAGCCAAGGCTACACAAAAGAAACCCGGAGGAGGAGGAGGAGGAGGAGGAGAAGGAAAAAAAAGAGGCACCAGCGAGGCAGGCTGGAAGCAAGAAAGGCAAAGGCCAAATGAGTCAGAAGCACAGAGAAAAGGGAGACCTCTTTAAATGTCAGAGAAGAAATGAAGAATTGTAGTAGTTAGGAGATTTGGGGTGGGGGTGGGGGGCGGTTAACTAAAAAACAAAAACGACAACTCCAGAGGCAGAGACACGGAGATCAGAAGTTTCAGGATAGCCTTGACTAAGTAAAAGAACCTATCTCCAAAAAAAAGAAAGAAAAGAAAAAGAAAAAAAGACAACAAAAACTTATCCTTGATGTACGTTTCTATTTGTTGTTCTGAGACAAAGCCTAAAGTAGTCCAGATGGGCCTCTAGCTGACTAAGGCTCACACAAGGTCCTGATCCTCAAGCGTCCAGCTCTGAAATTGTGGGGAATTACAGGCCTATGTACCTATGGAACCTCACTTTATAGACAACACTGAGATTCAAACCTGGAGCCCCTGAAACAAACAAACCTATCCTGACTGCCTCTCAACAGAACAGGAAAAAGAAAAGATGGGCAGGGAGTAGGAGGAGAGAGGAACAGAGGAGAGATGAAGGGCAGCAGCAAGCTCTCTCAAGGGCACTGCCTCAGAAGGAGAGGCCAGCCTGCTGTGGAGGCACACCTGTAACCCCTGTACTTGGGAGAACAATCTGGGCTGTACAGTGAGACCCTCATTCAACACACAGGCACCAGTGGAAATACTCCTGAATAAAACAGATCATTACAAGTGTTTCCTACAAACCACAAAAGAATACTGAAAATGTATCCCCCACAATTCTTTAGAGGAACAATAAAAGTAATATATATTAAAAGAGAATTTATGATATTGATTTACACAATACAGTCCAGGTAGCCCAACAATGGCTGTTGGGCACACCTGGTAGCTGCTCAATACACCAGACTTAAATGCCTCAGGAGTAGCACGATGAAGGCACTACAGGTCTGGTGTACTCCTGGAGAGGTGCCAGTTTCGGTCTACACTGAAGCCCCAAGGAGCTCGGCTATGAACATCATCAGCAGAGGAATGCAGCAGCAGCAGCAGCAGCAGCAGCAGCAGCAGCAGCAGCAGCAGCAGCAGCGTGGATGAGTCACCAGCTAAAGTGAGGGCAAACAACACCTATTATTTAAGCTGCCACTGGATGATACGGCCCACATTTGGTGTAGATTTTCTGCCTCAAATTACTGATCAAGGAGCTCCCTGGCAGGAGCTGTCTCCTAGCTGATTCCAGATGCAGTCAAGTTGACACCAAGAATAGCCATAGACAACCTCACTGACACACTAGGACAGACAGACAGGAGACAGTAAGCACTACCACTACTGCTAGGAAGTGAGGGCTCCAGGGAGTATTAAAGGAACTTTGAACAAGACTAGACAGTGCAATGGAGAGAGAGAGAGAGAGAGAGAGAGAGAGAGAGAGAGAGAGAGAGAGAGAGAGGGAGGGAGGGAGGGAGAGGAAAAAAAAAGAGAGAGAGAGAGAGGGCGGGAGAAAATGCAAACAAGTGGGGCTGGTGGGTTAGGGGCAGTACTCAGACCTGTTCCTCTTCTTAGGGGCAGAGGGCACACTTCTTTCTCACTCTCTCCTTTGAGATCACAGGCTAGTTCATCACCTCTAATAAGGCCTGGCAAGGAACAGGTTCTCAGCCTTCACGTCACACAACCCCGCAGGATCCAAAGGTAACCTTTAAATGCTCCAAGCGTTCGCAGGGCTGAGCCATTACCAATGAGCCAGCATTCCAGCTCAGCCCTGATGGAGGCGCTAACTACTCCTCCAGTCTCTGCTGCTTACACACATCAGCTCGTGATGTAAACAATAAGCTCTGTAAGGTGCAGCTGCAGTACCTCTCCAGAACTGAATAATTAATAAGCACTGTAAGGTGCAGCTGCAGTACCTCTCCAGAACTGAATAATTAATAAGCACTGTAAGGTGCAGCTGCAGTACCTCTCCAGAACTGAATAATTAATAAGCACTGTAAGGTGCAGCTGCAGTACCTCTCCAGAACTGAGCTTGTAATACCAACCAATGTCAGCACACCCACTGCATCGGAAGCTATTTCCAAAGCTGTGCAAACCACAAAACAACAGTGCTGGTTGTTTAGGGGCCACACCATTAAAAAACAAATAATTAAAAATTTTAAGTTAAAATAGTACCTTATTCAAGAATACAGACCACAAGAATATGGTGACGCACGCCTTTAATCCTAGCACTCAGGGAGGCAGAGGCAGGTGGATCGCTATGAGTTCAAGGGCAGCCTTGTCTACAAAGCAAGTCCAGGACAGCCAAGGCTACAAAGATAAACTTTAAAAAATTTTTAAAAATTATATATATATATATATATATAGAGAGAGAGAGAGAGAGAGAGAGAGAGAGAGAGAGAGAGCGCCAGATGATGCTATGTTAAATAAAAATAAAACTATACATATCTAAGAACAAAACTAAAAGACTTAGTGAGATTTGTTCTCATAATAAAAACGAAGTATGCAAACATGATTATTAAAACACTTGAGAAAGCCTCTTATAGAAGAAATGCAAGTAGAAGGCCCTGTGTATCTGCAATTTAAATTTCTCCCACTTCAGTGACCCTTGTGAACTGTAGTTGAAATAACTGCACAAGTCAACAGTTCTACGGTTTTGTTCTGTATGTGTCTATGTCCATGTATAATATGCATTAAGGTTTATATCTGTGTGTGCACACGTGTGGTGCGTGCCTGTGTGTAGGCCAGGAAGGCCAGTGTTTTCCTCAATCCCTCTCCACTTTTTGGAGGGAGGGGAGGGGGTTTTGAGATAGAATTTTTCTGTACAGCTCTGGCTGTCCTGGAACTCACTGGAACTCACTCTGTAGACCAGGCTGGCCTCCACATCTGAGACCCACCAGCCTCTGCTGGGATTAAAGGTGTGCGCCACCACCACCCAGCTGTCTCCACACAGTCTGACACTGAATCTGGAGCTTACACTCCCACTACCCTGACTGACCAATGAACCTGAGGGACCTGCCTGTCCTCCACCCTTCCACCACTCAGGTTACAGATGCACACATCGGCTTTTACATGGGTGCTAAGCGTTCAAACTCCCCCATACTTTTGCAGCAGGCACTTTACCAACCAAGCTAACTCCTCGTCCAAACCGTAATTGTTAAATTGCATGTGGCTCTGAGTCCTGGCCCAGGACCTGCACTGACTTGAGTCTCCGCACTGTATATGTCTCTTGTTTGTCATTTCGCAGCCGTCTCCATTAACAAATGGACTGTTGTGGTAGCGCAGTGTTTATGTTTAAGTAATCCTAACTTTAGTTAATGACCTTTAATATAGACATTTTAGTGTATTACATAATTATCTTATTGTTGCTAAGTTCTGTTCCTAATCTATAAATTAAACTTTACCATAAAGGTATGTGCATAAAAAGGTAATATATGTAAGTTTGGTGCTACCCCTGGTTTTAGGCTTCCACTGAGTGAATTCTTAATGAATCCCTACCAACCAGGGAGGCCAGCTGAGGCCAGCTTCCTACCTAGAAACCTCTCACCAAGCTTTCCAGCCTCATCAGTGCACTTACGTCTCAGCAGTCTACCCCTAATCGTGCCCTGCATGTGAAATCCCCTCTCTTCCAGAATGGCTCATGCTCACTCTGAAGATAATAGGAATCTGCTAGTCACAATCAAATTACTGGCTACAAATAATCTTTCTAGAATTCAAATGTTACCTGAAGAAAACAAATACGTGATAGACACTATAGTTGTATGAAATCAAATTAGCTGAGACTTAGCAGAAAGGAGAATCGGGGTTTCTAGGAGTCACAGAAGAAAGAGCATGCAAGGCTAGGCAGCTCCGGGAAGGAGATGAAAAACCACAGTGAGAGGGAAGGGACTACTGAGCCTCTCTAGCAGACACCAACACCCATGTCCCACCGCACTGCCACAACTCATCGCCTCATATCTATTTTCTCTCTCTCCCTGCCTCATGAGCTTAGGAAGCTTTCAGTAAAGCTATAAAGTTTTGCTTACACATTCATCACTCATACAATTCTGGCTACTGTGTAGGAGACAAAGTAACTCCATAATCTGCCTGTAGTTAGTAAAAATATGACATGTATCATCTGGGCCATCAAAGACAGAGTAATCTATCTGAGAAAAAAGACTGGAATAGAACATTAGAAATAAAAATAAATATCATTATACTACAGGCTGCCTGCCATCAACCTGATGATCTGAGTTCAATTCCCAGAATCCACATGGTCAAAGGAAAACTCCCTCCTTCAAGCTGTCCTCTAACTCCACATGTGTGAGTGCAAGCACACACACAAAATAAATTTTTTAAAATGTCATTTTGCTGGGCACAGTGGCACACGCCTGTAATCCCAGCACTCGGGAGGCAGAGGCAGGCACTCTATGAGTTCAAGGACAGCCTGGTCTACAAAGTTCGTCCAGGACAGTCAAGGCTTCACAGAGATACCCTTTCTCAGAGGGAAAAAAAAAAAAAAATCAATACACTCAACCGGTGTGGATTTCAAAGACAGTAGTAAGCAGCCTAGCTGTACACAAACACTGCCACACAACAAGTTAGTTACTCTTGCTTTACTTTCTCTTCCATTCACAAATGCAAATAGCAAAGTGCCCACCTCAAGACTGTCATGGAAGATGGAGGGAAGACACAGGAAGCACCCACCCAAACTCGAGACACAGAGTGGGCCTCGGGAGGTGTGGAGTGTCATTACCAGAATAACCTGGGTCCATTCTAACAACTAAATTATTGGCAGAGATGCCAATAATATGATTCACAACTGGCTAAAATGAAAATGATTAGCCAGATACACATGTGCTCTCCCACCCTAAACAAAACTCTGCAAGAAAACCAGAAAGGCAGTAAGGAATTTCTTCAGACAGCACACCACTGGGTAACTGCTTACCTCTGTTTCTATTAGTATTTTCCAAATATCCAGAACATGTCTAATAGAAAGAAAGCAGCGTCTTTAAACACACAGCTCACTACAGCTAACCCTTCAGGCCTAAGAGGCTTCAAGAGGACTCCAACAACCAGCCGAAGAGGGACACACGCACACGGGTTCCTGCTCTTCCCGACGACTACTCTTCAGTGTCCCTACCCACAGTCCCCAAGACAATTTCCTGAGTGTAATTTTAAAAACTTCAGCCGTTACCAGACAATTTGGCATAAAAATCACATAACTGTACTGTGAACTCAACGAGGTCATCTTTGCCAAGACTTGAAGTAAGCCCTGTTTAAATCCTGGAAGCCCTGACCTGCAGAAGCCGCGAGTTACTGTCCATGGTGCTCACAGCAGGCTCCTCTCACACAAAAGGGGGGTCCACGGACCCGGAAGAGGCGTCACTACAAACCAGTGCACGCATGATTAGAATCCCTTGTCTGAACTGTATTACCCTTATAAGTTAATGTTTAATTAAGCATAATACACCATCAAAACAATCCAGTGATGCTGTCTATAACTTTAAATATAAAAGGTACCCAAATAGCCAAAGAAATGTATATGTACCCGGAAATAACAATATGATACACTGTTGCAGAACAAGTTGCCACTAGATAAAAATAAGGGAATCTCAAATGCTGTCGTTCAGAAACTAAAGTGTTACAATTCCAAGTGTGCTTTGACAGGTTTTGGCATATGAAAGCTAAGCCAGGGTGGTGGTACACACCTGTGGTCTCGGCACTCAGAGAGGCAGAGGCAGGTAAATCCCTGTGAGTATAAGGCCAGCCTGGTCTACAAAGTTAGTCCAGGACAGCCAAGGCTACACAGAGAAACCCTGTCTCAAAAAACTAAACCAAACCAGATTTACTCTAAGAGAGGAAAAAGGGCATGTCTGAAGCCAAGAGTGGGCAGAGCTCAGATTCTCTACTTAGGAGAGGAGAATAAAAGGTCTGGTTTGTCCTATTCTTACTCTCTCTCTGTCTTGTGTGTGTGTGTGTGTGTGTGTGTGTGTGTGTGTGTGTGTGTGTGTGTGTGTAGTTACCTGGTTTGTTTGTTTTGTTTTGTTTGCTTTTCAAGACAGGGTTTCTCTGTGTAGCCTTGACTATCCAGGACTCACTTTGTAGACCAGGCTGGCCTCGAACTTACAGCAATCCACCTGCCTCTGCCTCCCAAGTGCTTGGATTAAAGGTGTGCACCACCACACCAAGCCAGTTGCCTGTTTTCTTATGAGAGAGGAAAAAAGGTGTGGATTAGGGTGGGTGAGGAGGTAGGAAGGCTCTAAGAGGAGTTGGGGGAGGGGAAATCATGACCAGAATATATTGCATTTAAAAAATATTCTCAATTAGGAAAAAAAAAGGTCAACCTAAGACACAGTTGACATTAGACCAAAAAAAAAAAAAATTGGTATTTTACACTACGCCGACCACTGCTGCTCTCTGTTCCCTGTGTACTATTGAAAATAGGTCTGGGACAAGAAGATTAGGAACTAGCACTTACACAAATAAGAGTGAATTGTGTCATATCCTCAAATGGGTTAAAATAACATAACTTGTTGGTTACTACTATGGCCAGTATTACTGAATAACAAAAATGTGAAAAAAAATGCTTGTATTGTATCACTAGTAACTAAAAATTAAAATGGAATATTTAAAAACACAGGAAATGAGGAAACTTGTCTAAAATTAATGTTGAAATCCATTCTCCCATAAGCACTATGTCCATTTAAAATATTATATACTTGCTGGGCACAGTGGTGCAGGCCTTTAATCCCAACACTCCGGAGGCAGAGGCAGATGGATTGCTGTGAGTTCAAGGCCAGCCTGGTCTACAAAGCGAGTCCAGGGCAGCCAAGGGTACAAAGAGAAACCCTGTCTAGGAAAAAAAAAATACACACACACACACACACACACACACACACACACACACACACCATAGTGCTACCACCACACCATCATTACCCTAGTGCTAGGGATGAAATCTAAGACTGTGCATGCTGGGCAAGTACTCTGTCACGGAGCTGCAGTATGTCTAGCCCCCAAGACAAAAATTTTAAAACCATCTCTAAATATATTAGAGCACAGTTTATAAATTGTAGTCCCCCAAAACCTTGGAGTATTCTGTGGCTTTTTCAGGTCATCTGAATAAATTATTTTTGTAACAATAGATGGTATTAACCTCTCCCATGTGTTGGCATTTGTACAGGTGACCAAAAACTACAATGAGTAAAAGTGAGTATATCTTGGATTTTATAGTCAGCATGTTTGTAGGAGGTAATGTAATTTCCAAATAAAACAGGCTTCAAGTATGTGAGGATTTCCTACAGCAACCACACTGGTTTGTTTCCTTCACTAACGGCCCCGTGGAACTAGACACAAAGCAGGAGGAGCAAAGCAGCTCAGACCTTCATGCTGTACACGATCATACAGCACTGAGCTATCAGGGTTGGCAAGGACTTCTCAACACACACCAAATGCAGGAGACAGCCCACTCTGTACAAGCAAAGACAACACCAATGGTGCAGGAGACAGCCCAGGTAGCCACAGTCTGCACAGCGAAGGCAACACCAATGGTGCAAGAGACAGCCCAGGTAACCTCAGTCTACACAGCGAAGGCAACACCAATGGTGCAGGAGACAGCCCAGGTAGCCACAGTCTGCACAGCGAAGGCAACACCAATGGTGCAGGAGACAGCCCACTCTGTACAGCGAAGGCAACACCAATGGTGCAGGAGACAGCCCAGGTAACCACAGTCTGCACAGAGAAGCCAACACCAATGGTGCAGGAGACAGCCCAGGTAGCCACAGTCTACACAGCGAAGACAACACCAATGGTGCAGGAGACAGCCCAGGTAGCCACAGTCTGCACAGAGAAGGCACCAATAAGCCCATAGAATGGAAGACAGGTCCTGACTAGCTACACTTCAGACAAGAGGCTGATAGCCAGAATTTACAAACAACTATAGAAAGTAAATACCAAGGGACTAAAACCTCAAATCAACAAATGAGCCAGTGGTGAACAGATAGTTTTTTAGAAATACTAATGGTCAAAAGCTGTTTTCAGTAGTGTCCAATGACCCTCATTAACAGCGAGTGCGGGAGAGCACGCGTGGAAGGGAATCCAGAGAAGCTCACAGGGACACCTGCACCCTGGTTTTTCTGCTGCCCTACTCACTATACCAAGGAAATGGAAACAACAAAGCATCAAGTGAGTAGGTAACAAAAACTTGGAAAACATAAAAAATAGAATGTTTCTCAGCTCTAGAGAAAAATTAAGTTAAAAATTTTTTAGAAAAATGGATGGAATTAGAATATAAAATGAAGCCAGGCGTGGTGGCACATGCCTTTAATCCCAGTACTCGGGAAGCAGAGGCTGGTGGAGCTCTGTGAGTTTGAGGCCAGCCTGGTCTACATAGCAAGTCCAGGACAGCCAAGGCTACACAGAGAAACCCTGTCTTGAAAAACCAAAACAAACAAAACAAAAAAAGAAGAGTATAAAATGAGGTCAAATACTGTCAGAAAGAGATAAAACATGGGCCAGGTGTGTTGGCGCGTACCTGTAATCTTAGCACTCAGGAGGCAGAGGAAGGTGGATCTCTCTGAGCTCAAGGCCAACCTGGTATACAAAGTAAGTCTGGGACAACCAAGGCTAGACAGAAAAAAAAAGAAAAAAAAAACCACATGTTCTCTCTCAAATGTGGGATCTAGACAAGAATATTCGTACATGTGTACACAAATGTACCCGTGTGTGCATGCAGCATGAAGGAAAGAAAACAAGAGGCCAAATGCGGGGATGAGGAAGGACTGAGTGCATATAATGGACAGAAAGAGATAAAGCTAGCTGTTTTTCTAGAATTAATTCTGTTATGATTTTTGTTTGTTTTGGTGGTGGCTAAATACATATATTGCATTCAATGCTAAAAGTGTAAAAGTCTATGTAAAACCTTGCAGCTTCTGTTTCACATGTTGTCAATTCTATATTAAATTCATTAAGCTGTATAGACTTTGGGTCTGGTTAATCTGGGTATGTAGTATTTACTTATTTGCAAGGAATTTATCTTTTATTTCTATTTTTTAACTATGAAGTTCACTCAAACAAACAGAAAACAACAGGTCTTCAAGCAGAGCACCACTCTACAGACATACCAAGAGAAACAAGCTCTGGTGCAAAGGGCAGCATTTACCTTTTTTTAATGTTGCTTTTTCTATTCTTTTTTAATTTTATTTTTTAAGTTTTCAATTTTTATTTTATTATGTGTACATATTTTATATTTTATGCCTACATGTATATGTACTACATGTGTGAAGTGCATGCAGGGGCCAAACAAGGGGCTCAGATCTCTCCAGCTGATTTCATCTAAGAGCTCTTGAAGCCAAGCAAAGGAGAGGCAGGGGCTGCACTTCTGACAAAGCACAGGCATCACTCCTAACTGACAGAACAGCCGGACAGCAAGCGGACAGACACTGTCTTCCTCGTCATCATCTGGCAACTCAGGATCCTCTGTTTTGCATCAGACCTTAAGTGGTGCTCTCAGGAAGACGTCGTCCTGACCTGGGGACAACCTGTGGCACATTCCTCCCACAGAGCTGGACCCCACCCATGGGGTATGTTCTCAGTCTGATTTCACCTTACCAAAATGCAAACTGGTTTTAAAGACAACACATACGGAGAAAGAAGTGCAAGTCTGTGAAAAAGGTCTGGATCTGCCCATCTAGAGTCAGTTAGCAAACTCCAGCAAGTTCAAAAGGGCAATTAAGTGAAGACAGTTCCACCCAGTCCATTCTGACTATCCAAGGGTAAGAGCAGCGGTGCCAGTCTGTGCCTGTTGGCATGCTGTAATCTACAGCATCCAAGCTAATCCACAGTGTTCAGAATGGTCACCCAACTACAATGCAATGGGATTTACCTAGTAAAGCATCATGTATTTGTGTGTGTGTGTGTGTGTGTGTGTGTGTGTGTGTGTGTGTGCGCACGCGCCAAGTAAGAACATAACAGTATAATCAGTCAATCTCCAAGTCTCTGAATAATTTCATTCCTGACACATGCTTATAAACTGACACATACACACAAACGAGTTATGCAATCTCATATTCTTCAACTTTTAGGCTCAACTTACATTAGAAAACTACTCTCAAGAATTCTGTGCTTATTTTCACGTTATTCACTCTAAATTATGTGATATTCATCACTCACATATGCAAAATTGAGAGTGGATTTTTGTTGTCGTTGTTTTCTAGAACAAAATCCAAGCCAAGGATGGGGAAAGCAACCTGAGGCAGGTAACTTGAGACCAGCAAGCACAGTAAATTGCCCTCACTCTCTCTAGAACTATCTTCAGAGCTCACATTTTTCTGGGTTTTATAGTGTCTGCATGTATGTAATAAGGTATCTTGGGGATAAGGCTTGAATTTAAACATTACATTCATTTAACTTATGTTACACCTTATAAACAGAGCCTACATATAATTCAATACAGTATTTTCGTTGTGCCTGTATTTTTACTACAACCTGTCATATGAGGTCAGATGCTGACTCTTCCACTTGTGGTGGCATATTAACATTCAGACTGTTCTGGAATCTGCAGCATTTTGGACTTTGGATTTCAAATTGAGTGGAGAACTTAAGGAAACTGTGCTCATGAATGAAGAACGTCCAGTCTTGATAATGTGCATGCCTGCCGTCAGCTCACAGGTCTAGAGACACCAGGAGCAGCCTACCCCAGAATGTCCAGACCTTATCGGAATGTCAGTGCTAACAAACACTTACCCTATCCAGAACTGATAAAAATCAATGTACATGCTCTACAGACTACAAGTATTCAATTCATCCACAACTTAACAATAAAACTGTTTCTTAAGCTCCCACCGACCTGGTATCTTAATGTGATGCCCCATGTTTTTTTTTTTTTCAAAATGAAAGTCTACTTCTACTTATACTCTACTGTTGTCATTTACTCACAATTAAAATTCCATAAAAATCTACAGCTACAAGCCGGGCGTGGTGGCGCACGCCTTTAATCTCAGCACTCGGGAGGCAGAGGCAGGCGGAGCGCTGTGAGTTCGAGGCCAGCCTGGACTACAAAGTGAGTCTAGGACAGCCAAGACTACACAGAGAAACCCTGTCTTGAAAAACCAAAAAAAAAAAAAAATCTACAGCTACATAATTTATGTTCCACATCAGGCAGTGGTAGTGCACACCTTTAATCCCAGCACTCAGAAGACGGAGGCAGGTGGATCTCTGTGAGTTCAAGGCCAGCTTGGTCTTCAGAGTCAGTCCCAGGGCATCCAGAGCTACACAGAGAAAACCTGTCTCGAAAAAACAAAACAAAAAGCAAAAAACAAACAAAAAAATCTACAATAAAATTTATATATTCCACTGGGCCAACAAATTACATAAAGTATTCTCATTGGCATAGAAAATCAAATTAAGTCTGGTCTAAGTGAAGCAGCCATCACTAACACCAGCGCTGTATCTAGGTTGCCAGGGGCAAGTAAAGACTCCACTCAGTGACTGCTACAGAGCAGACTGCAAACTCACCACCAACCACGCACCCAGAAAATAAGGAGCTACAGAAACCATTCACAAAACAGTTCACTGTCCATGCTGAAGTGAAGAAATGCTGTCATTGTAGGCTAAGTCCTGTGGCCTCTGTGAAATTAGACTCTACCAGATGTCAGTTTCTAATTCTCAAACTCCCCTCCTAGCATATAGCATGGAAAATCGCTCAGGACATCAGGACAGACCTGTGCTCCCAGAGAGCAGCTATTGGGGAATGTTTGCAGGAGGCAAGTGACACCGGCCTGCTTGGTCTCCTATGCCAAACCTGTAGCCATTATACCAAAAGTTAACCAGCTAGCATGTTGCAGAATAGAATTTTATTTATTTATTTACTTATTTTGAGACAGGGTCTCTCTGTTTAACCTTAGCTGTCCTGGACTCACTTTGTAGACCAGGCTGGCCTCGAACTCACAGCGATCCGCCTGCCTCTGCCTCCCGAGTGCTGAGATTACTGGCATGCGCCACCACATCTGTCTGAGAATAGAATTTTAAAACGGCTACCATGGGAAACGTTTCCATGTTAAAATTATTTTTCTCTTGTTCCTACTATCAGTTGTTCTGATTTCTGCCCCCATGGAGTCACAAAGTACCTAAGTATATGTTTGATAGTGAAAAAATGGGGAACACAAATCAGGCATTCTCAGGTCTCCTACTTCCACTTGTGTGTAAATTTCAAACAGAACTGTGGAGTATAAAGTCAAATGTTCATGAAAACAAGTTTCAGCAGTTCAACCATCTAACAATTACAAATTGGCCTTGTAGAGTTATTTTAATTCAGAACATGACTGCTGGGCAAGAGACACATGCAGAGACCTAGGTTGTGTGTGATCTGGCTGGAACAGAAGCAAGCCTTTAATCCAGGAGACAGAAGCGAGCAGAGCTGAGCTCAAGGCCAGCCCGGGGATACAGAGCAACCTTCAGGTAAGGAAAAGCTTGGGTCCAGGCGTGGTGGTACATGCTTTTAATCTCAACAACGAAGGTAAAGTTGGTTTGTAGAGGGAAGCACCCATGTTTGGGAGTGATGTCTAAGGGAATGACAGAAAAAAGTAGTAAGTCAGAGAAAGATTTGCCAGAACAGGGTAAGCCCAATTGGGGTGAGGGGGACCGTTTTGCCATGGAGACTTTTACAGAGAGAGGCTGGATGCAAGAACAAGCCAGACCCAGGTGAAGGCACGCCAGCCAGAGGACGAGGAGGAGCCGGGAGACTGGAGCAGACTGGTGAGGCCAGGCAGAGCAGTTCAGAGGCTGAGAGAAGCCAGACTGTCTAAGTCAGCTGGGGGAGGAGTTTGAGCCAGAGCAGCTGAGCTGAACCTGCCAGCCCAGAGCTCAGTGAGAACAAGCAAGGGTGAGCTTACTCAGCAGCAAGTCTCTGAAGCTGAAAACGTTCTGGGCCTAGGTGAGAGTGTACAGAGACAAGAAGCTTCCGGGACTAGGCCTAGGTGAGCAGATAGAGGCAGCAATTCTTCAAGACAACAACCGAATAGTCAAATATAAGTTCCTTTTACATAACCTGCCAAACAATTTCTGGATAATGCCATCATCTGAAATTGTTTTAAGTAAGTAAATTTCTTATTGAATAAGGGAGGGGGAAAGTATCCAAACATTAGACAAGAGCTTTATAAACACAAATTTTAATCAGTTATTATGGGACAAAGACTTTAAGAATTCTAGCACTCAGTGAAGATCAGTAAGTTACAGAGGAAAGGAAGCCACGCATGCTCACCTATAACCTTAGCACTGCGGCTGGGGCAGGAGTCACTAGCTGCAGGCCTGTCTGATCTACTCACGGAGACTATGTCTCAAACAGTAACAGCAGTCACTGGGCTTCATGGCGCACGCCTTTAATCCCAGCGCTTGGGAGGAAGAGGCAAGTGAATCTCTGTGAAGTTGACGCCAGCCTGGTCTATAAGTGAGTTGTAGGACAGCCAGGGTTCTAACAGAGAAATTCTGTCGAAAGAAAGAAAGAAAGAGAAGGGAAGGGAAGGGAAGGAAGAAAGAACAAGGTGGCTGTAAATATTAAATCCCATCAGTAACAACCATCTATTTCATTTGCAGTCACAGGAAAGTTTTTCATCAGTACCAATACTTAAACTACAACTGTTACCTTCAAAATTTCCAAACATAAATAGGTTGCATGACAAAGCATCATTGCAACCTAAGTGTCAGTCTAGAATACATATGTAGCTATAATAAGCTATGCAATTACCGCCTCTTCACTTCAACACTTCCTAGTCCACCTCTGATGGCAATCTCCGAGTTATTTTTTGCACACATCTTTTAGGTAATATCACCACATGACTTCTCAAGATTAAGCAAGGAGTTAGAATAAACCATGCTCACCTATAATAAAGTACATTCAGGAGTACACACAATCTGGGTTATTTTTCCCCCAGAAGCAAAAAGGCCAACAATGAACTAAAAGTACCTCACAAAGCTAAAATGTCAGTTTATCAGCACAGCCTTTATGCAAAAGTGAGGGTAAAACAAATCTTTAGTGTGTGAACAATTTTCAGTGAACTTTTACACGGCACCTATGCCGTGATTTGCCAGGAATAAAGGCAAACACAAAGTAAACCACATTCAGTATTTTCTTTATGTTTATTCAGTACCAATTGTGACGGCAATTTTGCAAGAATAAATCTTTAAATTCTTGCCTTTGTGTAAAGAAAGGGAGAAAACCCAGTAATTCTGACAAGGTGTGTGACTGGAGAAATCTTCCTCTGAAAAGGTAGTGGGATATTCAAAAGATTTGAAGGGGCACTCTACCATTATAACTCACTAGAAATCCCTAAACAAATAAAGCCCTAATTTAAAAAGGAAATAGAGTCCCAAAATGCTTTGAGAAACATGTTTATTAATTTTTATAGTTGTCAAGCTATTAACTCAGCTTACCGTCACTCTCCCAATCATAAAATGTTCACATTCTGTTTAGATCGTTGACTCTTATTTTCACAAAGTTCACAAGATTCCAGGACCCAAATAAGGGAAAGATAGGAAAATACTCAACAGCAACTTGCTTACTCCTTGAACATTTTCCCATTTACACAAAAATGTGAACATGAAAAAAAATGCAAACTTAACCAGGATGATGCCAAAACATATTCTAATTTCCTTTAAGAGTAAATATAGTCAAAGTTAATCATCTTGCTAAATATAGAAAGCCAAGAATTATCACTGGTTATCAAAGCTGCCAGATACAAGCAAGTCACAGATGACTAATGGAGCTGAAAGTGTGGCAATAGATACTGAACGTTGTACCAAAAACAAACAAACAAAACTCACACTCTTACAAACCTATGTAAAGATTGCCCAGTTGAGCAGTACAAGGCTGGAGTCCTCCACTTCGCAGTCAATCTCTGCAACGCTCACTGAAAACCTAACAGGGGCTGAATAATACTTATCCTCTCATAGAAAACTCCTGGTTTGTTATCGGCCAAGTGGAATAAAAAGCGAACATTAGATGGTAAAATCGTCTTCAGAGGCAGCCTTGACCAAGCCGGCTGAAACCACTGGCTTAGACTGTTGCTTCAGAGAACTAAGTTTACTGTCATGTGGCATGCTCAACATAAAGCTCTCCTCAAACACAAGAGCAGGGTGATTTTGACAGGATCCAAAGAGTCTCTAAAAAAACAACATATAAAATGTGGGCTGGCCATTGCAGACAACCAAGAAAAATTACATTAGATGCTTTTTGAAAAAAAATGTTTTCATTATGAAAGGCTGTCAATTAGTCATTTCTAAAAATAGAAATGTTCAGATGTGAGGGTAATGAAGCATGAAAAAGATTGATTATTTATTTATTTATGTATTTATGTATGTATGTATTTATTTATTGGTTTTCGAGACAGGGTTTCTCTGTGTGTAGCCTTGGCTGTCCTGGACTCACTTTTTAGACAAGCCTGGCCTCGAACTCACAGCGATCCATCTGCATCTGCCTCTGCCTGCGCCTCTGCCTTTGCCTCCTGAGTGCTAGGATTAAAGCCCACAGCACCCAGCTCAGTTTTAAGTCCTTTAATTTTTCTCATTGTCTACACAACTCCTCACCAGCAGAACAACTGGGGAAGAGAAGCTTCCCCCAAAAGATGCCAACTTTAATAACTGTTCATATCTCCAAGAGGATAGATAAAAGTTTCAACTGAATGCTTACAAAATAAAATCCAATTAAATCAAATATATTTAATTTGGAATCTTTTAAAACTAACGCCTTAATTTAAGACTAAAACAATATTAAGCTGAACATCACTTCTCAACTGAAAACACTTCTTAGCCAGAATTAAGAACTCTGGAAAAAAAGGGGGTGGGGGGAGTGAATTGACATGACCAACAATATTTTGCCTCCAAATTTTATCCTGCAGTTAAAAAAAAAAAACAAGCTAATTTACTGAAAGTCAAGATAATATTGGAACTAAGCTACTCGACGGGTCCTTTCTAAAGAATCGCTAGTAAGTCTATGAATGAGCACTAACTACACAGCAACTGTGCTTACTAAAACGCAACTCGTAAAACCATTACAGAAGATGAATTATGAATCAGGAGTAACTTGACATCGGTGTTCAAACTGGCAACCTGAACCTAATAATTTACCTCAGCTTGTCAAGTTGGGCCCCAGAGGAAGGGCTCAAAGTAGGTCAAGTGTGCGCACAAGAAGGTGAGAGAGAAGAAAAGGGGGAGCCTGCCTTCCTCCACGGGCAAAAAGAAGTCCAAAGGGTGAAAAGCCAAGCACGAAAGAGACTCCATTCGAGACTGCAGTCTACCGAAGGTTCCCGCGGCTGCGTCTTAGCAGGCACCTCTTGCAAGAAATCAGAAACTAGGGCTGTTTCCTGACCCGGCACAAATCCCGGGTAGAGGTGTGGGTCAGGCACAGTGTCCGCCCAGCCACGACTTAACGGCCCGGCGTCCGTCCGCACAGGCACTCATGGTACTAACCGGCTGGATACTGGCCCTCACCCACCCCACCCCCAAAACCGTCCGGTACGCTCCCCGCAGCTCGGTTAGGAGCTGCCACTGCACCGGGGCTGGAGCAGGGCTTCTCCCCGTCGGTCCGATGCCCGCCACGGCGCCCCGGGGCTCAGACGGCCGCGGGCACTGGCCGGTCACGTGCCTGGGCGGGGGGGAGGGGGGGGGACCGAGACCCGCGTCGGGGCACTAGGAAGACGCCATCAAAGGACCCGGCCGCGATGAGCACACGACCGCCCCGGGGCCCCGTGGGCCACCCCCTCAAAGGGGAGGCCGCCCCCCCCGGCCTGGAGTGGGCCGCGCCGGGGACTGGGGACGAGGAGGGGGGCCGGTGCACCGCCAGGGCGGGGGCCGGGAGGCACAGGTGGGTTGTGTGGGTACAGGTGGGCGGCCAGGTGCAGTCCCGTGGGGTCTGAGGACGCTGGGAAGGGTCCCGGTGACACGGGGGGTGGGGGGGCTGAGGACACACGTGGGTGGCTAGGCGGGGGGTTCCCAGTGACACGAGTGCGTGTCCAGGTGCGTCCTCGCCCCCCCCCGGGGCGCAGGTGGCCAGCCCGCCCGCAGCGCAGGCCACCGAGCAGCCTCAGACCCCGCCCGGGCGGCGAGGCGCCGCAAGAAGCGACAAGGACGACCGCCCCTAGGGACCCTGCCGGCCCGCACGGTGGGCGGAGGCCGAGGGGACAGGGCCGCGGGCGAGGGCGGGTCCGCGGTCTGGCGGGCGGGCGGGAGGGAAGAAGGGAGGGCCGGCGGGGGAGGGGCGGCCGGCCGCGGGACCCCACCGCGCTCTGCCTCCCGCGGCCTCCGCGCCGCCGGCCCCGCGCGCGCCCCCAACCCCTCACGCCCCGGCGGCGGCGGCGCCGCTCCTCACCTCGGTCGGCTGGCTGATCTCGAACAGGTCCAGCCGGTTGGCGTTCCAATGGTGAATGATGTCGGCCAGCTTCCGCCGTTCTTCGTCGCGGCCGCCCGCCGACATGGTCGCGGCCGCTCCTCCCTCCCCCACGGTCGGCCGGGGCCGGAACAGCGCAGGCCGCCTCGCCGCCGCCGCCGCCGCCGCGCGTCCTCCGCCGGGCTCGGCCCGCGTCCGGCCCGCGCCGCCTCAGCCCGCCTCAGCCGCGGCCGGTGCGCCGAGCGCCGCCCCCCTGCTCGCCCGCCGGCCCGCCGTGCGCGCCCGCCGCCGTGCGCGTCCCCGCCGTGCGCGCGCGCGCGACCCGCGCACCTCCGCGCCGCTCCGCTAGGTGCTGCTGCGTGGCCGCGCGTCCCCGGGGAAGGACGGGGCGCGCCGGGAGTCCGCGGGGGGCGCTCGGTGCGGCGGTCGCGACTCGTGGGGTGGGGGGTAGGGGTCCTCGCGCCGGCGCAGCTCCTCACCGGAGCCACTCGGTCCGCCCCGGGCCGGCTGAGGTGTGGCGGGCGTCCCGATGGGCGGGGCGGGCCCTGGGAGCTGCGGAGCCGGGTGGACAGGTGGGCGTGGGCAGCGCTGCCCGCGGAACCGGCCGGCCGGCCGTCCCGCCGCGGCCCTGACCCCTGGGGTGCGCTGGCTGCTGGGGTCAGATCCGAGCTGGCCTTTCTCCCGAGGAAAGATAAATTATTATGCTTGTGTGTGAGCGTGTCAGGGCAAATGTTTTCCAAGTCCTCCTCCGGCCCCCGGTGCTGGTTGAATCCCCCGCATTCCTCAGCCCCGGGCGGGGAGCGGCGGAGGCCTTTGTGTCTCCCGGGAGCGCACGCCACCTCGGAGGAGACAGCGAACCAGAGTTAAAGAACAGGGAGAGACATTAGCGTGAGTTTTTTTTTGGTTTTTGTCTTGTGGGTTTTTTTGTTTGTTTATTTAATCTTTTAAAGCGTCCCTTGAACCTAGAAACGTAAAAATTAGCTTCAACAGCAAATGTTGTGGGCTTTAAAGGGGTTGTTTCTTTGTCTTCTTCATTGTCTCTTCCGTGCCAAAAATATTTGTTCGCTGGAGAATAAACACATCCGAAAAAAATGTCATCCAGGTAAAATTGGTGGCTGGCATTCTCAATGGCGTGCCCAAAGGAAAGCTTTCACCGAAGCTGAGAGAGAGCAGTAGTGCGCTGCATTTGACACGCCCTCTTTTTTTTTGCCGTCGCCCTTGAACAGTGTAAAGACATGTTGTTGCTGTTGTTGTTGTTTCTGTCTACCAGTTGGATTTCTTCTTTTGTAGGAAAGAAGGGCATCTTCCCTCCAGCCCGGCTTTGTCTCCTTTTCTCCAAGACTGCACCAGCGCAGCAGCGCTGCATAAGGAAGCTTTTCAGCAGAGGAGCCTGGTGTTGAACTCGTGCCATGGGGAATGAATTCTTCAGGAGACCCCTCGGCCTCTTCTGGACGTTAAAGAGGGTCGATTGGCAAAAAAGCATATGTGTGTGAATGCATCTTCCTGTCCTACCATCCTGTTCCTTTGTGCCTTTAAGTTCTGCTTCTGTGTGGACTTGTGTGGTTTTTTTTTGTTTGTTTGTTTTGGGTTTTATTTGCTTATTTATTTTACTGTGTGTTTTTTTTTTTAACTGTGATGCGATCCCCAGTGGCAGTGCAGCTCAGGACCCTTGCTAGCTTCCAAACACATAGTTCCCACCGATAGCCACAGTGTAAACTGATTTTTGACAGTAAGAGCTTTACTCCTGCTGAAAAAACACTGGCTCATACAGAATTCGTTTGGGAAGATAGCAGTTAGACAACTAATGCCCACAGCACTGTGTTGCTAAAGGAAAATTTCAGTATTGCTAGAAATCAAGTGTGTACTCTCTTTATTGTTGTTTTTATGAGGGAAAAATATGTTTGTAGGGCTTATAGATGCCTCTAAAGCATGGTCAGTCATCCTTGGTTTCTGGTTCACCTGAAAGCTCCATCTGTGTCATCGTGAGCAGTGAATCAGTTCCCTAACTGTAAGGCCTAGTAAGTCGTTCACGTATTGATAAAGGCTTAGAAGCGACTTGGAATCCACAGAATACCTGTGATTCTCTCACAATCACAAATGCTATTATGAACTATTATGTGTTAAGCCAAGAAAAGGTTTAGGCTGACCCATTCTTCCACTAATTGTCATTGTTTGAGACATAAAGATAAGTGGGGAGTGATAGCCCAGGCCTGTATTCCAAGAATAGGGAGGCAGGGGCAGGAAGATCAGGAGTTCAAGGTCATCCTTTATAGTAAAATACAAGCTAAATAAAAAGGAAAGAGCGCCAAAATAATGTTCTGAGTCACATGTTGTGATATTCTATATAAAAACAGAAAGACAGTCATGGTAGCACAACGTACAGCCTAAGTGTGAGGGTAGCACAATCTACAGCCTGAGTGTGGGGGTCGCACGATGGACAGCCTGAGTGTGGGGGTAGCACGATGGACAGCCTGAGTGTGAGGGAAGCACGATGGACAGCCTGAGTGTGAGGGTAGTGTAATATACAGCCTGAGTGTGGGGGTAGCACGATGAACAGCCTGAGTGTGGGGGTAGCACGATGGACAGCCTGAGTGTGAGGGTAGCACGATGGACAGCCTGAGTGTGGGGATAGCACGATGGACAGCCTGAGTGTGAGGGTAGTGTAATATACAGCCTAAGTGTGGGGATAGCACGATGGACAGCCTGAGTGTGGGGGTAGCACGATGGACAGCCTGAGTGTGAGGGAAGCACGATGGACAGCCTGAGTGTGGGGTAGTGTAATGTACAGCCTGAGTGTGGGGGTAGCACGATGGACAGCCTGAGTGTGAGGGTAGCACGATGTACAGCCTGAGTGTGGGGGTAGCACGATGGACAGCCTGAGTGTGGGGGTAGCACGATGGACAGCCTGAGTGTGGGGGTAGCACGATGGACAGCCTGAGTGTGGGGGTAGCACGATGGACAGCCTGAGTGTGAGGGTAGCATGATGGACAGCCTGAGTATGAGGGTAGCACAATGTACAGCCTGAGTGTGAGGGAAGCACGATGGACACCCTGAGTGTGGGGTAGTGTAATGTACAGCCTGAGTGTGGGGGTAGCACGATGGACAGCCTGAGTGTGGGGGTAGCACGATGGACAGCCTGAGTGTGGGGGTAGCACGATGGACAGCCTGAGTGTGGGGGTAGCACGATGGACAGCCTGAGTGTGGGGGTAGCACGATGTACAGCCTGAGTGTGAGGGAAGCACGATGGACAGCCTGAGTGTGAGGGTAGCACGATGGACAGCCTGAGTGTGAGGGTAGTGTAATATACAGCCTGAGTGTGGGGGTAGCACGATGGACAGCCTGAGTGTGGGGGTAGCACAATGTACAGCCTGAGTGTGAGGGTAGCGCACGATGGACAGCCTGAGTGTGGGGGTAGCACGATGGACAGCCTGAGTGTGAGGGTAGCACGATGGACAGCCTGAGTGTGGGGGTAGCACGATGTACAGCCTGAGTGTGGGGGTAGCACGATGTACAGCCTGAGTGTGGGGGTAGCACGATGTACAGCCTGAGTGTGGGGGTAGCACGATGTACAGCCTGAGTGTGGGGGTAGCACGATGGACAGACAGCCTGAGTGTGGGGGTAGCACGATGGACAGCCTGAGTGTGAGGGTAGCACGATGGACAGACAGCCTGAGTGTGGGGGTAGCACGATGGACAGCCTGAGTGTGAGGGTAGCACGATGTACAGCCTGAGTGTGGGGGTAGCACGATGGACAGCCTGAGTGTGGGGGTAGCACGATGGACAGCCTGAGTGTGAGGGTAGCACGATGGACAGCCTGAGTGTGGGGGTAGCACGATGGACAGCCTGAGTGTGGGGGTAGCACGATGGACAGCCTGAGTGTGGGGGTAGCACGATGGACAGCCTGAGTGTGGGGGTAGCACGATGGACAGCCTGAGTGTGAGGGTAGCCCAATGTACAGCCTGAGTGTGGGGGTAGCACGATGGACAGCCTGAGTGTGAGGGTAGCCCAATGTACAGCCTGAGTGTGGGGGTAGCACAATATACAGCTTGAGTCTGCGGGGGACAGGCGCTTAGGCTGGGAGACTGTGAGCTCCAGGCTAAGGGTTCACTGAGGCTGCATCAGTGGTGCAGAAGTTTCTAAATGCATGAGACCCTAGGTTCTGTCACCAGTGTCATAAAAAAGAAGAGATACGCAAATGTCGTGTAAAAATAAAATCCTGATTGTTTTTGGTTCATAAGCATGGTGACTGTTCATGCATGACAGCATGGTATAGAAAAGGAAGAAAAAACCTAAATTCCTGTGAAGTTTGTTAACCACACACCCAGCACAGAAACGGATTCTCTGAAAGCTTGTGTGTGACATCAAACAGAACTGGACGGGGTGAGGCTGACTGTAATCTTAGTTTTGAAAATGTAAGTTCCCACTTTACTTAACTCTTGACTTTCCCTTTTAAAGGTATTAAAATCTAGTTACATATTAAACAATAAGACCCGTCAGTACTGAGCCGCCGGTGGGCATACACCTTACCCCAGCTCAGGAGGCAGAGGCGGTGAATCTGAGTTGGAGGCCAGCCTGGGCTACACAGTGAGTCCAGGACAGCCAGGGCTACACAGTGAAAGCCTATCTTCAAAAACAAAAACAAACCAAAGGTCAGTACTAATACCATGGACGGAATATATGAGAACAAGTAATTAAATTTGTACCTAGAATTTAAGTTTTCTTCTCTCTCTCTCTTTCTCCCCCCTTCCCCCCCCCTCTCTCTCTATATATATATTTTTTAACCCCCCTCTCTTTTCAGTCTCACGTGTCCCAGGCTGGCCGTGTGTTTGCTCTCTACCCAACAATGACCTTGAACTTCTGATCCCCCTGCCTTTGTACCTCCAGAGTAAGAGGGAGTGTCTCACCACTTCCAGCCTATGCAGTACTAGGGGTTTGAACACTTGGATTCCTTTATGCTAGGCAAGTATTCAACCAAGTGAGGTATCTCTCCTTTGAAATTTATTTTTTAATAAAGCATTTTTAAAAAACCAAATTCTATAGCCAACTATATGTAGTAAACCTTTTTATGCCTCAACTTGCACAAGCCCCAGAAAAGAAGTACCAGGGGAAAAATTAACACATCTAAGAAAAGCATATGACACAAATACAGCAACTATATTTAATGACCAACAGATCACTTGACTAACAATAGCTTTCCTACTTAGGCAAGTTAGTAGAATGCTGAAATATTTCAGTTTTATGATTGCACAAATCGGTTTACAGATCATTTTAGTAGATATTACCAATTCAAAGGATGGGTTTTAAGCAAAATGTAATAGCTGGGTTTTAAACAAAGATGTACTAGAGGTGCAGTCGAGGCAGCACACTGGTTCACAGAAGCCTCTACTTATGAAAGCTGTTGAAGCCAGTTAACCTTAAAACACAGGCAGCTGCGGCACACACCTGTAGTCCCAGCACTCTGGGAGGCAGAGGCAGGAGGATAGCTGTAAGTTCAAAGCCAGCCTGGTCTACAAAGGGGGTCCAGGACAGCCAAAGCTACTCAGAGAAACCCTGTCTGAAAACCCAAATAAATAAATAACCCAAGCAGCCGACTCCCTTTTAGAACCTACAGGCTAGAAAGGACAATATTGATCTGTTTCTTGAAGCAAGAAACAAAGGAAGGGAGAGAAGAACGGGAGGCGGGCGAAGTTCCAGATGAGGTTCCTATAGGTACGTGCTTGACTTAATAAACACATCTTCTACTCTGTTACATTTCCATTGTCACATTTTAGGTTACCTAGTAAAATTTCCAGAAAGCTGTTTTTACAGACAATTGTGATAGACTGTGGATGCTGTGAGTGACAATGCAGGGGACGACAGTTCACGCCTTTCTTTAATCCTGCCCGGCAGATCTCTGTGACTCTTGGGCCAACCTGTTCTACATGGTGGGTTCCAGGCCAGCCTGGGCTGTGGAGTAGGGCCCTGTCTCAGGAAAAAGGAAGGTTGCCATGGAGCGTGACCATAAAAGGCTTGATCCCTATATAATGCTAGTACACCCTCTGCGGGGTGTGGATAGACAGAATGGGGGGCTGCACGGCATACAGCTCAGCAGCAGAGTGTACCTACCTGTGTTCAGTCCCCAGCAGTGCTGCCGAGATGAACCGCATGGTAAGCCTTATTCCCACACCAAGCCTTCTTAAAGCCTTTAACAGGATTAGAAAGATACTGTGAACATAATGCATAGTATAAGAAGAGGCTATTCAGTTTTATCAACATAGTCTATATGTTTTCATGTGCCTAATAGGAAATTATGCATAATATTTAATTTGTGCTATGTAGAAAATATATGTGTGCGTGCATACACATATATAATTTTGCTAGAAAACTGATATTCTGAAATGTAAATTCCCATTAAACCTTTTTTAAACAAGGTCTCAGTGTGAGCAAGCACTAAGCCCTTGGTGATCTAAAACTCACTATGTAGACAAGACTCACCTCGAGCTCTTAGATCTCTCTGCCTCTGCCTCCTGACTGTGGGGATTGAAAGTTTGCAACACTGTACCTGGCTTTAAAAGGGGTAGCCCAGACTGGCCTCCACTTTCTCTGCATATCCTACTAGTATGGGCCACCACAATCAGCAAATTTTAGAAGTAAAAAATACATACCAGCTGAAAAAATATCATTTTTAAATACCTCACCAACAATAAAAATAAAAGAAACCAAAAGAGTGTTTAGAAATGCCTTGTTCATGAAACTCTGAATGTTTGTCTAAGGACACTCCCTAAGGGAAAAAAAATCTCTGCTTTATCTATCAGCATGTCTGTAAATAAAAAATACAAAATGAAGGGTTTTGCTTGCTTTTCAAAGTACAGTGCCACTTAAACATTTTTAAAGTGCTGTTGGCATTTTTAGTTAATGCCGTGAGAAGTAGAACTTGCCTCTGGCCTTCTGTTAAGATGGCGTTATGAACGTGTGCCCTGAAGCACTGTGCTGCATAGCTACCCTAAATACACACCAAGAATAAAGAGGTGATGTGATGTCCAGCATTGCAAGCAACTGGGCTATGACCGAGGACCGTTGTCAGAAAGGGCATATACGATGGCAAGAAGGCGCTGGAAGAGTCGGCCTCTAGCTGACAGACCCCGCACAGGGCTAGGCTCTTGAGTGGGGAATGATGCTGTAACTGCTGTGGAGAGGAGAAAGCTACTGCCAAGTGTAGCCTGCAGGTGTGAGCTACATAAAGCTGTACACCAGAAGAGAAGTCACGAATACAGACTTCTAACCAGTAACCTTGCTCGCCTGTTCAGTGAGTGAATCTGACTCATCCTTCCTATCCATGACAATAGGGCGCTCCCTTAGTCACAGCCCTCCTTACCAAGAGAAGAGCTGAGCACAGACAGCTGAGTGACATAAGCTAACAAACAAGAAACTTCTACAGTTCATGAAGAGATTGGATGCCAGCAGACCATCACATCCCATAATCTAGAGAGAAGTTCAGAGGAATAGAAATAATATTCTGAAAAGAGCTTAAAGATAAATGTGGAAATGCGTGAAAAGATAATGTGGGGAGGCTAAGAAATTATAAAGACAGCAATATGGGGCTGGAGAAATGGCTCAGTGGTTAAGAGCACTGGCTGCTCTTCCTGAGGTCCTGAGTTCAATTCCCAGCAACCACATGGTGACTCACAACCATCTACAATAAGATCTGGTGCCTTCTTCTGGCCTGTAGGCACACACGGGAGCAGAATACTGTATAAATTTAAAAAAAAAAAAAAAAAAAAAAAAAAAGGTTTCTTTAAAAAAAAAAAAAAAAAAGACAGCAATATGGGAATAGCAAGCTACACTAAGGAGTACCAGATCAAGGCTAGCAAAGATGGCATAGAGAAACTTTGTCTCAAAAAGTAGCAAATCAGACCCTGGTGAATACCCTTAATCCAAGTACTAGGGAGGCAGAGGCAGGTGTGTCTGTGAGTTCAAGGCCAGGCTGACCGCAACAGAACAAGTTTCAGGACAGCCAAGACTTAAACAGAGAAACCCTGCCTCCACTCCATCACTGGGCATGCCCCTGCCTCCACTCCATCACTGGACATGCATGCATGTGACAAGAGGAGCAACACTGGCAACAGCCACAATTCCCAAGTTTGCGATGCATCTCAACATTCCCTAAGGCTGAAATCAGGGCCGTGGTTTTGTTTTTGTTTTGTTTGTTTGTTTGGGGTTTTCAAGACAGGGTTTCTCTGTGTAGCCTTGGCTGTCCTGGGCTCACTTTGTAGACCAGGCTGGCCTCGAACTCACAGCGATCCACCTGCTTCTGTCTCCCGAGTGCTGGGATTAAAGGGGTGCACCGCCACGCCCAGCTTGAAGACGGCCTTGTAGCTGTCTGAGCCGCATCTTCCCCGTGTGGGAAATAAACAAGAATGACAGCACACATTAACTGCCCTTCCTGAGCTGCCACAAGGGTCAAACCCAATGACATTTACAAATTGTTTTCCAAGGATCTGTTTGAAATAAGATACTTTTTTGTTTTTGTTTTTGTTTTTGTTTTTCGAGACAAGGTTTCTCTGTATAACAGCCCTGGCTGTCCTGACCAGGCTGACCTGTAACTCTGAGATCCGCCTGCCTCTAGTGCTGGGATTAAAGGCCTATGCCTCTAGTAAGTATCTGTTCTAGATTTAAACATGAACAACTTGAGGGGAATTCTGAAGAGCTCTGCAGCAGATTTGTGAGGGAAACTGTGTAGAACTCCACATGGGAGAAAAATTAAATGTTAACATGCACATCTCTTCGTTTTAATTATTGAAAGGCACTGCCTTAGAACTTCCAGTTGCTCAGGAGGTTTCAGTGACGTCCTGACGTCTTTGCGGGACTTTAGGCCTTAGAAGGCTGTAATGTCTTGCTGTGGTTTTGTGCTTTGGAAAGGAGGGGACTGTGTTACCCTAATTGTCTTCTTTCTAGGAAGTTGAATGATTTCAGCACAGTGCGTATTGCGCCTTTTAAGACTGCACGTTCTCTGTAGAAGAAAGCCAGTTCTCCCCCACCCTTACCCAGAGCCTGGGCTCGCTGCCAAGCATCCTGTCCTCTGCTGTCACTCACCTGCTGACTTTTCTCTAAATGCTTGGTTTAGGCCCATCTCTCTGACCCTGCTATTACCCTTCTTGCTCACAGTCCACCCCCTCAGGCCAGCCCTAGCCGTTCTTCCTGTTACACCATCCTTTAGTTTGCATTCTCTCCTCATCGAAAACCAAGCCTCCTCAGACGCTGCTCTGATAACATCCCATTTGTGTTCACCCCAGAAAACCTGTAGCATCAAAGCCAGCTGTCCAAAGCTGGTTTGGTTTTGGTTTTTTCAAGACAGGGTTTCTCTGTGTAGCCTTGGTTGTCTGGGACTCACTTCGTAGACCAGGCTGGCCTCGAACTCACAGATCCGCCTGCCTCTGCCTCCTGAGTGCTGGGATTAAAGGCGTGCGCCACCATGCCCAGCTGTCCGGTTATTTTTGAAGCTTTAATTTCCTACTATTTCATATGTGACTCCTAGGCTAAGAGTGTTCATCTCACTGTCTTACAGGCACATTTCCACTCCCGCCCTTCTGCGGCTTCATTCCTCCGCGTCTCTCCACGTCAAGCCCCTTCCCACAGCCACCAATGGAATCCTGACCTTCTCTGTTGTGTACAGGCAGTTGGACTTTGCACTGCTGAGCTCACAGAATTTCACTCTCTCCCCTGGAAAATAAGCACAGGCGCATGACTTGTTTTGGTCAGTGAGCCATGAAGAACTCGTGTGTCACTTCTGGTGTGAGTGGTGCCCTGCCCTTCCTAACCTTGCTGCAGTGACAGGGAAGAGAGGCCTGAATGATGGCAGATGCCGCCATGCCCAGGAGCTGGGTTCAGCCACAGCCACGGCCACAGGACGATGGTTCTGCAGGGACAGCAAGACCCCATAGTGATATTTACAAAAAAAAATTATTTCTGTTGTAATAAGCCTAGAATTGATATTTGGGGTTCCTTCTCGAAGCAAGATAATGTGGCCCATCTAGACCCAAACAAACATCTCCCTGGGCCCAGCTGAAGGGCCCTCTGCCACTCAAGAGCCCCTGCTAGCCCCTCCTACAGAAACCCAGAGCTTTTTGTCTCTTCTTTGAACTTGAATCTCATCACAACAGAACCAATGTGGCTTTCCAGTCTCTTAGTCCTGAGCTCATCACTGGCCGCTTAATCCCCAACTCTCTTTCTGAAAGTCAGTTCTCTTACCTGAATAATTGATGTTGTTCCTTGTAGCAGTGTTTAAAAAACAGTCAGTCAAACAAACAACCCCACCTCAGATATGTGTGCAGTACTCACTATTAAGGCCTTCAACACCAGTTGTTTTTTCTTTCTTTGGGATTAAAAATAATAAAGTGTGAAACATAAGGGCATCCTCAAAGCATAGCATTTGTATTTGTGTCTTATAAGACAATCTCAAGACTGCCACTCGCTGTGTTCACCCCTGTGTGCGTTCTCAAGGTGCAGATGCCCGTCAACGATAGTTAACGTAGCAAAACACAGCTGTATAGTTCCGTTAAATCATCAAGGATAGGCTATAGTATAACTAATCTAGTTTTTCCACCACGAATTTGCCTTCTCCCAAGCAGCTGGTCATGTAGACTGTGAGTTAACATGTAAGCAAACATTGAACGTTATAAATAGGAGTCTACAAACCTGTTGGCTGGGTATGGCCTACTTCTGAGGTTTTGTAGGTTGCAAGTGGGTGTTTGGTTGGTTAGGTTTTTCCCCTTTCCTTCCTTCCTTCCTTCCTTCCTTCCTTCCTTCCTGCCTTCCTGCCTTCCTGCCTTCCTGCCTTCCTGCCTTCCTGCCTTTCTCTGTCTCTAAGACAGGCTGACTTTGAACTCTTGAACTTCTTGCCTTAGCCTCCCAAAGGCTAGTACTATAGGCATGAACCTCCATATACAATTATATTTTTAAGTGGTTGAAAAAGGTCAAAGTGAGTTGGGCTGGAGAGATGGCTGAGTGACTAAGAGCACTGGCTGCTCTTCCAGATGGGCAGAGGTTCAGTTCCACGTGGCAGCTCAAAACTGTAATTCCAAGGGACCTGACACCCTTACACAGGCATACATGTTGGGCAGAACACCAATGCACATAAAATAAAAGTAAATACATTTTAAAAAGAAAAAAATCAGAATGAGTCACAGGAAGTCACAAAATACTAATTTTGAGGTAGATATATAAGATAAAGGCTAACAGATACTAAGTTATAGAAGAAGCAGGAGAGAAGGAAAGTGCCCAGTTCCTGAAAATCTGTATCACTGTGGACTTGCTTTGGCAGGAAAAATAAAACAGGTAAATTTTAAATATTTCTTAGAGGGCAATGGCAACCCCGTAGAAAATATTAGCATCTAAATGACCCTGATATTTTAAGTGAGAGAGATCACCAGCTTTTGCCTGCATGGAACTCCTCCAAAGTCACCTGCTGAGTGCCCAGCGGGCCGCTGGGGAGGAGCTTTGTCCCTACTTAGACCGTCTGAGAAAGCAGCCCTATCTAGGAAGATTGTTACTTTTTACTTTGCAATTATGTTTTCCTAGATACAGATAGACAATAATTATGAACGTACTTCTATCTGTTTTTGCAAAAAGCACACGGATTAATTAATGAGCACCCTCAGCTGACCCAGGCAGGAGTCTTGTGGGACAGAGCCAGAATGAGGCCATGCAGGTGAACGGGGTGGGAGGGCACCTCATCTGCACATCCTGTCTCCAGGTGAGCTGGGGAAGTAGGCGAGAGCTCCCCCCCCCCCCCCCCATCAGCAACCTCACATCAGTTTTTCTTAGAAGCAACCTAGCTTATTGCCCTCCTAGTGAGTAGTGAGTAGTGTTCTGTCCTCTGCACTCTTTTTTTTGTTGTTGTTTTTTGTTTTTTGAGACAAGGTTTCTCTGTGTAGCCTTGGCCGTCCTGGACTCACTTTGTAGACCAGGCTGGCCTCGAACTCACAGTGATCCGCCTCCCTCTGCCTCCCGAGTGCTGGGATTAAAGGCGTGCGCCACCACGCCCGCTTGTCCTCTGCACTCTTGTAATGCTGCTTTCTAAATCGCTCATTTCCACTTTAACACTATGTTTCTGCAAGGACTGAACTGATACCCCTTTTTATGTGGACCTATATAGAAAAGATTAACACAACTGTACACGTAAGAAAGACCACACCCCACAACTGTACATATAGGAAAGACCACACCCCACAACTGTACATATAGGAAAGACCACACCCCACTACTGTACACATGGGAAAGACTGCACCCCACAACTGTACAGCTTAACTTTCAGAGCAATTGGAAGAACACCATTCCTACCCCCAGAGGTTTGTCGTCTCTCCTAGAGCTTCCCCTTCATCTGACAAAGTTAAGCACTGCCCTGACCTCTGACCTCTGACCTCATGTGTTAAGTCCTCTCACTTTTGACGTTTTATGAGGACAGAATCATGTGAGTTCTTTCAGCGTAGCAAATCATGTGTGTGAAAGACAGTAGCCTTTGTGCATGAGTCCCCACGCAGCCTCCTGGCGCTGGTCGCTACTGGTCCATGTTTGATGAGCGTGAGTTCACCCCGGCTTTTTACTATTTAAGGAAAGGGCTGGCCTGAATAATTCCAGATGCCATCATGTGCAGTCTGCGTACACACGTCCTTCGGGTCCTGAGGGAGACATTGCTGGAGCAGAGGCGTCCACAGGTACCGGCTTCCTCGCACAGGTTTCAGAGTCCTGTCTCCATTTCCGTGTCCATCAGCAGCTTCATGGGGCCGCAATGGACAGTGTGGGGCTTCAGCCACTCTGCTGGGTGCGCGCTGAGATTTTAGCATCTTGATTCACGTTTTTTCTCATTTTTAATGAAAATACTTTCTCATATAGTAATTGTTTGGATACTCCCTTTTATGTTATCTTGAAACCTCTTGTTTAGTGGGTGGGTATGTGCACACATGCATTGGGTGTGTACATATGTGCACATATATGTGAAGGCCAGAAGTCAACTTTGGTGTGATTATTCCTTGTTTTGTGGCTTGGAGTTTGCCAAGCAGGTTAGGCTGTCTGGCCAAGGTGCTGTGATCCTCCAGCCTCTGCCTCCCCAGTGCTGGACCATAAGCAGGCACTAGCACGCCCAGCTCTAACTTGGGCTTTGGCCATCAATCAGGCCCTCACTACTACTTACACAGTGAGCACTTAATGAGCTGAGCCATCTCCCCGGCCATCGGGTCATCGGCCTCACTTTTCTGGGGGAGACACTGACACATCCTGAGTAAGAGGTTTTCGACTCTCTCATGATCGGCCTGTCCCTCAGCAGCTTGTCTCCTTGCCCTTGGAGCATTGTCTTTTCTTCTTAGATTTAAATTTTTATTTATCAGTCTTTTCCTTTATGGTTGGGGTTCTTTTGTATGCTGTCTGAGAAATTTTCTCCATCTCAGAATCCTAGAAGTTTTTTTTTTCCACACTTAAGACAGTACACCAAAAATTAATTTGGAAGTTCAGCTCAGATTGTGTTTTTCTAAGAAGCATTCATTGAAGGGAGCCATGTCAGGGCTATGCCACACGGCCATCCTTGCCTTGACTGCCTCACACTAGTTCCCTTCCTTTGGCCTATTTGCTGGAGTCCAAGGAAGCCCTGGCTTAGTCACTCAAGTCTTAAGCTGGTAGGGTGAATTTTTCTACTTTGTTCTTTCTATGAAAGATTGTTGTGACCCTGTGATTCTTTTTCTTTTTTTTTTTTCTAGACAGGGTTTCTCTGTTATCTTGGCTGTCCTGGACTTTGTAGACCAGGGTGGCCTCAAACTCACAGAGATCCTCCTCCTGCCTCTGCTGTCCAAGTGCTGGGATTAAAAGCATGAGCCACCACTGCCCAGCTAATAAAATTATCTTTAATCTTTCTTAACAATGTTGGATAATTTGTTTATCCAGCCTGGTTTACAAAGCCAGATCAGGACAGCCAAGATAACACAAAAAAACCCTGCCTCAAAAAGCAAAAAAACAAAAAACAAAAAAAGAAAGGAAGAAAGAAAAAGGATAATCCATTTATGTAACTCTTAAGTATGCGTTTAGATTTCATCTTAAGTATTTTTCTGCTCTTGTATGTGTGACACCTGTTTTAATATTTTGCTTTACAATTATTGCTAGTACAAAGAAATAGAAATGATTGATAAAATATGCATATCTTGTTAATCTTTTTAAACAAAACTCATCTTTAAATGCTACTAATTTTTGTTTTTTACATATATAATCCTGTTAATGTTAGGTCTCAGAGAAACCAGGTGGCACATACATTTAATCCCAGCACTTGGGAGGCAGAGGCAGGTGGATTTCTGTGAGTTTGAGGCCAGACTGGTCTGCAGAGTGAGTTCCAGGACAGCCAAGGCTACACAGAGAAACCCTGTCTTAAAAAAAAAAAAGAGAGAGAGAGAGAGAGAGAGAGAGAGAGAGAGAGAAAGAAAGAAACAAACAAACCTGGGGACAGATGGCTGAGGTGCCTATTGATAGATTGTAACTGGCACTGGCCCCTCCATGCCTGTGGCTCCTCCCTCGCTGCTCCCTACCCTAATTCCCCCGCCTCCCCAGGCTGGGCCTCCTCTTCCGGGGACAACGCAGCCATTTTTTCTTGGTCTCCTGGCGTTACTTCTGGCCTCTTGGCTCCTAGCTCTTCTCACTCTTCCTGCCCTGTCTCCCCTTCATAGCCTGGCTCAGTCTGGACCCTTCCAGATGCCTCCAGCTGCTTCCTTCCTCATATCCACAACAAACCTCCTCCTCCTCCTCCACCATATTCAGGAGCGCATGTCCTCATTTCATTTTTCATCCACTTAACCTCAAGTAGCGGCCCCTCTGTTATGTCCGCCATTGCTGCTCTGGGTGGGATTCAAACAGAAGAGCTCCAACATCTCACTAGTAAGTGTTTTTACAAATATGTACTTTTTTTTAAAAAATGACTCTTTATCATGATCATAAGGCACCTCCGACTCTCAGTTAACCAAGAGTGTTTTGAATTCCAAGTAGATTTAAATTAGTTTAATTCCTTCTCTTTATTAATTATATGTTTATAATATTTCTCTCTTTCCATGATGTTATTTTACTACTCCCAGGAATGAGTATAATCTTGTAATGTTGCCATTTTTTATACCTTGTTATTATTGATTTTCCGATATTTGTAAAGTCTGTGTTGATATGCACAGGAAGACTGGATTACTGTTTGTCTCACAATATCCTTGTCAGATTTTGGTGCCAGTGTTGTGCTGGCTTCACAGAAAAGGTTAGGATGTGTCTCCCCTTTTTATTCTTCTACCTCCCCCCCCCCTGACCTTTTCTGAACAATATCAGGGAAGAGGGGCTTTTCATAGAGCTAAAATTCCTGGAACAGTTGCAGATCTATGGAAACTCTCTATTTTTCTTGGTATCCGTATTGGTACTTGCCATCTTTCTGAAGTTATGTCCAATTTCTTTTTCTTTCTTTTTTATTTATTTATTTATGTATTTATTTATTTATTTATTTTTGTTTTTTGAGACAGGGTTTCTTTGTGTAGCCTTAGCTGTGCTGGACTCACTTGGTAGACCAGGCTGGCCTCGAACTCACAGATATCTGCCTGTTTCTGCCTCCCGAGTGCTGGGATTAAAGGCGTGCACTACCGCCGCCACCACCACTCAGCCTGGCGAATTAAAAAAAAAATTTAAATCTGTCAGCATGAGGCTATAACAGTGTGGAAATCATCTCAGTGAGAGTGGTTTACAGTGGTGACCCTCGCATCGCTCCTGATGTTTGCCCTGCTGGCCATCTTGAGGTTGGGGACTTTTGTATATCTTTTCAAAGAGCCAGCTCTTGCTGGCTATGATGGTTCACACCCATGACCAGAACTTGGGAGGCGGGAGTAGAACGGAGGGTTTGAGACTGGCCAGTGGAAGGCGGGCGGTTATGGCGCACGCCTTTAATCCCAGCACTCGGGAGGCAGAGGCAGGCAGATTGTTGTGAGTTCGAGGCCAGCCTGGCCCACAAAGTGAGTCTAGGACAGTCAAGGCTACACAGAGAAACCCTGTCTTGAAAAAAAAAAAGAAAAGAAAAAAAAAAGAAAAGAAAGGGGGGAAAAAAAAAAGACTGGCCACGGCGACAAGAAACGAGTTCCTCTCTCAAAAGCAAAGGAGCAAACAGTAGAGTAAAACAGCCCCGCTTTCCTACATGAGTTAGAAATATGACACATCCCAGCCAATCCGAGAAGCTTTAATTTGGAAGTATTTGTGCCTGAACGTTGTGACTTACCAAGATGTCTGTCAGGAGAGAATATTTGAATATTTGCAAAACACAATTAAGGGGAGGGGAGGGGAGGAAGGCGCCATCCTGAGGCCTTGATGTCTTACTCCTTGGTACACTCACAGCCTCTGAAACAGCGACAGTGAAAACGAGGATGAAGAACTTGAGGCGGAGCCTGCGGCGGCCATTGAACCTCTCCCTCTCCCCGAAGTGTCCACATAAGTAAAATGACCTACTCTTTTCATAAAGCAAGGACGGCACAGTGTACTCTATAAATAAGCGACTGTGTTTGGAAAGGAAGTTTTGGCCCAGTGAAGTGGCTCAGCCCCCTTTCGCCCTCAGCCCCCGCGAGCCTGGGGAGTTCAACCCGGGCACCCGACATTGGAAGGACAGCGCTGGCTCTAAACGGTTTTCCCTCTGCCTGCCTCCACACACGTCATGGAAGGAAAAAAAGTTGAGCTGTGTAGCCCAAGCTGCCCTGAGTTTGCATTCCCCTGCTTCAGCGTCCGGAGCGTTGGGTTACGGGCACATGCAACCATGCTTGGCTCTGCTCCCTGGGCAGTAGTTACAGTAAAAGTCATTGTTTGACCAAAGTGGCTTCCTGTTGTGGTTTCTGCTTCTTGAAGTGGTTAGATTTAAGCAAAAACCGTGGTTGCTGTCTTCTTCCTGGCCCTTTTCAGACACTGAACGCGGAAGTTTCACCCACAGTCCCTACCTCTTAAAAACAAGCATGTGAGCTACACACGTCAACAGGTAAGCAGCATCGACAATAAAGTGTATTTCAACTGCCGAACCCACTTTTCAATTTCTATACATAAGCTATAATCTTTAGGTTTAATTTTTTTTTCAAAGGGGGAAAATGTTTTTTGGCAAGAAAGCGCTGCAGAAGTAAATCTAAAAACAACATTTTTAAAAGGTAGTGGTGGCTCACACCTTTAATCCCAAGCACTCCAGAAGAGACAGAGGCAGGCAGATCTCTTGAGTTGAGGCCAGCCTGGTCCACAGAGTGGGTTTCAGGACAGCCAGGGCTACACAGAGAATCCGTGTTTGGGACACCACCTCCCCCCAAAAAATGTTCATAGTGTCCAAATTACAGTGTCACACACTGCATTATAAGAGGCAAGGTCCAAGTAGGTGGTCCCTGCTTGGCCTCATATTCCAAACAGGATGAACACACCAGGTGCCCACTTTTCCACGGACTTGTTTTCTTTCCTTTCCTTTCCTTTCCTTTCCTTTCCTTTCCTTTCCTTTCCTTTCCTTTCCTTTCCTTTCCTTTCCTTTCTAAAGCCACTGTTACGTATATGTGCCTGAGTGTGGATGTGTGTCCCTCCCACCTCAGAGGCCAGAAGCCCTGGGTCCCTCTAGGGCATTACAGGCAGCTATGAGCTGCTGTGTAAGTGCTGGGAACAAAACTTGGGTCCTCTGCGAGAGCAGCGTGCACTTCAACCACCGAGCTGCCCCTCTGGCCCCTGGACTTGCTTTCTCATTCTGGTCAGGGAAGGTGCAGCAGCCAGCCCTCGAAGCACCAGCAAACAAGTTGATGGGACCAGGCCTGCCGCTGAAAATGTCTGTATCTTCATGGTAAGTTTAGGCGTGTGGTAGAGTGCAAATTTCATCTGCTGACTGATAAGCCGTGTCTGGCCCTGCCCTGTTGTATGGTTCAGAAGGTTGAGTTCTGGAGTCAGACTTCTATACAGGTGAACCCTGCTTCCTCGTTTCAGAACACGTGCTGACCTTTAGCAGGCTGATTGCCTTCTGAATCACCTACTTGGCTGATCTATACTAAATGATATCAGTCCCTGTGGGGAGAGAATTCTCCCAAACACTGGTAGCTCCGACAGTGATGTATGGGGAACAGGCTTGCCATAGGAAAGGGCTCACAGCCAGGCACGGGGCATGCTTGCTTGTAGTTCATCACGAAAGATGGACGCAGCTGTAACACAAACCCACCATACCTGCAACAGCCTCCTGTGACATTGCGTGTCACCCCCAGGGGACTTGTCTGGTAAAGGAAGCCGGCACAAACGTGAAATGCAAAGTGCAAATGTGGTGGGAGCTTCTGACTCAGGAAGCTCAAGTCCTGGGCCAAAAGCATGACACCAACTTTCAGGATGACTGTGAGAAAGGGCTGTCCACGAATGGCTGTGCCTAGCAGCTCTGCTTTGCTGACACCGAGAACTGGGGAAAACAAAACAAAACAAAATAAAACGAAAACCACCTTGTGAGTGTTTGTCCACATTTGATTGGCTTCTTTTTTTTTTTTTTTTTTTAGGTTTCAGTTAGGAAGTGTAATTATTAACGAGTCCAAATACCTTACTGTGGGGAAAGATGCTCCACAGACTGAGGTGAAAGTGGCTGCATGTTTTTTACCTTCTCCGGAGCCTTCCAAACAATGAAGTCAAGCTTCCTGGTGCTTATCTGAAATGTTATCAATCGCACACATATCTGGTGCAGTAGAGCATGCACTGTGAGCACACGGATTCCACTGTTTGTCCGGGGATTCTGTCTTACAGTATTTTCCAGGGCACAGGAGAAGCAGATTATGAATAAATAATGTGAAGAAAATCTGAAGGACCATTCTTCCTGATAGGTCAGCCCAGGCTCGCTGACCACGGAGCTGCAGGGCATGCTGGTGGCCGTGCATGCTTTTCCAACAGTAAACTCTACTTAAGGATCTCATAGCGCTGTGGTGTTGAAGAGGACTGTCCCCACTGTGATCCCAGTCCCTCCTCCACCTCCTGGGCATCATCCGGTGTGCATACCACCCGCCAAAGCAGCAGTGATCATATGCGGCAAATCATCCCAGAAGGTGTATCCTCGCCCGATGTCCTCAGCTTTCAGGAGGCAGTTCTGAACTTCCTTTTTAGTTTATAATACGTTTCCCCATCTCTACTCCTCGCACTATGCATTCTCACATTTGTGGGGTGTGTGTGGGGTGTGTGTGGGGGGTGTGTGTGTGGGGTGTGTGTGTGTGTGTGTTACCATCGGACCAGTCACCTGCAGGAACGGGAGGCTTAAAGCACATATCACACTTGACAGAAAGCCATGCCACACAAGTGCATGACCTGCAGCTGCAGAGGTGTGAATGCCTCTTTCTGATGACTTCAGCTTCCTGGTGCCTGTAAACTGGAAAAGCAGCTTGTCCTGCTTCTGGCACATTCCTTTTGTGTGACTGTCTTCCCAACAACTGAGGCCATATCTTCATCTGTAAACAGAGGCCGTAACACCTACTTCTGGCGCGCTGAGAACCACACAGACGCCTCATAAAGGCAGCCCAGGCTTGGGGGAAGCTACTTCCTCACTTCCTCACCATCATTACACACCATCACCTCACAGGGAAGCTATGACAGCAGCAAGGAATGTGACAAGGGCAGCTAGGGGACAAGCCTGTCCCTCACCCTTTCTGACACGAAGAGCGAGGCCAGTGTTGGGACCCTTCCACTTGGGGCAGCTCTTGTAATTGTGCCACGCAGACAGACAGTGTGGAGGAGGAGCAGCAAGCAAATGTGGACCAGGCACATTCCCATCCCCTTCCTCCTTACTCCCTGCATAGGAAGCATGATTGCTGCATTCGCTTTCTTACGCACAGGACACAAGGCCAGTCACTGAGGAGCAGCAAAGGCCAAAGAGGTACACAAGAGGCAAGTGGGGTCCCTGTAGCTCTGAGTCCCCAGAGAACTGGAGTCTAAAGACAGCCTTGACAGGTTGGATGCAAGGCTTTACAGTGTGAGAGCTAAAGAGGAGTGAGTACACTGAGACAGAGGACAGAGGAAGGTGGGAGAGTGCAGATTCCAGTAATTCTGGCAAGGCTTGATGCTTGTACTCTGTCCTGCCCAGCAGGCCTGTGTCTGTTCTGTTGAGTCTGAGCAGCCGGAAGCACAGGCGGGGGATGAAGGGCAGCATGGAAAGCCAAGCCAAGGCCTTCCTTCAGCTTGCTCCTCACTGCCAGGTCAGGCAGCAGCTGGGTTCCTTCCTGTGTCCAGTCTTGTTAGTGGCCTGTCTCCCTCAGAACCACCCGGGCTCTAGGTTCCATACCTCTGGCTCCTCCTTGATCCTGGCAGACTCACAAGTGGTAAAGCCTCCAGCTTCCCATGATAGCTGTTCTAGCTGTGTCCTCTCTCCCTCTCTCTCCCTCCCTCCCCTTCTCTCTCTCCCTCCTTCTCCCCCCCCCCCCATTTGCTTTACTGATACTTAATTCACAGAGTCTGATAATGTAACGGGCGGTTTCTGGGACATGGGGGAATTGATTAGGCATCATTGTGATCCGTTTTAGAACATGTTAATCTCAAACAGAGACCCAGATGCCCATCCACAGTCTTTCCCGATTTTCCTCCCCCAGTAACCCCTGCAGTGGAGCCACCAACCTCTAGAGCTGTCTGCTCCTGGGATCTCACCCTGAAGGGGTCAGATGACATTCTTCACCCTTCTGAGCTCCTGTAATCTTGCCCACACCTGTGTAAACAATCCCTCCATAAGAACTCCCTTCAGTTAACCCTTTAAGGGTCTCTTTGTCTTCCTGGGACCCTTAGCTTAGGGGACAGAGAGCAGTAAGGGCACTCCCAGCTGTGGCTATGGGTCATAAACAACAACCCAAACATGATAAGAATCATAGAATTTGGGCACTGTGGAAGCTGAGGGGACCATGGCTGCCCCTTTGGGGTGTCGGGTTAACTCTCGTGCAGGGCCTTGGGGAGACTGTCCAGCAGGCACTGGGGTGCGGAACACTTCAGCCAACAACATGGTATGTGTACTCCCGTCCGTACTTCAGCCTTAGAGCCAAGACCCATATAACGACCCCATGAGTACCCTGTCCTTTATATGTACTTCCGGGCGTAATAAGGACATAAGTATCCCCACTGGCCTTCTAGAGGACGCTACATCCCTGCCTGCTTTGATCCCTCCCCAGAGCTCATTTTATTGATATCTTCAGAGCATTTCCAAAACCTTTACTCTTCCCACTTCTTTCTGTCCATCTGATCCTGTCAGCCATCATGCCCAGTATGATGGGAGGCCATCTTTAATAGACATCAAGGAAGTAAACTTGAGACGACAGTCAGGCACATGGTCCCACGACTCCCTCAAGGGCCAGATGTGCATACAATAGCATTATCTGCCACATATGTCACTAAAGGAAGGTTGCAGATGATCTTGAGGGCGTGCCAGTATGTGAGGGGCAGGCAGGAGAAGAGAAATTCAAGGGAGCCCCAGACATTTAAGAGGAAATAAAGAAAGGACAGTTGGCCGGGCGTGGTGGCGCACACCTTTAATCCCAGCACTTGAGAGGCAGAGGCTGGCGGATTGCTGTGAGTTTGAGGCCAGCCTGGTCTACAAAGTGAGTCCAGGATAGCCAAGGCTACACAGAGAAACCCTGTCTCAAAAAACAAACAAAAAAGAAAGAAAGAAAGAAAGAAAGAAAGAAAGGAAGGAAGAAAGAAAGGACAGTTCCTGGAACTTGAGAGGAAGGAGATTTCCGGGTGTAAAGATTGGAAGACAGAGACACTGGCATTCTCTGGGCTCATCCCCTAGGAAGGTACAAGGAGCATCACCAAGCGCATCTCTCCCTGAGGTTGATTACAATTCTCTACAGCGACCCAGCAGGCAGGAGTAGGAAGTGGGTCAGGAAGAAGGGAATGGTGACTCCTCTTTGGACAAGTGTGATAGTGAAGGAAGACAGAGGAGGCATGCGGGATGGAGAAAACAGAAGTCAAGAATGTTGCCGGTGACACTGTAGGGGCCATGGAAGATGACGAGGGTACCAGATTGGGGAGAAGAAAGGGCTGGGAACAGAACCTGCAGAACGTTTAACCTTTGTTTGTCTTGTTACTAAGTCATACAGTCGCTTTACACCCAGTCGTGATGGTTTTGCCTGTGGCTTTCCTCTGTGCACTGGCAAGCCTGAGGAGAAATAAGGCCACTTGGAGCCCTGGGTCAGCGCGCTGGGGGCAGCCTTCCTCCCTCAGAAGCATTTTCAAACTTCCTTGGCTGCTTTCTGTGGGTTGGACTTCACTCCCTGTGCTTTCTGCAAATGCACTTCCTGCTTAGGGGGTGGGGGAGGCGGCTCCCTCCCTGGCCTACAGGAAGGGCCTAAGGGTGCTCAGCATGAGGCCTAGCTGGTGTTCTGGTAGAACAGGGCCAGGAACACGGAAAGCCTGCCTGTGTCAGCTGCTACACTCTGAGCCGCCACTAAGAGGAGAACCTGGTGGAACTTATTCCAAACATTGAAAAAAGCCTCGTTATTACTTGAGCCACACCCCTCATAAACAGGCTTACATGATGCCCATTTATATAAGTGAAGGGGAACATTAAATAATTGCAGTAGACAGCACACACAGCCAGTAAACCAGCGTGTCACAGAGGGCGGCTTTCACCGCCGTAAGTACTAGGTTGGGCGTCTGATTGTTTCATTTTGAGATAAATATGGGTCTTTAAAAAAAAAAAATCACAGCCTGTGGAAATTTCATTTACTGTCAGAAACCTGTCTATCTTTCTTAATTCTGTTGATTTTTCCCCCTGGTTCTGAACCATGTTCTCCTGTTGCTCTCTGTTGAGAGGAGGTCTCACGTTACATGCCACAAAGTCTACATGGAGTGCATTTGTGTTTCTACCCTCCTGCATCACACTCCTTTGATTTGGTGAAGGACAATTGCTTTTTGCCGTACAGACGACAAGTCAGTCGAGAAGCCCTTCAGTGACGAGGCCAAGCCCGCAAGCACACAGCTGGTATACGGTGGGGCTAGCACCCACCTCCGAAACTCAGGCCTCCCATGAGCAAATTAGGAAGACGGCTTCTGCCTCACGGATCTCTGCTTAGAACTTGTCATCTAGAAATATCCTGGGAGCTTTTTCTTCAGCAAGTACAGTGTCACAGAGCAGGAGAGCTCAGAAGACCCCGGAAGCCATTGAAGCCAGACCTGAGCCTCTTAGTTTACAATCAGACGAGAAATAGCAATGGATATAATTCCATTAAAAAAAACATTTATAAGCTTCAGAAAAGTTGTTCTTATTTTAACAAGATACTAAGTGATAAACCCTGTTTGAGGAGGAAGGGTGGTGGCTCCTCTTTAATCCCAGCACTTAAGAAGCAGAGGCAGGTGGATCTGTGAGTTCGAGGCCAGCCTGATACACAGTTCCAGGACAGCCAGGGCTACACCAAGAAACCTTATCTTGAAACAAAACAAAAAAACCTTGATTGGCACCATCAGATATTTTGAAGTGGTAAAATCTAGCATTGTCCAACAGGAATATAATGCGACCGCTTGTGTGACTTAAACCTCCTTTGGCTGCCTTACAGCAGTAAAATGAAAGAGATAAAAATTGTGTTAATAGCCTGGCGTGGTGGTGCATGCCTTTAATCCCAGCACTCGGGAGGCAGAGGCAGGCAGATCCCTGTGAGTTCGAGGCCAGCCTGGTCTACAAAGCGAGTCCAGGACAGCCAAGACTACACAGAGAGACCCTGTCTTGAAAAACCAAAAAATAAAAAATAAAAAAATAAAAAATAAAAAAATTGTGTTAATTACATGCTACATTTGTCCCACATATACAAAATGGTATGTCACCGGCATGCATTTAGTGCAAAAGCTACCAGTAAAGTATTTTACACTCTCCTTTGAATTTGGGTTTATATTTCCATCCTGCTTTGTGCCTCAGCCCATCCTAAGCCAGGTGCTTGGTGAGTCCCTGTGTGTGTGTGTGTGTGTGTGTGTGTGTGTGTGTGTGTGTGTGTGATGTTTTTGCATATAGTTCTCCAAGGAGGTTGGACTGTCCACTTTATAATCATGGGTTTTCACTACACTGCAGTCACTTGGGAAGTTTTCTGCCTAGTCTCAGTGAGGGCTGATATTCTTCTGTGGTTTCTGGAAATTTCCAGAATACCGTAATTAAAAGTTTCCACTTTCAACTGGATGGCAAGAGTCACATTTGCTCGTGCAGCATAGTGAAGGACACAATTGTAAATCGTGGTCTATGCTTGTTTCCTGAATGACGGGGAAGTGGACGAGATGAGGCAGCATGTGCCAGTGATCCCAGTGCTCACTGGCCTGAGGCAGGGGATTCACGGGCTTGAACGCATTGTGAGACACACATAAGGACACTGCCTTAACAGTTATAAAAACAACAAGGAAATGTGTGTTAAGGTCACATACACACACACACACACACACACACACACACGTGCTCCGAACAGCATTGTCTTGTTGGATTCATAGCTCGGGATGCAACCCCTTGAATATTTGCCCGTAGATGGTGACTTTGCTGTGAGGCCTCTTAACACAGGGGTCATTTCTGCAGCTGCTGCCAGAACAGATCCCTGCCTCTCAGGCATCATCTTGGCTGTGTTGGTTTCTTAGGTCACAACATCCAGACATTGGGAAGGGTTAGCAGGAAAGATATTTAAGGAATTACAGATCTGAAACATGACCCAAATTTATGCGTGTCACTGGGAAAGACAGGCAACCAGAGAGCACGGATCCCACATGAACAGGAGGATCCAGGACGGAGTAAGCCAAGGCCAGTGTCTCCTAGCGTTCCACTTGGGGCAGCTCTTGCAGTTAACGTGCACCATGCAGGTGATGCCTGTGGCCTGAAAGAGAAACGGCAGGTGTGGAAATGGACAGGAAGCAGGCACCCTGAGCCTGGCATGATGGCACATGCCTTTAATCCCAGAGGTGGCGGATCACTGTGAGTTTGAGGCCAGCCTGGTCTACAAAGCGAGTCCAGCATAGTCAAGGCTACACAGAGAAACCCTGTCTCCAAACAACAACAACAAAAACCCCAAAACGTGTGGCCTCACTCCCCTGGTCCCCCATCCACACCCCTGCCTTTCTTTTTACTCTCCCAGAAGGTTACCACTATTGTGACACTGATGGTCTTACTAACAAGGCACACTTTTTTTTATTAATTTATTCATATTACATCTCAATTGTTATCCCATCCCTTGTATCCTCCCATTCTTCCCTCCCTCCCATTTTCCCCTTACTCCCCTCCCCTATGACCCATATTTATCTCAAAATGAAACAATCAGACGCCCAACCTAGTACTTACGGCAACAAAATATACTATGACCACAAGGGTACAGAAACACTGCCATATTTGCCCGCCTGGACTAGAGTATCGTAACCTGCAGAAAACATTCACTTCCTTTTAAATGTGCAGGTTACCTCAAAAGGAAAGGATTTAAAATATCGTAAAATCAACTCCACGGCCGTTGTCCCACGCTGCTGCTGCTGGTGGCAGCCTTCTGAGAGCGCCACGCTCGCATCCTGCCCAGCCCTGCGGCAATCCTGCTTCATCTGAAGGGTGGCTGAAGGTCAGTTGCAACGCTGGTGGCAGAGGTCCTGGCCTTTGAATTCTTGGATTTCCTCATTCCTAGTGTGTTATTTTTGGAACCTTAAGTGCACTATGGGTCTAAAAAGATAGAATTACATTTCCATTTGAGGAGAAAACTATGTAATAGAATTTTGTTAAATTCTGCCTTAGTGACTCCTTGCATTTAGAGGTTGGGAATTGACTCCAAGGGAAAATGAGTCTACATGAGGAAGTACCTGCAGAACAGAGTCCTCTCAGGAGCAGAGGCCGGGACTAAAGGTCATTAACTATAGGCACCTTAGGTACTTTTGCCCATTGACTGGTGAGGAGAACTGGGCTTGCTAAAGGTTTGTCAAACTTCCCTGGACTACACAGTCAGACACAGAGCAAGTGCTGTGAGATGTACAAGTGACCTTAGTGTGATTCTGTCGGTGGAGGGGCAAGTGTCAGCAACAGCTGTGACAAGAACAGGACAGGGCCCTGACAGGCACAGAGAACTGAGGACTGGGACCCGCCAGCCTCACAGTGTGGCTCGTGGAGTCCCGAGATCCCTAAGGTCCCTCCTGAGGTCTGCAGGGTCAAAACGGCTTCAGTGTTGGCACTCCCCATGACTACAGAGCTGAATATAATGCTATGCATAATAAAGATGAAAGTGGCCGGGCCCTGTAGCGCATGCTTTAATCCCAGCACTTGGGAGGCAGAGGCAGGTGGATCTTTTGTGAGTTCGATGCCAGCCTGGTCTACAAAGTGAGGCCAGGACAGCCAAGGCTACGCAGAGAAACCATGTCTCAAAAAACAAAACAAGTAAAATAAGTAAAGATGAGAGTGCCCTTCCCCTGGACTGTGTGAGGTAATCGCTGTGCTGGTGCTGGCTCTGGGCTTCTGCGTTCTTCACCAGGGAGCACCAAAGTGGGAAAATGCTGCTCCCTACTAAGAGCAGGAAGCAGTGCCAACCACTGACCCGGCAGGTGTCTGCTCCTGACTGCACATCCGCTTTGCTCTTCTGTGGCAGCTCTTCTGTACAGCCGTGAAACATGGTAGGTTTTACTTCATGGACATTCTGCTTGCTTTCTCTCTGGACCACCACCAGGTAGCGGATAAACTGTGGTCCATCCAGGTTTGGGTGCTTGGATGGGCATTTAAAAAAAAAAAACAAAAAACCAAAAAACCAACAACAACAACAAAACTAACTTCTTAAAAACAAAAACAAACAAAAACTGGCAGGATTGCTTGGTAATGACACTCAAGATTTTGTGTGAAAATTAAAAATTTGAAAAAACATGTGTTCACCACCACGAGCCTGTCAGTTTCTCAGCACTTGGAGACTGTCTGATGAGACCAGTGGCAGTATTGCTAAAGGTGACTTTTTAAGATCGAGAGAGACATGGCCCATATGGAAGGTCTGCAAGATTCGGCTAATCCAAACATCCAAGGGTGTGCCTGGTGGAGTGTGAGCTCTAGATTCTAAGGAGGAGTGTGAAAAATTCTGATTTCAGGCTCCAAGGTGCCCTTAGCCTTTAAGGAATTTCCTCCTGTTTGGCTTCAGAATCGTTTCGAAGAATAGCCCCCAAAACCGGAAAGGCTCTGAAGCATTCTTTCTCCTGCATTTAATCACAGCAGTGTACGGCAACAGGCTGAACACAGACACAGCTCTCAGCATGACTTGGGACACTTTAAGGCCACACCTTAAACACATTCACAAAAGTGTTCCTTTTGTACTGTGCGCACCAATTTTTTTTGTTAGAGAATGTGATTACTTTTCATTTTAAAAAATCATTTATGTTACTATGTGATAGGTTTGTTATTGTTGTTTTTAAAGATTTATTTACTTATTTATTATTTATGCAGTATTCTGTCTACATGTGTGCCTGCATGACAGAAGAAGGCACCAGATCTCATTATAGATGGTTGTGAGCCACCATGCAGTTGCTAGGAATTGAACTCAGGACCTCTGGTAGAACAGACAGTGCTCTTAACCTCTGAGCCATCTCTCTGTCCCTGTTATTGCTGTTTTTGAGTGAATCTATATCTTGGGAAGTTCTCAGTTTATATTCCTAAAAAAAGTAAACTTGGATGCTAAATTACATACGTGAGCAAAACCTCTGATAAATTCAGAGAATGGGAATGTTCCTGAGACAAAACAGTCGAGAACTTTGGTGTAGACGCTGCGTGTTCCCGAGGACACGGATGACACTCGGTCTGTCTTGGGTTCATTCATTGTGCCACAAGAACTGTACAAGCAAGACGAAAGGTGAACCGGGGGTCGGGGCCTTGGGGTACAGTTGGATGGCAATGAGTAAGGTGAGGATCAGGTATGCCGGAAACACACCATGTGGGACATTTGCTTCCGGGCTAGAGATGATGGACTCATCTGCTGGGCTGTACATGATCACTATGTGGGGCATGGTGCGGTGGGCCTCACGTTATCAGCGGCTGCAGACTTTGGTTCTCGGAACACAGCTTCCCGGTTCTGCATACTCGCCCTGGGGTGGGACTATGGAGACGGTTAGCACACTTTTCTATCCCTCCAGAGACTATGAAGGAGAGACCTGGGAAGGAGTAGGCCAGTTTCAGGAAAAGCAGGTGATTTGTACACTCCTCTGAAACACAATGTATTGTACATAAGTGATTAAAAGTGCATTTGGCAGGTGGTAAGAAGGCATGTCAAGTTTCTAGCCTCTCGTCTAGAGCATTAGAGAGCCTTTTGTTCTGTTTTATTTTGGTTTGGTTTGGTTTGGTTTTTTTGAGACAAGGTTTCCCTGTGTAACAGCTCTGACTGTCTTGGAACTCACTTTGTAGACCAGGCTGGCCTTGAACTCACAGTGATCTGCCTGCCTCTGCGTGGGAGTGCTGGGATTAAAGGCTTGTGCCACCATGCCTGACTCATTAGAGAGCTTTTATTTGAGCTCTCCAAACACTTTCCACCGTTTCCTTTTTTGTAGGAAACAGATGAGGCCTGAAAGGCCATTGTCCACTTTCCTACTCTGCCTTTCAAGCCCTCGAGTGTGATAGGCGACCCGAGAGCAAGCCAGCAGCTTGGCCAGTCGCTGAGCATGCCCTTTGCAGAGTGGACTGCCAGCTTCTTCTGTAAGGTCACAGCTAAGTCTGGAGGACTCAGAGGATAATGCAAAGTAGACAGAAGGCGGGGGACACCTTATTTTTAGGGTGCTGGAGGATGAACCTAAGGTTTTGCCCATGTTTGACAAGTGCTGCCTCATTATCTTAAGTGCTTCCTCATGGCCTGGACCATTACAGCTGCTCCAGGAGCCGTGAGGAAGGGGAGGTACGCGGCCTTTGGACTGGGCTGTCTAAGGGTCTGGAGAGTCCCAGGCTTCTGAGTGACGACAACTGGCTGGAGTCCTGTTCTGGTCTCACTGTCGCCCTGTGGTCCTGAGTAAAAAGGCTCGGCCATTCATGAAATGGAACCAAGGTGCCTGTGAGGGTTGGCTGAGGGGAAGAGCACCACCAGCTTCCTGTTTCCTCCAGAAGCAAGGTTTGCTTTGAGCGGAGGAAGCTGGAGCTCCAACAGCACAGAGGCAGGAAAAAGCCAGAGAAGAGAGGGTGGCCCAGACACACGGACTGCCTCCAGGCTAGACAGAGGCCGTCTGTGGCCGGTAATTACTGGCCTTCTACACTCCCAAGGCATCACCTGGGATGGAGTCCAGACAGGAACGCAGAAGGGGGAAGACACTGTGTACCTGTGAAGACACAGGCAGGAGGCAGAGAGAGAGTGGGGGCTGTGCGGATGGCACCCACAGAGAGCAGGCAGCATGCAATGGGGATCCCAGGGTTCGGGGGTCACCTAAGTCACTGTGTGGGAGGGGTCGCAGTGGAAGGGGTGCTAGCAAAGAATGGCTTCGATTCTGTGCCAGGGTGGCTGGGCAGAGCAGTAGGGAGCGAGACAAGAGGCCTGCAGTCTGACCCTGGGTGAGAGCGACATTCAAGAGCCTCCTGTTTCCTCATCAAGGGATAGTGACCCAGGACAGCAGCGCAGGAGCCATCAATTAACAGTTGCACAGGGCTCCCGGCCAGAGGCAAGAGAGCATTTGGGAAAGGCTTCCAGCCCTCTGTGTGAGATAAGCAGACAAGCAGGGTTCCTTCAGACGCAGTTCTGCAAGGCCTGGACTCCATTACATGGAGATCTAAATAGTGACTGCTGGTCACAGAAGCCTGGCGGGGCCAGGTGGAGGCGGGGAGACAGGGTTCTCTGTGTAGCTCTGGGTGTCCTGGACTCACTCTGTATACTAAACTGGCCTCCAACTCAGGGTTCCATCTGCCTCTGCCTCCCTAGTGCTGGGATCAAAGGCATGCGCCGCCACCAGCTAGCTGATAATTTTCATTGAGAGAAATGTAGAAAGAGCCATCCAATTCCTCAATGCTTTCTTTCTTTTTCTTAACGATTTATTTATTATTATGCACACAGTACTCTTGGCTGCCCATACACCTACAGACCAGAAGAGGGCATCAGATCACATTATAGATGGTTGTGAGCCACCACGTGGTTGCTGGGAATTGAACTCAGGACCTCCAGAAGAGCAGTCAGTGCCCTTAACCTCTGAGCCATCTCTCCAGACCCCTCCTCAATGCTTTCTAATCCAGTTAATAGATTAGTATTGAGACAACTTCTAGAACTTCCAGTACAATACAATACTGATGTGACTCTCTTGGGGTGGTCATATATATTGTAATAATATACACATTATGATATATATTAACTTTGTTAATTCAAAATCTGTATCTGTTGAAACTGTTAAAAAAAAACTCTGCAAATCAAGGTAATCAAATTTCAGTCAGTCCAGTTTCATTTTATTCTTTCTCATAAGATAGTGTAATAATTCATTTGAAAAGCAAAATTCAGGACTCTGAAGAGAGTTTAATTGTCCTGTGGGCTGTACGGATGTGGCGGATGTCTGTAAGTGTACAGCAGTCATAATTTGAGTGGGAGATTAATTTCTGTTCTTTTGCTGTTCACGAGGTAGAACTTAGCACCTCATGCATGATGAGCAAGCATGCTAGCCTTGAGCCACACTCCCAAGCTGGGAAAACTGGTTCTGGTGGGAAATTTTCCTATAGGACAAACATTTAATATCCATATTTCAGTATAGATCTACAAAGAAAGTAAATCCTTTCTGACATTAAGAAGCTTGCACAGGGACTGGAGAGATGGCTCAGTGGTTAAGAGTACTGGCTGGAGCTGGGCGTGGTGGCGCACGCCTTTAATCCCAGCACTCGGGAGGCAGAGGCAGGCGGATCGCTGTGAGTTCGAGGCCAGCCTGGTCTACAGAGCGAGTCCAGGACAGTCAAGGCTACACAGAGAAACCCTGTCTCGAAAAACCAAAAAAAAAAAAAAAAAAAAAAGAGTACTGGCTGTTCTTCCAAAGGACCTGGCTTCAAATCCCAGCATCCACATGGCAGTTCACAACTGTACCAAATTCCAGTTCCAGGGGATCTGACACCCTCACACAGACATGCACGGAGGCCAAACACCAATCTAAATATACATATACATATACATATATATATATATATATATATATGTTTTCAGGTGTTTTGACTGAGATGAACAAAAATGTTCATAATTGATTATATTTGGATGGATTAAATGTGAGAATAGATGTGTATAATAGAGTCTGTCAATCAGTCAGATATAATTATATGCATCAAAGGAATAGGAGAGAGAGAAGTGCTATGAAAAGTGAAAATTGGAGCTGGGCGTCGTGGCACACGCCTTTAATCCCAGCACTCGGGAGACAGAGTCAGGCAGATCGCTGTGAGTTCAAGGCCAGCCTGGTCTACAAAGTGAGTCCAGGACAGCCAGGGCTACACAAAGAGACCCTGTCTCAAAAAATTTTTTTAAAAAGTGAAAATTGGGAACATGTTCAGACCTGAGGGCTGAGGGAACGGTTGATCAGGTGCACAGAGATCTGCACGTGCCCTCTATGGCTGCATGCCATGGAAGACAGTGAGCAGCAGAGAGACATGGTAATAAATGCAGAAGGAAGGCGGGGTCCTGCTGGGAGAAGGAGAAGGGCTCCGCCTGACATTCCCAGGCCCGGACCAGTCCTCCGCCTTAAGCCACACACAGTGTCTTTCTCAGTGCGGCTGTTTTCTCTCCTCCATGATGCAAGTCCCGGAAGAGCAGACAAGTCTGTTGTTGCTGATTTGATCCCTGATCTAACAGGCAGGGTGCCTCGCTTGGGGTAGAGGCTTCGTGTTCCGGAGTCTGCGGAGTCAGGTGGAATAAGGACACGGGGCGATGAAGGCAAACTAGAAAACAATATTTACACAAGATGTCGGCTGTAGGATTTGAAACAAAACCCATAAAGTGGCCAATTTAAGAGGGGGAAACCACCAATTTGTCCATTGAATTATATGAAAACGCTCTTGTGGTTTGGCAGAAAAAGAAAAGAAATAAAGCAGAAAGCAAAGGCTGTTAAACACCTTGAAACATGAAACTAGACCAAGGGGCCCAGACCTCTGGAGATGCCACTAGGCAAGTAGTGAAATGTGACCCAATAGGCAGTTCCACCACCCGGGTTAATAGCAAACAGTGTGATCGAAGCAGGACCTCTCTCTCCCTTGACTTGTGCTCAAAGTGGAAATGGCTCCTGCACTGACCAGGATGTCAGTGAGCATGCCTGACGTTCTCCCTTCAGGCTGGCGCCACCTAACAACTGTGTAGTAAAGTGGGCAGGCGCCAGAAGACATTGCTGGCAGGCGTAGCCCACGTTAAGCCGTAGCTATTGGATGAGAAATGTGTGCTGTGATTCATATGTGTTGCTCGGTGGCTAGGTGTGAGTTTGCATAACTTCTGAAGTTTTGGAATCTCAGGGAAATATGCCTGAGAATTGATATTGCTAGTTTGTTTTTGAGACAGGGTCTCACCATAGCCTCGACTGGCCTGGAACCTGCTTTATAGAGCAGGTAGGCTCCAAACTCATAGAGCTCCACCCATCTCTGCCTCCCAAGCACAAGGATTAAAGGTGTGCGCCACCATGCCCAGCTACACCCAAGAAATTTTAGCATCTAAGAAAAATTTGAGCGTTTATTGTTTCCTAGGTCCATTTGCTTGCGAGATAAACTATTTTCACTCCTAGCATTGGGTACCGCCTCTGTCTGGGAGCAGGCTTTTCAGCTCCCAGGCTCTCAAGGCATCTGCACCTTCCCTGCATGCACTGCACGCCGGGAGACCGGGTGCCAGGTCTACAACAGAGCCCACCACAGTAGCTGGCCCAACCAGAAGGAGAAAGCAGCTACTGTGTCTAGATGTGTTCAAGGTCTGGAGGAGGTGGTTTGGCTCGGCCACACCCGGCAGATGTTATAGGGAGTCACAGCACAGGCCGACTGTGGCGGTGGGATGTGGTGGGACTGGGAGGCAGGGGTCCCCAAGAGCAGTGCCGGCAGGGGAGCACACAGAAAACATTCACAGGGCAGCTTCTTTGCTGTCCTGAGGCATACAACAGGCCTGAGTGATAGGCCACCAGCTCAGGCTGGAGTTTGGCTCCTCGGCAGTTGGCGGAGGGGAGCGGGTGTTCTAGAAAGATAGACTAGTGCAGGTTGAGGTTGGGGTTTGGCTATGACATGTTTGGGATGAGCCCCAGAGCTTCCGGTGTTGGAGTCCAGCCTGCAGTCTGGTTGTGAGGCAGTGGCAGGATCTTTAAGACCGGGTTAGGCTTAGTGGGAGCCACTCGGTCCTGTGGAGTCGGCTGATTCTGGTCTAGGATAAACTGGTTCAAACATGGGTGAACTGGTTTCAGTGTTATTAAAAAAGAGTGAGTCTGGCCTCTCCCGACTCTGTGTTTGACGCACAATCCTGCTCCCATGGTGTCATCTGTCAGGAGGCCCTTGCCACAGCTCGCAGATGCTCGGCACCATGACCTGGACTCTCTGGAGCCAGTCATGGGAAAAATAAACCTCTTCTTAAAATAAAGTACCTAGCTGCAGGCATTCTGTTACAGCAGCGCCAAATGGCCAAGACAGCTGGGCCGGAGGCAAACAGCTGAGCAGGCGTTGGAGGTGCTGATGACTAAGGAGGCAACCGGTTCGCACAAAGATCTTCTAGCAGCTTAGGAACAGGGAGACGTGAAGGAGGGGTGATCTTCAGAACACCCCTGAGAACAGAAACTGAGGCTGAAAGGATGAGGTACACAGCAAGGGCCCACGCAGCATCCAGGCTGGTGCCGTGATGAGAGTAGGGGAGGTGTGGCTGGGCGGGGGAGACGTTAGAGCCCAGGGCAGGGCCACGGTTCCTGCCTGGAGGAAGAGCTGAAGCTGAGAAAAATAGGATACAAAGTGGAGTCTTTAAGGTGCTGTGCTTTGTGGCTCAAGCTCCAGCAGAGCTTAAGCCAGGTGTTGGAAAGTCCCAGCAAGCTGAGGAAAGTCGGGCACCGGGTCCTGCCGTGGGACGCCAGGGAGCATCCCTCAGCCGTGGATGTGAAGGTACTCAGGACCTTTTTGGTCCTCCCAACAGAGAAAATGAGTCATCCTTTAGGGGCACCATCAGAGGAGAGCTGGTGCCGCACACCGTGGCATCGTGGTCATGACATGTGGTGAGTCCCATCTTCTGAGAAAGGCGCTGTGTTTGTCCGTTGGCATGGTAGGCATGCTCACTGCCTCATCCGCATCAGGGCCTCCTTGGACAGCACTTACCTCTGGGGTCACATTTTACGCGAGAGAACCCTATGCAAGAGAACCCTACTGTGGACCTCCCTCTTCACAGGAAGGGAGAACGGAGCTGATGAGCCTCGCACTGTTGGGCCTGTGCTGCCCATCCTGTGGGCCCTGCCTTCTCTTCGGTTCCTTCTTTTACAATGGATTGCTGTTGTTCTCCTGGCTCCTAATTTTTGGCCAAAAACAAATCTGCTAATGTGTCGTTATCTGTGTCTTGCCTTGGTTGTGCCTCGTGTGGCTTCTCTGTGTCCACAGCTGAGCTGGATCCCCCCCCCCCAGTGCCTCCCCTCCCCCTCCCCCCCCCACCCCCGCCCCCTTCTGTTTGTCTCTCTTCACTGTTGTCCAGCATTCTACATTAGTCTTGGTAAAGCACTGTAAGAAGCCCAATATATACGTATGGTTATCAGAAAAAAACGCGGTCAGGATAAGATGTCCCAATAGGATGAAGAAAATAGGTCTTCATTAAGCTTAGGAGCGACACCAGAAAGAAGCTTGCCCGCCAAACAGCTTTCTTTGCTTAACCTAGTATGTTTGTTAAAATGGGCCCAATCTAGTGTTTTTTAGTCTGAGTTTGATCATCCATTCTGTTTACTCAGCTAAAATCTAGTCCCCGTATAAAACTAAATAAAACCCTGGCGCATTACATTGACTATCACGGCGGGAGACCGAGTGTTGAGAGACTCTATCTCTTGAAAGATAGGGCCATTTCACGGAAAATGGCAGCAATACGGTTTCCAGAGGATTGCTTCAAATACGTCTATGTTCTAATTCGAGAGCTGTAATTTAACCTTTAGAAGAAAAGAAATGAAACTAGGAAAATAACGTGGGCATCTTAAGACCATTTTTAACAAAACAGAGAGAAAATACCCAGCCACGGAAGGAAAGGCGCTCCAGACCGTGGGTGTAGAATATGGTAATGAAGCCAACATCTCTCATGTGTGAGGCTATGGCCTGTTCTTCCCCGTGGTGGATCGCATGCGAGGGTGAGTGGTGAGTGACCTTCCCCATGGACCCATCCCGTCAGGCACGCGTGGTCTGCGCATGCTTTAGAGGCCTTCCTAAGGCCTCTGTAGGGGCTCTTGCAGGGTCTCCGGGGGCATGGTCTCAGGGGTAGAGGTGGGGGATCCCTTTCTCCTGCTAATAGTGCGCAGGTGAGAAGCGATACACCGACTCACCTGCATTTTTTCTCACTGGTGTGGCAGGAAGTGATTTTAGGAAGGGGTGAGGGCAGGAATGTGACAGTGGATGGTCTCAAGTCAATCAGGGAGGAATGCGAGCAGCCCTGGCATTTACCGGGACTTGTTAAGTAGACCAGGCTGGCCTCAAACGCACAGAAACCCTGTGCTAGGATTAAAGGCATGTACCACCATGTTCACCCATGCTTTCGTGGTTTTATTTCCCTGGAGCTCTAGCCCATGGGATACCACCTGCTTTCAGGGTGGGTCTTCCCGTGTCACTTAACATCCTCAGTGATGCCCTACGCGGGTGTGTTTTCACTGGGCTTCTAAACCTATCAAGTTGACAACGAAGACCAGTCATCACAGAATCTAGTCGTTGCTGGGGAAACTGGATGCCTAGTCTCCTGGAAACGATGGCTCCTTCTCGCACAGGTTGATAGGACTTGTACGTTTCCCTCTCTAAGGCCTGCAATCCAGCCTTTCTTGGGAGTCTCTATCGGAGGAGGGAACTCCTGCCCACTGCAGGTTCTCACCCTCAGCCCCATCACAGCTCCTAGGATAGAAAGAAGCCATAAACACCCAGCACTCGGGGAGGCAGAGGCAAGTGGATCTCTGAGTTCGAGGCCAGCCTAGTCTACAAAGTGAATCCAGGACAGCCAAGGCTACACAGAGAAACCCTGTCTCGAAAAACCATAAACAAACAAGCAAATAAATAAATACAAAACCAACCATAAACACTAACAGGTACGAGGTTATCAAGTGCCAAATGGAGGGCCACATACACCAGCCAGGAATTCATAGTAGCAGTTAAAGTGGCTGATGGATGCCACAACCCACTTTTCACTTCATCCACACCACCTGGACACCTCCCATGGCTTTTGGTTTTTGGGAAGACCAAAGGTGTGCCTTCCCGGAAGATAATTGCAGACTCCAGCTTGTGGAATTGGTAGAGCCATTCGGAAAACCGTATCAAATCCAAGCTAAATATTATCATCATCAGAGCTGAAAAGTGCAGACTCTGCCTTGCTTGATAAGTGGAATAAGTACATCAAGGGTCCCAGGTCCCAAGTATTCCGGATGTGACTCTTTTCTGGGGTCCACTGTCCCCAGATGTCCAGCAGCATCTTTCTGGTTGTTCCTGGCTCCGGCTGACCCCAGAAGCTATCGCTCTGAGCTCATCTGTAGTGTGATGCGGATGCTGTGCTTCAGCCTCTGAAGAGAAGAAAGCAGAGGGAGGACGCAACACCTGGGACACCCAGCGTTGAAGAAGTCTGCTTTCACCTCCCAGGCCCGAAGGGAAGCACAGCATACGGAATGAAGGTCTATTCTTAGCCCCAGCTTTTACTCTTGGAGTTTATGTTCATGCCCAAATACCCTTGTTAGAGACACAAGGACAGAAAAATCCTGATTCATTTGGGGTCAGTTTTTGTGTGCAGATATTCCTTTTCATGGAGGCCGTGTGTGATTTGTACATCTTGGTTTCATTCCTGAGCATCAAGCTGCACTTAAAGCCTGGGGTGGGAGGAAGAATCCAGGGTGTGTAACCTTATGATTAATTCAAATATGCTTGGCCAGTGAATGCTTTTGAAGATGGCTGTCCTTGAGGTAAGTGATACAGGGGTCGGAAGCCATTGGGACCGAGAAAAGACCCGCCAGGAGTGCAGCCATCAAAGCATATCAAATTGGAAGTCTACCTTCCTGGAGACACTCTGCTGTCGGCTCTCTGTGGGACCCCTGGAGGAAGCATACCAGAATTTGCACAGGCAAGTCATCATGTATCTGCTAACTGTGTCCAGATGTGACCTTGTGCAGCACAGCTGTCAACTGTCCCAGGTCTGTCCCTTAGCACTCATGGCTCTCTGGCTCTCTTTCTCATTCTCAGAGGTCTGGACTCTGTACATCGCGGCCAGGAGCGTGCCAGCATCTACCCATCACTCATCTTAAACGTAAGGAAAATTGACTTGCTTGCTTTCCAGATCCTTTACACCTTCAGCCTTTTCACGACAAGAATACTGGGTAGTAGTGGGGTGCACCTTTGTTGTTGTTGTTGTTGTTGTTATTTTGTTTTGTTTTTCAAGACAGGGTTTCTCTGTGTAGCCTTGGCTGTCCTGGACTCACTTTGTAGACCAGGCTGGCCTCGAACTCACAGCAATCTGCCTGCCTCTGCCTCCCAAGTGCTGGGATTAAAGGTGTGTGGCCCCTGCCCCCCCCCCCCCCCCCGTGAGTGGTGTGCACCTTTAATCTCAATAGAGGCAGGCAGATGTCTGTGAGTTTGAGACCAGCCTGGTCTATAGAGCGAATTCCATGACAGCCAGGGCTATGTAGAGAGACCCTGTCTCAAAAAGCACAAACCAAACAAAAGAGAATAAGAATAATAACAGAGATGTTAGATCCCCCCCGCCCCCCGCCCCAAATCGATGCAGCTAAGATGATGAGAGTACAGACCAAAACTCTGGTGTAGTCTGAGCCCATGGCATGGGAGGGTTCCAACATCTGCAAAGCCAGGGTGCTGTGTTTGTAAGGTGAATTCTGTTCTCTGGGCCCAGGAAGCAGAAGTGTGCGGTCGGGGATGGGGTACGCTAGCCTAGTCACCACCCCCAACCCAAACTAAAAAACATCAGAGTTTAAAAAAGAAAAAAAGAACAACCAAGCTTGCCTGCAATGCCTGCATGTACCTGATGAACTTTAAAGCAATCAACAGCATGTGAAATGTAGGGATGAACTCACACAGGGTCCTTGCTAAGAAGCAGACAAACACACGGGAGAGGGGGAAAGGTAAGACCCAGACCACATGTAAGGTAGCGCCCTCCTGACGGCTCAGTAAGAGTGCATGTTTCTCCAGGTCCCCAGCCTGCAGAGCTACTGAACATAACAGACCCTTCAAGAGGTGGGACCTAGTGGGAGAAAGTGAGTCAGACACTTTCCACTGGGGTGCAGCCCCCTGTGGCATGAGGGGCACGGAGGCAGGAGCACGAGGCAGCTGGTCACACTGCATTTCCAGTCAGGAAACAGAGAGAGATGAAGTCTGGTGTTGTTTCTCCTTCACTCCCGTTTGCTTCAGCCTGGGACCCACAGGCATAATACGAATTTTGTCTCCTATGTTTTTTCTAGATCGGGCGAAACAGACATTATGATCCTACTCATGAGTCCAGGGAGGAAATGCCCTTCAAGATGCTAGGACTCTGCTCTTCCTTTCTCGTTCTGCCTTCTGTGTGACCTAAGTAGTGTCCTCTGCCACATGCTCTCACTAGGCCATGTGGGTGTCTCTGCATGTCCCCAAACAATGGGGCCAACTACTTGTGGACTGAAACCTCCCAGGCTGAGCCAAAGTGAGCCTCTTATCTCAAGTGTTTTTTCCGTAGTGATAGCGAGTTGATGGACACATGCTCACGGACCCCTGCTCTACTTCCTGTTACTCTTTATTTTCTGCCTTGGAACCTTAGGACCTGGATCTGTTAAGTGAGTGTGGCCTCAGTGGTTGTCTGAGCTCAAAAATAGCTCCTTCCCATGCCTGGAGGTTTTAGAATCACCCAGTACACCCTGGGTGTCCAGTGTAGACCCGGGTGCCTGATACTCCAGAACCCAACGGAGGCTCCCAACCCTTGGCTCCTGTTTGTCTTGCTTGCTCTCTGGAGTCACCATGAGTTCTGTGGTTTCCTTTGCTCTCATCCTGGGACAGGGCAGGGAAATCAGCTCACTAGAGGAGGGCACAAACACAGAAGGGTCTCACCTCAGCACATCATGATCTGCACAGATGCTGCAGGCACTCCATGCCCAGATCTTGCCATGCGGGGATGCCCATCACAGAGGGGCAGAAAGCCAGTTCCTCACAAGCTGCACAGAGCCCACAATGAATGTCAGTGGCCGGCACTAATGGCTGCCATGGCGCATCAAAACTACTAGCTGTTTTTGTACCAGAAAACATCTTGTGGACCAAGCCTGTCTCAAAGGGAAGAAGGGACTCCAAGGCATGCAGCCAGCTTAGGTGCTGCAGGCAGTGTCTGGGCTTCAAGCTCTGAAGGAAAGTCAAGCTTGGTTCTCATCATTTCTTTCATTCTGATTTTTGAGCCTCCAGCTCTGCTTTTGCAAGCAGCTGCTCTACAGAGGACTTGGCCAGATCAAAAGCAGCGAGAAGAAATGCAGAGCAAGTGTGGCTTTGCGCAGCTCAATCTTAGCGCTGTGCACATTGGCAGTCTTGGAAAGCCCCAACTGCCATGCACGTTATTGATCAATCAAAGCTTCTTCTGCCCCAGATGGGAACACAAAGACTCCATTACGGAGGGGCTCCCAGTCTCCTGGCAGTGGCTTGTGTGCTGACAGTTGATTTTACGTTGGTGAAAACAAGATCAAGAAAAGAGCCCCGGGTTTGCAGATTTACCACCGAGGCTGTCTCAGAAGTGGCCTTCACCTGTCACGTAGTGTGTGGGCAGCTGAGCTCATGGAAGGTGGGATGCGCCGGGTTATAGTTCCACTAATCGGCGCGACCGAGGCCTTATGTCATTCTTGTCCAGGTAATTTGTCACAGAAAACCCAATTGCTTTTCTTCCATAAATCAGGTTTGTGCTTTGCCAAGGATGCAGTCTTCTCCAGAACTAAGGTGACACTTGGGGACAGGGTGACTCGGGGGAGAGAGGCTTTCACAGGTAGTGCCAGGGTGGCATGAAAAGTGGAGAAGAGAGGCAAGAGGAGATTGGGGGTAAGGTCAGAAAAGAAGCATCAGAGAAGGCAGCAGCGAAACCATCTAGGGCTCCTCCACGCCACAGAGGGCCCAATCACTCTCAATCAGCTGGCCCTGCTTCCTCCGCATGTCTGTCTAATCTGCGTGACAGCCTAGCCACGCCCTGAGTCTCCATCTCTCGCTTCCCTTTGCTGGCGCCTTCTTTGGACTGTTGCCCCGACCAGTAGCAAGACAGGAGATTCATTAGTGCCAGGACAACATCATAGGTGGTGGGAGGGCGGGTGGGCGTATGCGGGGAGGGAGGGAGGGAGGGGCAGAGAGAAGAGAGGCTCACGGCGCTGTGCTGGATCAAGGGAGTAAGGACAGCAGGGAAGGGCAAGCAGCTCTGTGAAGCTACTGTGATGCTGAAGTCCTTGTGCCCAGCACCGTCAGCATGTGGCCTTGGGGGACCTGGACCTTCCTTGGCGTTCCCAACTGCACAGTGGATAAGGTAAGGGCTGTGGGGGAAGACTCAAGGTGCTAACGCTGGAGGGATCCTTAGAAGAGCGTCTGCCCAGCATCTGTGAGCATCACTTCTGCCATTAACTAAGTGGCAAACCCTCCCAGCATCTGTGAGCATCACTTCTGCCATTAACTAAGTGGCAAACCCTCCCAGCATCTGTGAGCGTCACTTCTGCCATTAACTAAGTGGCAAACCCTCCCAGCGGCTTGGCTGCTAGGACAGGGGAAAACTACTGTGTGCTTCCCAGGTCATGGATCACAGAGCCTCTGGACAGAGGGCTGGGAAGCCAGGGATGGAGCCAACATTTTTTCACAGTTTCAAAATACTTCCTCACCTTTGACCCCAGCAGGTCAAGGCTGACAGGAAACCTGGTGGAACACCATGGTCTTGGCTGAGGGTGAATGAAGCGTTTAAGAAACCGTCCAGTTCAGCTGCTCTCCCCCTGCCCCCCTGGGGTGGCTTCGACTCACAGGTACACATGTCCAAAGTCCTCAGACTGCATGGCCAGTGTTGTCTTAACAGCTTCTTCTGTGCTCCTTTGTTTATCCACTCAGAAAATAATTGCTAAGCACCTACTGTTTGCAGAGGTGTAGTTCTGGGTCCATCTTTCTTTCCTTCCCTGAGAAGACCTTTCTGAAAACAAGAAACCCTCAACATGGGAGGACCTCCCTGCTTCACGGTCTCCCTGCTTCATGCCCTGATGTGCTTTCCGGCTCTAGAGCAGAATCGAAAGATCAGAGGTACCTGAGCCAGGGGAAGAGCTCGTTTACACATGGCACAGGGGCAGGGGCAGCCTGGAAACAGCTCCAAGGCCCCGGACATCCGGAAGCCCAACCGTGCTTGGAAGTGAAAAGGAACCATGAAATTGGCCCAAGCCATCAGATCTGTGCCCGGAAATCTACAGTTAAGTGGTGGCTACCTCCTCCACCGGCCTACAGCCTGCCATGTTCGCTGTGTTCTTCACTGCCTGCACGCGCTCGCACCTTGTCATCTCGGATGCTAGGAAGCGTGGTCTCCTGGGAGCCCTGAAAGGCCTGCAGATCGCTGGTCTGTGGCCAGGCAGGTTGGGAGGGCACAGCCTTCTGTATGTGCCTACCTGTACTGTGGATGTCCCTACAGTGAACCTGTTTCTGCTTCACAGTCTCTTGGGACTTTCATCTGTGTGCTTTCTCAGCATCTCAGACAGGCCCACACAACCCTGCCTTCCCTGCTCCTCTCCCCTGGGTCCTGTCCCTCTCTCCTGGGTCTGTCCCTCCTTGCTAGCTCTTTCTAACTCATGAGTAGAAGAAGTGCTGTGATTTTTTCCTCCCTGAAAATAGATGGTGAGTCGTTGTTGTTAATTATCTGTATTATCAGTATGCCCGGCTAGTGATCAACCGAGACACTGACACTTGTATACTTTAAAATAGCCTTAGTTAACCTGGGGCAGGGCAGATATCAATCTTTTAAACTACCTGTCATAGTGGGGCAGGTATGGGATACCCATGCCATCTGCTTTTAATAATGTCTCTCAAGCTACCTCCCATCCATAATCCCAAATACTTGCTAAAGTTCTTCATCTGGGCCGAATCTCTAGCCACGTCGGCTACGTGCTTCTCTTCCATCTAACCCATGGCAGCCTTCCTCTTTTCCCTTCTCAGGACTCTCGGGTCTTTCCTCCTCTCCTTCTTCCCAGAATTCCTCTCTCTCTCCAAGCCTGGGAACCTTAGCCACAACTATCTCATGTGCTCTGCCCAGGTGAGATGGCTTTTTATTAACTAGCATCAAAATCCGTTAGACCACCCCCCAACAGTGAGCTCTTGTGCCCGCATTTCTTCTCCTACCAATAGTCTATGGGCCACGGTGGCCTCCTCTGTTGGCTCTGGGTCCTGGTTGTCACACACCTTGTGAGGCAGCTGTGTCTCCTCCTCCTCCTCCTCTGGGTTCTCCACCCTCCCCCTCAGCAGGGCCATCTCAGGGCTTTGTTCCAGATCACATCTCTTCTCCACCTTTCGCCTCCAGGTTTGTGGTTTTGAGCTCATCTCTGTGCTGTCCCCCAGCCTAATCTCCAGCCCCACGCCTCTGTTGCCACACCCACAGCAGTGTCTGCAGAGCACTGGGTGGAGGTGCATGCGGACCCTTCTTAACCACCGTGTCCCTGTAATGGAACCCCTTCCCTCCAGAGACACCTTCTTCCCGCTCTCCCCTTCTCAGGCAAAGCCTCCCTATGTCCCAGGTGCCAGCCACGCCTCCCTCCCCCTCCATGTCGTTCACTCCCATGTCCAGCTTCCCGGCAGCTCTGGCTCTGACTTCAGAAGACGCCTAGAACAGATCACGAGCAGGCTCTCTGTGTTTATTGAGTTCAGTAGCCACAAAAATCCTAATCGTACAGGCATAGAAGAGACTAACAGAAAAGGCTGGAGTCTGTGGTCACGTGAGTGGGCCAAGCTCTGGACTTCGCTGGCCCTGGCCTCCTCATTGCCTGGGACAGGCAGTAAGGCAAACGGAAGGCCTATTGTCATGTAAAGGCTGTGGGGGACAAGAGGCCATTCCTCTTCTGCCCGCTTCTTCACCTTCCACTCCCTTTCTCAGGCTACAGGATTCTACAAGGCTAATTGTTTGGCCCCCCCCCCCCAACCACTCAAATGAAAGGCTGCACTTTCAAGAGAGTTTTGTGCCTTTGTTCCAGGATGTATTTATAGCTCTAGAGAAGCAGCCAGGAAAGATACTGGCAGGCCAAGAGGATGACAGGGGATGCTACGGGTCCTACTCTGGGACTCGCGGCTGGGCCTATAATTAAGTAAGTCACAGGAGGCCCTGCCATTCACTCCCCGACTCGTTGATCTGCACAGACAAGGGCCTAGGTTGGAAGAACAGGTTGTAGCTGGGGACACCAGGAAGCCAGGACTCACCCAGGGTTAGACCTTCTCTGCATGGCCACATCAGGATGTTCTAGGATCCCAGGGCAATTTTAGGAGGAAGTTAGTGACCAGAGGACAAGATTTCAGATTCCATAGTGGTCGGTAAATGAGTCTTCGTGGGCCAATTCACTCAGATGCTTGCCTGGGGGCCTCAACACAGCGAGACCCTATTAGAGAGATGTCAGATCCCCTGGTCCAAGCTGCATCCAAGGACCCAGGTCATGTGTCACATACTATGGTCATCCTTGGGACCTAAGTCTATTGTTTCCGAAAGACTCAAAACCTTCCCTGTGCCCCTATACTACCTGTCAAATGTGCTACCAACACCCCATGACCCACAGTAGGGCCACTCCATCCAAAGTTCAAGTGTCTGCAGAAAGGAGAACCCAGTTAGAGAGCCATGTTTCGTGGTCGCTGTCACCACGTTCTCTATAATTGATGCTGGCTGCTTACGTGGCCACAGAAAGGATGACCCAATGGCCACCCCTCTCAGGGCATGCGTTTAAATGGCTTTTCTTTACGCTGGTAGGAAACACAACAGTTGAAACACTCTCCTAGTAGACAGGCACAGTCTGAGGAGATAGAAGGCATGTGCTGAGATGCTGCTGTCACAGCTGCTGGCATATGTACGAGGTGGCGCAACACCTCGGGAGGACAGGCAGTGTGGCGCACTGCAGGGTCCGACACACGCATCTCAGCAGCCCCAGTCCTCTGGTGTGACGTCAGGACGCCTGCAGAATGACACGTACACACGGCCACTCGTAGTGGTGGCACAGCTTGTGAGCATAAAAGACTGAGGGTGACTCAGATGTGACCCCCTCCAGGTCTGTTTGAAGACTATAAAGCTCCCACAGAGGAACAAAGAGAGATTGTCTCCAGACGTCCAGGGGAGACGTTCTGGGAGTTAAAGGGGAGAAGCAAGCACAGAGCTGCATAGAAAGGGAGGGGCAGCAACGTATGTCGTCATCGGCTTGCATGTGTGTGAAGAAATAGAAGGGCAAACGTTGAGGAGCAAGAGTGATGAAGGAGGTGGGGGAGCCGCACAGAGCAGGGGTCCCTGGGAGCGAGGCCTCTCACTGTATTTGTCTTTCAGCTTCCTACTAGAGTTTGAACAATGTGAACTGTTATCCAGCTTAGCAGCCAGGAAGACCATGGTCATGTGCCCTCCACTCAGGAGCCTTGAAGGCTTGCTCCAGGTCCGGCTCCTCCAGCGGCTTCCAGTCTGAGGGAGCTGTGGCCACAGCCTCCCATGCAGAGTCTGCACATTGACTGCGGAGTCTGCTTCACGCAGCTTACGTAACTGTCATTAACCTGCTTGTGTCCCCTCCGTGATACCAAGTTCCAGGGGACGTGACTCACTGTAGCACTTGGCACTGAGAAACTCAAGCAACATCTGTTGAATGAATGAATAATTTAGGGGATCCCAAGAAGGCCACAGCCACGTCAGGAGGCTTGGCAGCCAGGTTAGTGACTGGGTTGTCTAGGAGGAACTGGGGTGCTCAAGACCTGTGGGAGTGTGTGTTCGCCCAGGCATCCTCCATTGTGACCTCTGTCCTGCGCGGGGCCCAGGGAACAGCAATCCTGATGTCCTAATGTACGGCCAGCGGTCTCCTACGTTGTGTTTTCCCGGCTCATCCACAGAAAGCTGTGCAGATGGAGCATTGCACTGACTTACACGGTATACGTAACCAGGGCAGTTATTACAGAACTTTAATTACTGCCTTTTCATTCTCCACCTCAGAGATACTGGATGAAATGGCAGTGTGGGCAGAGCTGAGAGACAAACTCAGGGGAGGATCTTCACCCCAGGCAGATGAGGCTGCAGGGCCAGCGAGGCCAGCGATGCTCATCCTGAGACCTCAGTGCAGGAGGCACAAAGCTGGGGGGCATCGGCTTCCACCCTCTCGAATCCTTGAGGAAGTGGGTGTATAGGCCTGTACAAATCACCATCTCTTCTACAGAAAGCTGAAGGAAGCACGGAGGCGGGACTCTGGTAAGCCAGGGGCCACCGGTCTGGGTGTGGTGGCGCACATCTGACCTCCCAGCACTCTGGGAGGCAGAGGCATGTGGATCCCTGTGACTTGGAGGCCAGCCTGGTCTACAAAGGGGGTCCAGGACAGGCGAGGCTACACAGAGAAACCTTGCCTCGGAAAATAGATAGATAGATAGATAGATAGATAGATAGATAGATAGATAGATAAAAAAAAAACCTTTTCACCATTACCAAGGTACAGCCCAGTTCCCGCTCTTGTGAGCCTGTGGCTGGCCCATGCTGATGAAGCCTGAAGCGCTTGTACGCATGTCCCCTCCCACACCTGTATGGTAGAAATGGAAGGAGGAGGTGACAGTGACAACCTGACCAAGAGACGATCACAGGGGGTTCTTAGTGTGTGCTCAGTGTGTGCTAGGGATTGTTGCACATGCTCTCGAGTTTAATATTCCCAGCAGCTCTCTAGGCAGGCTCCACTGTGCTCCACACCTCATAGGAGCATGAAAGAAACAAAGAAATACTAGGTCACTCAGCTCAGAACCACACAGCCAGTGAGTGGAAAGTGCCACACACCTCACTGGCTGACCCTCCCCCTCCCCTAGACAAAAAGTTCTGTGGTATCCTGACCTTTTTGAAAGAGAAAACAGCAACTGAACACAAACTTGAGTTTTACTTTAAATTTGAAAAAACAAACAAACAAACAAACAGAACCCACCAAAGTCATTAAAAGTTTTAGCCTAGGCACGATGGCACATGCCTGTAATCCCAGCACTCAGGAGGCAGAGGCAGGTGGGTCACTGTGAGTTCTAGGCCAGCCTGGTCCACAAAGTGAGGCCAGGGCTACACAGAGAATCTCTATCTCAAAAAACAAAAACAAAAACAAAAAAAAGGATTTAACAGAAGTTTGAGGAGCTGCCCCTCGAGACTGTGGTACGCAGAGGTCTGTGGTGTCTGGGGCGGCTCTGGAGGCATTCTTCTTATTTCTCCCAGTGTGAGGCATGAGCCAGGCCCCTGGGCCCTCCCAGGAAGGCTCCTGCCGTGGCAGCTTTTGGGATCGGGCAGGAATGGAGACCCCAGACCCACCCTGCTCTGCTGAGGTAGGTCCTGGCCTGAGCTACATGCCCGCTTCAGGATACTTACTGCCTCTGAGCTGCTCTAAGCCCCAGTTCTGTGATTCACAGTCTTTGAGATTGTGGCTATGATGTAACAGGTGGTGTGGTTAGCTGTGCGCAATCATTGATTGCAGGATGACTTCCTTGGCCCTGGTGCCAATGCCCAGCCCAGAGCACCAGCCACAGCCTCTCGGCCTTCTCCTTTCTTGATTCTTGAGATGGGTTTAGATTTTGCTTGCTTTTGTTTTGTTTTGTTTTGTTTTCCTTTCCTTTCCTTTCTCCTCCTCCTCCTCCTTCTTCTTTTTCTTCTTCTTCTTTTGGTTTTTCGAGACATGGTTTCTCTGTGTAGCCAACTTGGCTGTCCTGGAGTTGCTTTGTAGACCAGGCTGGCCTCAGACTCACAGAGATCCTCCTGCCTCTCCCTCCCGAGTGCAGGGATTGCAGGCGTGCACCATCATGCCTGGCTTGCTCGCTTTTCTCAAATCACTGCTTAGAGGGGAAAGGTTGGTTATTTACTTGTGGGGCAGGAGAACTAAAACTGGGTGTTTACCCCAAGTACCTGGGACAAGCATCGGGAAAGCCAAGATGAAGACTCTCCAGGGTGGTGGATGTGCCTGGGAACCTGCATTTTACAAGGCTGCTGGGGCTGAAGTCGGCCCTGGGGCTTCTGGGTCGTCATGAAGGGAAGCTAGGTAGCAATATGGCAGACAACGGATGTTCTAGCAAAGAAGAAGGCTAGGGGTGGTCACCGCAGCAGGTGGGAACCCGAGCAAGGCTCCCTCTGATGACAGACAGGCAGACAGAGCAGCACACGCCCAGCTATGCCGTGCCTCGGATCAACCCCCCGGGGTCCTGATTTTGGAGAATGGGATCCACAAATCCTTCTTGAAGCCATGCTGTCAGGGCTGCTATCGCTGCGTGGACCAAACAGGTGCATGTGACGTGCCAAACAACCAGCGGGGGTGGGGGTGGGGTGAGGGTGGGTGGGGCAGGGAGGGTGGGTGTCTATTATGTAACTTACTACTGAAATCACAAACAAGCCTGGTTTCCCAGGGTCAGCCTGTAAGCCGACCAACAGGTTCCACCGGGCGGCCCTGGAGATTGAGTGAAGGAGTGCCCTTGCAGAAATGAGAGCCAGGAAGCCCTGAGCTGACTGGCGGGATCCTCCCGTGGCAGATGTGCCCTGTTGGCATTAGGCTGGCTGTTCCCCCTGGGGTTGGGTGGCGGTGCCTCTGGGCCACTGTCAATGAGGAACCCAGGACAGCAGCTGTGATTGATTCAGAACACCAGGCTAGGCTACTACAGGGAGCACAGAGAGCCTAGAGCTTGAGTCTTACAGCAGGATTAGAAGTTCCTGAAATTTTGGAGTCTTTTGGTTCTTGGGGAAAAGATAGAAAATCATTCATATTCATGAAGGAAAATGATAACTGCCTGATTATCCTCCGAGAGCTCTGTGAGGCTCCCGCCCCATCACCCAGACATTGCTCTCTCAGTGGACAGCTGCACCTTAGCTTACACCTAAGGAAACACGTCCATCAAGAAGTGACTGTCCCAGGCAGGCATGGTGGCGCACGCCTTTAATCAAGAGGCAGAGGCAGGTGGATCTTTGTGAGTTGGAGGCCAGCCTGGCCTACAAAGAGAGCCCAGGACAGCCAGAGCTACATGGAGAAACCTTGTCTCAAAAAACCAAAGAAGAAGAAGAGGAAGAGGAAGAGGAGGAGGAGACTGTCCCAAGGCCCCCAGGCTAGATTTGTGGAACACTATGCCTTCCAAATACTAAAGGGACTAAGCGTTACATGACCAGACATCAATAGACAACATGCATCGACCACACTGACACAGTTCTGACAGGGACACTGGGAGGGAGGGGGTTGCAGACTCTCAATGGATGGGGAGAGAGAATGCCCCTGGGACTTGGAATGCCCCGTGAAAATGAGCTCAGTCACTAAGCGTTTCTGTTTAAGACACTTTAAGTTGTGAGCTTTCCCTCTTGGTTATAATCTGAGGCAGATTTTAAAATAAGTGCCCCTCACATCACGATGAGACTGTCCCCTACCCCAAACTTTCTCCTCTGTCCTCACAATGTTCCCTGTTGCATTAAATGTAACGTAGCCCTCACCTTTCCAGGATGAAGAGTTCTAAAAACCAGGAAAGTTTGAAACTTCTTCCAAAGACACACTTGCCCACAAAACAAACCCACACTGATATGGAGGCGCTCAAGGGAAAGAAACACAAGTTTCTGGGCCCACACCAGCCAGGAGGGCCAGCAACTCCGGTTGCTCGCCTCCTCCTTAGATTGGGGGAGGCGCAGGCAGAGGTGGTCTGTGGAGTGAGCCCTGTGCCCCTTGGGTGTTAGCTGGGTTTGCAGACGGAACCTCCAGCCAGGCTTCAAACTCTGAATTTAAAAAAACAACACCACAGGCTAGACAAGTGGTTCTCAACCTGTGGGTCGAGACTCCTTTGAGGGTGTTGAACCACCTTTTCTGCAGGGGTCCCCTAAGACCATCAGAAAACACAGATATTTACAGTATGATTAGTAACAGTAGCAAAATTACGTGATGAAGTGGCAATGAAGATAATTTTACGGTTGCGGGGTCAGCACAACATGAGGAGCTGTATTAAAGGGTCCCAGCGTTAGGGAGGCTGAGAGCCACTGCTCTGGAGGGTGACAGCAGACCTGTTTGTGCCCCACGGGATCTTACTGATGCCTGGTCAGATCATACCGGATGTGTCAACCATCTGGGGATTTTTGCAAAGAACAACTTCAGACCAAATTTGGGGATCCCCTTACTGAAGGTGAATAAGCAGCTCTGTACCCTTAGTCCTTCCTCCCCCCTCCGTCCACAGCTTGGGAGGAGGTGATCCTGCCACACCCCCACAGGCCCTAAGCCGTCAGGGGCTGGTTTTGCAAACTTTAGACTTCAACAGACTAGCAAAGCCTTTGGGTTTGGGGTTTACGCAAGCCAACAGCAGTGACGCAGACACGGCCTGAGCTGCCGCACTGCCTCCACCGTGGATGGGCGTGGACTATCCCTCCTCCTCTGGCCACCTGGCTGCCAGCCTCTCTCACTGGCCAGGGGGGGGGGGGTTTACAGATGGTAATGAGGGAAGAGCGTCAGGTGAGGTGTGCCCTGAAGTGAGTGCGCGCTCTCCTGTGAGCTACATTATTGATGAGGGTGCTATAAATTTTTAAAACAAAATAAATAATGTATTTAGAGCAGTGCCACTGTGTGCTTATTCACTAGTTTGTGTGGGCTTAGATGGTGGATGATGTGAAACGCTTATCTTAAAACTCGTGATGTGTGTAGGTGCAGAGAGCAAATTCTTACTCTCAAACATTTCGTCTCCTGTTGTTATTATGTTGATTAGTAAGTATCCTTGCTGCATGGGGTGGCGGGAGGGGGGGATACGAAATCGTGGTTATTTAATACCCGTATCATACTTGTTGATAGCGTGTGCATGCGGTTATGCCTGTGCGCATACATACTGGGAGAGACAGCTGCATGTCCTTAGTGAGGTTTCTGTCGCAGCCGGTGGAAAGCATCACACACCTGTACCCTCATATGCCCTGTTACTCAGAAGAAAGAAAGGCAGATGGGATCCTGTGCTCTGGGCTAGAGGATCCATCAATGCCTGACCTGGGGAGACCCCCAACACCCCTACACTGGTTCTGGCCTCCCGCTGAAGCTCAGGTTCCATTGCAGATGGGGTGCCCCAGGAATTCCCCTGTACAGGGTCCCCTAATGCACAGCCCTGTCACCTGGGCATGGAGTCTTCTGAAGCAAGAATGTACAGAGTCTGGAGTCCCGCCAGTCGAGGAGAGGGCGTCCGCCATGGGCTGCAGTCACCTAAAGAAAATGGGTACTGACAGGGCCATGGAGCGTAGAGCCCAGGACTAACAGCACTGCCCCTCCTGCCATATCAGTGGCTGCTGTGCTCATGCTCTCTTGTTCCCATTGCCACCGGTCACCTAGGAGAGGTACCTGCCCCTTAGAGAATCAAGTTGGATGTGGAAAAGAACACACCTTCATTTCATTTGACTGTTTGAACACACTGGAAGGAGGGAGAAGGGGAGAGGGAGGAAGGAAAGAAAGAAAGATCTAGTTGCTACTGACTGTTTGCTCCCACGGCTGGGTACATGAGAACTCCAAACCCTCGGTCATGGCTCTACACCACACCAAACAAAACACACAGACACGAAAGTAAGAGGTTTGTGGTGAGGCGTTGCTAGGGAGGTGGGGACTGCGAGTGATATGTACAAATGTGAAAGAGTAAAATAATAATAATTAAATAAATTCAGACTCCCAACTTAATCTTTTTTGAAGCAGCCAGTCTTTGTGGAGAAGGCCGGGTGTCCTGGCATCTCCTTTTCTGTTCTCATGTCACAGGGGCACCTTTTTCAGCCAGACCAGTGTGGCAGAGGCCAGTGCCAGGCCAGTCTAGAGCCAGGACATGAAGGCCGGCTCTGCTGGGTCAGAAATATCTCCAGGCCTGGGCTAAAATGTGACCCTAGAAGGAGCTAATGGGCCAGCAGGTCAGGAGGCGGAGCAAGGAAGCACAGACTAGGCTGCTTCAAAAAAGTCAGCCATCGTGGGGCTCCCCCAGCAGGGCATGGAGAGGAGACTTGCATCACTGTGACTAGGGTAAGCCAGCTGGCCTTCCAGAACAGGTTTGCTGAAAGCCTCACAAAATGCTTGGAATTTAGCACATCTAAGTGTGATCTGCAAGAACTTCCTGTCCCACAGCTCTGAGGTGAGAACACTGAAGCTTGGGGGCGGGGTGGGGGTTGGGCGGGGCAGGGGGTGGGGGATGGGGGGGGGAGGAGGAGAGTTCCTCCCATTTCATCAGGCTTGAATTTCCACAGTGGAGGTTTGTACTTTTTTTTTATCTCTTGGGTCCAACGTCTGTAATCTCTGGAATCCAAGAGTTGGTCTCAGATCTCAGGCCCTGCTCCCTGCCCTCTGCCCTCTGTCCTGGACAGGTTGCTGAACACTTCTGGGTTTTTGGCTTTCTTATCTTGGAGGCAAGCCTGTTAGGAGATAAGCCTACATTCCTCAAAGAAGCATTCCCTCCTCCCACGCCTCTCCTCCTGCCAAAGGTGTCTCCATTAGCCTGCTGATGGCCTTAGACAAAAAACGGATCACCAAAAAGCTGCCCAGGACGCAGTCTGGCAGCTGGGATACAATTCTGACGTTAGTCAATGGCTGACATCCTAAACCACCTGACTCTGAGGTGGGAGCTGTGGGCTAGGCTGGAGGCGGGGATTTTGTGGGTAGGGTCTGAGTGGCTCAAGATTCTTTAAATCAGCAGAGATGATTCCAGACCCTCCATCCCTAGAGGGAGAGGCACTGGAGGAATGCCATAGCTCCACTAAGAATGGAGTTGAAAACAGACAAAACAAAACAAAACAAAACAAAAGAATGGATTTGAAGCTGGGCAGTGGTGGCAGCAGCCTTTAATCCCAGCACTCGGGAGGCAGAGGCAGGCAGATAGCTGTGAGTTTGAGGGCAGCCTGGTCTACAAAGCGAGTCCCGAACAGTCAAGGCTACATAGAGAAACCCTGTCTTGAAAAACCGAAAAAAGAAAAAGAAAAAGAATTGAGTTGAGCCATGCACAGTGGTGCATGCCTGTAGTCCTAGTACTCTGGGAGGCAGAGACAGGTATATCGTTGTGAGTTCAAGGCCAGCCTAGTCTACAACATAAGTCCTGGACAGACAAGGCTACACAGAGGAACCCTGTCTCAGGGGGAAAAATTGAGTTGAAAACTACAACTGACAACAGAGCATGACGGGCACATGGCTTTAATACGAGCACTTGGGAGGTAAAGGTAGGTGGATCGTGGTGAGTTTAAGGCCAGCTTGGTCTACATAACTTGTTCCAAGGCAGCCAGTGCTATCTAGCTAGAGCCTCTCTCTGTGTCTGTCTCTGTCTCTGTCTGTCTGTCTCTCTCTCTCATACACACACACACAAGCCAACCAAAAAACCCTACAACCAGTCCCCAGAAAGAAGCCTGCGTGATACATGCCAATTTCTGCACTCAAGGCCAGAACGTTCACGGATGCTGGGACTTCATGCCTGGATAGTCTTGTCTTTGGACACCTCTCTCTAGATGCAGCCTCAGGATGGTCATAGCTGAGCTGTGGGGAATAAGGCCACGCAGAAGCTGTGGTTGCTGTGACAGACTCCCCTGAAGACCGAGGTCTAATTGTGGGTGATAGCAAGAACTAGCGAGGTCGTTTGCTGCTTCTCCTGGGCCTTTGGAGTTCAGAGATCTCAGTCTGAGGAGCTGGAACACCCACAATAATGCTGCTACCTGGGGGGTTCTTCCTTTTACAGGCCTGGGAGCTGATGTTCGAGTTGAGACCCATGTGACTCCATGTTGTCGCCCCCGACACTCAGTACCAGAGCAGCTGAACCGTAACTGGGCCCTGTGCTGCCGGTTGCCTCACGGTGAGACCTCCCCTTGTGCTCACAACGGATCCTGCGGCTGTGATAAGGGATAAGAGATCTCCTCCACGCTCAGCTTTTAGTCATTTTGGTTTCCCTACATCTCTGGAAACAAAATCTTGCCAGTCAACAACCAGAGAGAAGGAGCCAGATAAGATGGTTCAGTGCAAGGAGTCAGCTCGTGTGGCTGTTGGGGGTGGGCACCCCTACAGGGCCAGCCACCAGAAGCGGCAGACTGGACACTGTCGTGGGCTGGAGCTTCTGTTGACGGAGAGCATTCTTGCTTGGGAACACTCTGTCCACACCCGAACGTCTTCACCTGGTGATCAACTGCCTCAGTGAAACTCGGTGGTAATGGGGGTTATTCGCAGTAGGCAACGTTGACTGTATCTACAGAGTGTCTGATCAAGTGACAGGAGCTGAGCCCAGCCTAGACGGCACACAGATGTCACCCTCACAGCCTGCTCTTGACAAGTCAATGCCCACAGCAAGGCCATCTCTCTGTCTGAAATGGTACCACCACTTACAAACACACAGCTAGCCATTCCTTCTCGGAGCACTCGGACTTTGGCTGAAAGTCGCTCGTCCCTTTGATCACCTGGATTTCACGAGCTGTCATGTTTAGTTGTTTGCTATTAATTCACCGCAGGTTCGATGAAGAAAGAAGGAAGCAGTACCATAGATACAGACATTCCGAACAGAATCAGGCGGAAGTCGTCCGTGTGTGCCTTCCCCCCAAACAATACAGTCCTCTCACCTACAACTGGTCTTGGAATTCAAACAAGTATTTATAGCTACAGATGGTGCCCGACTTATGCTGGCTTTACTTGTGAACAGTCAGCTCTCGATTGTGTGAAGGCGAAAGTTGTTAGGTGTCATAGAAACTTGGACAAATGGCTGAGGTGGCTATTCACGTATCAAAGAGGATGCTGTCAGTGTTTGTGTGTGTGTCTGTGTATATATGTGTCTGTGTATATGTGTATGTGTGTCTGTTTGTGTGTATGTGTCTGTGTGTGTGTGTGTGTCTGTATGTGTGTATGTGTCTGTCTGTATGTGTGTGTGGGGGGGGATGGCTCTTTCAGCTTTCAAGTACCTGAAACAGAATCCCGGCTCCCTTCAGGACGTCTCACCCCTGTCTTCTACCCTAACCCTCTCCATCCCCTGAGCACCCTTGCCTCCAGCTTCTGATCCTACATAACCCAGCCATTTCGGCCACACGCTCTGTTGGTTCGCTCTTGGCCTCTCGCTCCTCCCACTCCTGGTCCCCTCTCTTGCCCACCTCTCTTCTCTTCCTCTTTGATTCTCCCCAGCGCCCCTCTCCTTTCATGGCCTGGTCTATTCTCAGCCATGTTCATGCTAGACTATTGCAGATGCCTCTGGCTGTTCACCCTCTCACGTCCATGACAAAAGCGCCAGCTGTATTGGAGCATTCCTGTCCTCTTCTCACTCAACAGTCAGTGGAAACTGTGCTTCCGGTCTTAGGAAAAGTTCTAAGGCTCATTGCTGCTGTATCTTCTCACCACGGTGGGCAGTGCAGGGATAAGAAGGAGTCAACATGCTGTTGTTACGCCTTTTGCTCAGCGTGTTAGGTGAACTGTCACTGTTCCAAGTGTGCTATGTCAGAAACATAGAAGCGGTTACGTTTTTCCCCAATGCCAGAACTTATTGAATTACAATAAATTCACGTGGTATGTTGGTTTCTTATGTTGTAATTTATAAATGGCTCCCATTTCCCTTGATAGCCAGTCTTGACAGTTCAAGTGGGCCACATGAAGTACAGGAGCCGTGCTGAGCAGGCACACATCAGGTGATCAGATGGCCCCAGGTCAGCGGGCTCTCACTATCCGTCGTCTGCTCTTTTCTTAGATGGGTCCAGGTGAGGGTGCCGCACCATTTTGTTGGTTCGGTGTGTTTGATAATTTATCTTGGGCCTAGATTTTCTGATATGATTTTAATACATCGTGTGTTCATATGTTCCCAGGCTAACTATGATAAGTTTATAGGATGGTGCCATTTTTAATTAAAGGAGTAATGTTTATCAGTCTGTGCCTCATGGTTGGTGCTAGGCCAGGTGGCTCTGTCTAACTGCATAGTGAGATGCAGTCATTGTGCCCTCATTTCTACTCAAAATGGAAGCAAAATCTGCTACATAAAATAGAGTCAGTCAAGCTGAGGGTGGTGGCTCACATGTTTCACTGTGAGTTCACTACGAGCTTGGTCTACAGAGTGAGTCCTGGACAGCCAGGGTAACACAGAGAAACCCTGTCTCAAAAAACAAAACAAAACCAAAAAAACCAAAAAAAAAAAAAAAAAAAAAAAAAAAAAAAAAAACCCAACCAAACAAACAAACAAAAAAGGAGTCAGTCACCTAACACAAGCACAGCCTGAAAGCCACTGTTTTATACTACACACATAAACTAATTTAGATTGGAACACAGCCTGATCTCCTGATCTCCGCACAGAGCCTCACTAAGTAGCTCAGGTTAGCCTTAAATTCATGATCCTCCTGCCTTAACTTTCCAAGATCTACGACTACAGACATGGACCTTCCTATTCAGTTTTGTGAATTATTCATTGTTAATTGTTTATTTTGGCCAGGTGTGGTGGCTTACGCCTTTGATCCCAGGCAGAGGTAGGTGGATCTCTTTCAGTTTGAGGCCAGCCTGATCTACAAAGTGAGTCCACGACAGCCAAGATAATACAGAGAAACCCTGTACTGAAAAACAAATATATATACACACACGTGTGTGAGTGTGTGTGTGTGTGTGTGTGTGTGTGTGTGTGTTGATTTTGAATACAGGTCCTCGTGCATACTAGAGACAAATATCCGCCATTGAAATAAGTGCACTTTTGACTTCTGATTATTTTCAGCTTATGACAGATTCGTTGAGGTAACACCCTCTTCTTTTGTAAGCAGAGGACCTTCTCTGCTCTTCCACTGTCCACCCTGTTGTTGCCTGTGGTGTCACCAGGCACCTTTAAAGGGGCGGGGCCACTGGCCACACCACTTGAATCTAGTAATCTTTAACTCTGGCGCTGCCGCGTTCCGGGTCGCTCTTCCTGGCCATGCTGGAGAAGCACCCCAACCTTCCCTGGCACTGTGTGCACCGCCCTGCAGCCAGCACAGCCCCCCCCCACACATTCTTTGCCTGTTGACTCAGATGCCTGAGGACCCCTGAGTGGTCAGATGACATCGCAGCTTCTAGCTCAATGAAACCATTGCTGCAGTTGTTCCCAGTGGGAGCCTCCCTCCCCATGGACCCAAGCAAGGCCTCTGGCCAAGGTCATGATGCTGGGAGCAAATATTTTGTCAGTGGCTCCCGAGGGGCAGTGGCGAGTGAGCCAGCTCCGTTTTCACTCTTTTACAATGAGACAAGGAAGTGGCTCTGTTTTCTTGCTATGGATGAAGAGAAGCACCTTTTCTTTTAATAAAGAACCAAATGGATTAACAAAAACATCAGGAATGTGGGCATTGCAAAGCCAAGGAGGTAGCCAGAGCCTCTGGCTGTCTGCTCTTCTCCTCCTGCGCAGTATCCTGCACTAACAGTAGCTTTTCAGCTTCGTCCAGCAGCTCACACATGTGACTGGAATCTGATCTTTACACACCTGTGTCCCGATCGGATAATTTGCATTTTACCCATATAATGCTTCGTTCATTCAGTTACTAAGCCAGCCACACATCCTGTCATTCACTCCTTCGCCCTGTTCTAGGGGTGGGGGGCTCATCCTTGGGGACCAAGCATATGACTATCTCTGTTCTAGGTGTGTGGGGGGGGGGTCATCCTTGTGGACCAGGCATATGACTATCTCTGTTCTAGGTGTGGAGGGGTCATCCTTGCGGACCAGGCATATGACTATCTCTGTTCTAGGTGTGTGTGTGGGGGGGGTCATCCTTGTGGACCAGGCATATGACTATCTATCTCTGTTCTAGGTGTGGAGGGGTCATCCTTGCGGACCAGGCATATGACTATCTCTGTTCTAGGTGTGGAGGGGTCATCCTTGCGGACCAGGCATATGACTATCTCTGTTCTAGGTGTGTGGGGGGGGGGGTCATCCTTGCGGACCAGGCATATGACTATCTATCTCTGTTCTAGGTGTGGAGGGGTCATCCTTGCGGACCAGGCATATGACTATCTATCTCTGTTCTAGGTGTGGGGGGGGTCATCCTTGTGGACCAGGCATATGACTATCTATCTCTGTTCTAGGTGTGGAGGGGTCATCCTTGTGGACCAGGCATATGACTATCTCGGTGTTATTCACCGTGACACTGAATGCATCCTAGATGATGTGCTAGACCAAGGATCCCTCATGTTTCTGGCCAGGAAGTGATAGGATTATAGACTTTTCCCCCCTCACCCTTCCTTACTACTGCCAGATGCATGTGTTTTTGAATGAATGTGCAGTTGCCAATAAATAACAGTGACAGTATCCTTTTGTGGATGCCCTAGCCTCTTCTCTTAGAAAGCTTGTTTCTAACATAAATTTGAGGTTATGCTGGGTGATAGTGGTGCAAGCCCTGAGGCAGGTGGATCTCTGAGTTGGAGGCCAGCCTGGCTACAGAACTAGTTTTGGGACTGCAAAGGGCTACATAGAGAAACTCTGTCTTAGAAGAAGATGAAGAAGAGGAGGAGGGGGAACAGGAGGAGGAGGAGGAGGAGGAGGAAGAGGAGGAGGAGGAGGAGGAGGAGGAGGAAGAAGAAGAAATAAGATATCATTCAATTTCCCGAAGCTGAGCTTGGCTCCTTGAGAACTAGAATAGAATTTTTAACTGAAATAAGGAACTACAGCAACAGAAAGAAAGAATAAAGTGGCACCATCTTGTAGATATGGAAAAAGTATGTGAAAGAAATAGGGTTTTACCATGTACACCAAGGTGACAAGGAACTGCCAGAGATCTGCCTGTCTTTGCTTCCTGAGTGCCGGACATCTCCAACAAGTAGCTTATGGACCTCGTCATGACCTCGGACGTTTGGCAAACAATGTAGCATGTCCTCAAGGCAATATCGCTAACCTACAGGAGGCTCTCAATGGCCAGGCCAGCCCACCAGGAAGCAACCCTGACTTCCCCTGACGCTAGGGCCACAGCTGCTCTCACACTGCCCCTTGGCACAGATTCCAGACAGTTCGGTGTCAATGGGCTCAAAAACCCACAGAAAGATCTGAAACAAAGCGAGCGTGTCGTTCTTCACTGTGGCACATGATTAAAAACCCTGAGGGATGTACAAAAACTTTCCAGAATAAATGAGTTAGCAATGCAGGAGGTTTGATGTGGATAGTGAAACAAGTCACAGTCCCGTGCATCACAGGTGAAAATAAAAATTAAAGACAGATACTGTTATGGAACCTATTTCAGAAATATTAGTCCCTGGAAATAAATCTAATAAAATATATGCGATACACCAACACTGAAAGAAACAGAAAGCATTGCTGATGAAAATGAAAGAAGTCCCAAATAAGGAGTGTTGGTTTGTTGTTCACAGACCAAGAGACTCAATATTGTGACGGTGCCGATGTCCACAAGCTAGCACAGATGTGGTGCAATCTTCATAAAAATCCCAGCAGATTCTCCCCCCACAACCCCACCCTGAGACAGGGTTTCTCTGTGTGGGCCTTAGCTGTCCTGGACTCGCTTTGTAGACCAGGCTGGCCTCAAACTCACAGCGATCCGCCTGCCTCTGCCTCCCGAGTGCTGAGACTAAAGGCGTGCGCCACCGTGCCCGGCTCGCCAGCAGATTCTTTTTTTTGGGGGGGGGGGTTTCGAGACAGGGTCTCTCTGTGTAGCCTTGGCTATCCTGGACTCACTTTGTAGACCAGGCTGGCCTCGAACTCACAGTGATCCACCTGCCTCTGCCTCCAGAGTGCTGAGACTAAAGGCGTGCGCCACCACGCCCGGCTCGCCAGCAGATTCTTAAGAACAGAAAACGACCATATGGTTCTAGATTTTCAAGGGATCTAGAATATTCAAAACAGTTTTGAAAAGAAGCACAGCTGGAGAAATGCAGCGCCACACCTTACAACCCACACTAAACTGCAGGGATCGAGACCAAAGCTGGAGACACAGATCACTGAGACAAGCGCACAGTCGGGAAGCCGGTCTAGTCACGTGTGCACATCTGGCTTTTTAACTCAATTGCCAAGTCCACCAAATGGAGGAAGCAAACCCTTTTAAAAATATTTTTAAAGGATTTATTTTATGTGGACGAGTGTTGCATGCATGTCTCCCCGGTGTTCAGAAGAGGGTGTCAGAGGCTCTGAACTGGACTTATGAATGGCTGGGAGCTGCCGTGTGGGCGTCGGCTGGGCGCTGCTGTGTGGGCGTCGGGTCTTCACCATGGTCCTCTGCGAGACCAGGTGCTCTTAACTTCTGAGCTATCTCTCCAGCCCCAGCAAAAAGTTTTGGAATAGATGTTTCTGAGGGGCTGGAGAGATGGCAGTTCAGCAGGTAAGAGTGTACGCTGCCCTTGCAGAGGTTCCTAGCTCCTGCGTCGCATGCCTCAAAAATCTCTGTGCTCTGTGGATACAGGTACTCACATACGTGCACATATACACATAATATAAAAACAAATGTTTTGATTCAATTAAATATATGTAGGCCAACTAAAAGGACTCTGGCTGCTTTTTCTTCCTCTACGTCATTTAAAAGGACTGTAGCCCTGAACATCCTGCTCTTGGAAGAAAAGTTAAAATAAAGAAACGAAGAAAGGAAGGAAGGACGGAACTAATAACCACTGGAAAGGGAAAAGTCCTCGTACAAGACAGAGGTACACTAACTGTAAAAGCAAAGCACACTTAAGTATGGACGCGCACACTTAGAGACAGAGACTGGCTGATCAAGAGGCCCAGGCAGAGGATAAATTGAGCTGAGGAGTCTGAGCTCAGCCAGGGAAACACTGCACAGCAGGTGGCAGGGGTGGGGGTGGGGAGACACACAGAACTCCGGCTTCATGAAACTTGAAAACCTCTGTTCCTCTTTTGATTGAGAGATTAAGACAATTAAACTAGCAAGGCAAGGCCGGGAGGAGAGCTTGCTTCGCGGCACATGGAACCGCGCTGAAGAACTCCAAACCAACAATCACACCCGCAGGACGAACCAGCCATGGGCACCGCCCAGAAACCAAGAGGATGAAAGGTGCTTGGCCTGCGTCAACACGGAGGCGCCAATTACAGCGGCGGTGAGCGTCCTTAGAGCGCCGCCGGCCCCATTAACGAGAGTGCCGCGTGGAGAGGCTGCCTGGGAGAACTCGGCAGCTTCTTGGGTCAAACCTCGTCTCTAGGAGGGCGGGGGTAAGGGACGGGGGAGGGGGCGGCGGGGAGGGGGAGCGGAGACAAGGCTGTAGCTTGGTGGCAGCGCAGATACTTAACATTCACCAAGCCCCACGTTCATACCCCTACATACCCAAGACCCCCACCCCAACCCCCGCCCAAACCTAACATTCATCTTTCCTGTGGTCTGACCATTCCACTCTCACCCAAGGAGACAGAGAAATCTCTATCCAATCAAAGGCTTGTTCTGGAATTTACAAAGCGGGCCAAACTAGAACCAACCCCAAATGGGAAACAAAATGCCCCGTAACCAGGAAGTGAGTTATTAACGTCATGGTATTCAAACAGTAGGAGCCATTTAGTAACAAAGTGACAGACGGTAGATTTTAAAAATCCCAGCACTAGGGAGGCAGAGGCAAGCGGGTGGATCGCTGTGAGTTCGAGGCCAGCCTGGTCTACAGAGAGTCGAGGACAGCCAAGATAACATAGAGAGACCCTGTCTCGAAAAACAAAACAAAACAAAAAAAGAAAGAAAGAAAAGAAAAAGAAAAAAAAACCCAACATCAGCAGGCACCAGAGAAGGCCAGCAGGGAAGGCTGGACTGTGTGGGGCATCCGTGTGGAGGCCTGAGTTATGGAGTAGGAGCTGAGGAGGCTTTGATCAAAAGGGCATGATAGAGGAGAATTCATAGTTGAGTTGTGTTGGAAGAATAACAACCCATGGAACACACTGGAATTCCGTGTGTATCCTGTGCTGATCATATGTAAACCAAAGAGAGAAAATGCAAGAGTTCTTGGCTTTGCCCCCCAACCCTCACCCCCACATCCACCCTCACCTCCACCTCCACCCTTACCCCCATCCTCACCCCATCCTCACCCCCACCCTCACCCCACCCTCACCCCCATTTTCACCCCACTCTCACCCCCACCCTTACCCCCACCCTCACCCCCACCCTCACCTCCACCCTCACCCCCACCCCCATCCTCACCCCCACCCTCACCCCCACCCTCACCCCCACCCTCACCTCCACCCCCACCCTCACCCCACCCTCACCCCACCCTCACCCCCACCCTCACCCCACCCTCACCCCCACCCCACCCTCACCCCCACCCCCACCCTCACCTCCACCCTCACCCCCACCCCCACCCCCACCCTCACCTCCACCCTCACCCCCACCCCCACCCTCACCCCCACCCTCACCTCCACCCTCACCCCCATCCCCACCCTCACCTCCACCCTCACCCCCACCCCCATCCTCACCCCACCCTCACCCCACCCTCACCCCCACCCCCACCCTCACCCCACCCTCACCCCACCCTCACCCCACCCTCACCTCCATCCCCACCCTCACCCCCACCCCCACCCCCACCCTCACCCCCACCCTCACCCCCACCCTCACCCCACCCTCACCCCCACCCCCACCCTCACCCCACCCTCACCCCACCCTCACCCCCACCCTCACCCCACCCTCACCCCCATCCCCACCCTCACCCCCACCCCCACCCTCACCTCCACCCTCACCCCCACCCTCACCCCCACCCTCACCTCCACCCTCACCCCCACCCCCACCCTCACCCCACCCTCACCCCACCCTCACCCCCATCCCCACCCTCACCTCCACCCTCACCCCCACCCCCATCCTCACCCCACCCTCACCCCCACCCCCACCCTCACCCCCACCCCCACCCCCACCCTCACCCCACCCTCACCCCCACCCTCACCCTCACCCTCACCCCCACCCTCACCTCCACCCCCACCCCTACCCTCACCCCACCCTCACCCCCACCCACCCCCCCCATCCCCACCCTCACCCCCACCCCCATCCTCACCCCACCCTCACCCCCACCCTCACCCCCACCCCCACCCCCACCCCCACCCCCACCCTCACCCCCAACCTCACCCCCACCCTCACCCCACCCTCACCCCCACCCTCACCCCCACCTCACCCCCACCCTCACCCCCACCCCCACCCCCACCCTCACCTCCACCCTCACCCCCACCCTCACCCCACCCTCACCCCCACCCTCACCTCCACCCCCACCCTCACCCCACCCTCACCCCACCCTCACCCCCACCCTCACCCCCACCCCACCCTCACCCCCACCCTCACCCCCACCCTCACCTCCACCCCCACCCTCACCCCACCCTCACCCCCACCCTCACCCCCACCCTCACCCCCACCCCCACCCTCACCCCACCCTCACCCCCACCCTCACCCCCACCCCCACCCTCACCCCACCCTCACCCCCACCCTCACCCCCACCCCCACCCCCACCCTCACCTCCACCCTCACCCCCACCCTCAACCCACCCTCACCCCCACCCTCACCCCACCCTCACCCCCACCCTCACCCCCACCCTCACCCCACCCTCACCCCCATCCTCACCCCCACCCTCACCCCACCCTCACCCCCACCCTCACCTCCACCCTCACCCCCACCCCCACCCTCACCCCACCCTCACCCCCATCCTCACCCCCACCCTCACCCCACCCTCACCCCCACCCTCACCTCCACCCTCACCCCCACCCCCACCCTCACCCCACCCTCACCCCCACCCTCACCCCCACCCTCACCCCACCCTCACCCCCACCCTCACCTCCACCCTCACCCCCACCCCCATCCTCACCCCACCCTCACCCCCACCCTCACCCCCACCCTCACCTCCACCCTCACCCCCATCCCCATCCTCACCCCACCCCCACCCCCACCCTCACCCCCACCCTCACCCCACCCTCACCCCCACCCCCACCCCCACCCTCACCCCCACCCTCACCCCACCCTCACCCCACCCTCACCCCCACCCTCACCTCCACCCTCACCCCCATCCCCATCCTCACCCCACCCCCACCCCCACCCTCACCCCCACCCTCACCCCACCCTCACCCCCACCCTCACCCCACCCTCACCCCCACCCCCACCCTCACCCCACCCTCACCCCACCCTTACCCCCACCCCCACCCTCACCCTCACCCCACCCCCATCCTCACCCCACCCCCATCCTCACCCCCACCCCCACCCTCACCCCCACCCTCACCCCACCCCCACCCTCACCCCCACCCCCATCCTCACCCCACCCCCACCCTCACCCCCACCCCCACCCTCACCCCACTCTTACCCCCACCCCCACCCTCACCCCTACCCCCACCCCCACCCTCACCCCTACCCCCACCCTCACCCCACTCTTACCCCCACCCCCACCCTCACCCCTACCCCCACCCTCACCCCACTCTTACCCCCACCCCCACCCTCACCCCCTGCTGTGTTTTCTTCCTTTAGTTCAGCTTGAACCACTTTTCTCCTGTGAAAAGCAGGAGCACCTTCAGCTGTGGACAGGCCGCCCAGCTCTGGGCTGCAGCCTCTCGTGAGCTCTAGGGTTCGTCCTCTCTGACAAAGGGCAAGGGACTGTGACAAATGGCAAGGTCAGGCCCTGTGCATACCAGATATGAGGCTTCAGGTGACCCCTGAAGGAGCCTGGTGAGGACAGGCCAGCAAATAGGTCAATAGGCCTCTCCCGTCATGCACTCATCATCCTCATTTTTCTAGTGTGCAAATTTGTTGCAGAAAAACGTTTAATGTGCATGAAAGTGTATGAAGGAAATTACCCATATGACGACACTGTCGTCCTCCGGTTCCTCCCCCTTTGCTATGATGCCTTCTTCAAAATGGTGGGTATAGTGCACATTCCACATCAATATACTTGTAATTAGTACATACCAAAAGGATCCATGTAACTAAGTTTTATTTTGCATCACAAGGCTTTAGTTACTGCATGGCATTCCATCATGTGAAGGTACTATAATTTACTAATGCATTGGTGTTGTTGAAAAATCTCTCTAGAAGCCGGGCCTGGTGGTGCACACCTGTAATCCCAGTGCTCCGGGAGGCAGAGGCAGGTGGATCTCTGTGAGTGGAGGACAGCTTGGTTTACAGAGCAAATCCAGGACAGCTAGGGCTACACAGAGAAAGCCTGTCTTGAAAAACTATCATCTATCTATCTATCTACACACACACACACACACACAGACACACACAGACACACACACACACACACACAGGCTTTGTAAGAGCTTGAAACATTTGTGCTTGTGGTGGATATTTTCCCAACATCCTCCAAGGTTGTGTTCGGGTGGGGTTACGTTTCAGGGTGTCCTAAGAGAGTGGGCTCCAAGGACCTTCCCGGCACAGGTGGCTGCCTGTGAGAGCCCACGGACAGTTAGTGCTGAAACCTGGAAACCAGACACTGACGTGCAGCCAGTGCTGGGCCACTGCGGCTCTCTCGTGCACAGGAAGATAGTCTCGAAGCCGGAGACTCTCCTGACAGGACATTTTACTTAGGAAAGTCCATTCGACAGTTGTTCTTTTAGGGGCTGGGGCTATTGCTCAGACACTAAAGTGCTCACTATGCAAGCATGAGGCCCTGAGTTTAGATGCCCCAGGGTCCATGTAAAAGCCAGGCATGGCAGCTTGTGTGTGTATATGTGTGTGTATGTGTGTGTATGTGTGTGTGTATGTGTGTATGTGTGTGTATGTGTGTGTATGTGTGTATGTGTGTGTGTGTATGTGTGTGTATGTGTGTGTATGTGTGTGTATGTGTGTGTGTATGTGTGTGTATGTGTGTGTATGTGTGTATGTGTGTGTGTATGTGTGTGTATGTGTGTGTATGTGTGTGTATGTGTGTGTGTATGTGTGTGTATGTGTGTGTATGTGTGTATGTGTGTGTGTATGTGTGTGTATGTATGTGTGTGTATGTGTGTATATGTGTGTGTGTATGTGTGTGTATGTGTGTGTATGTGTGTGTGTGTGTGTGTGTCCTCAATGCTGGATGTGGGGAACAGGGAGTGGGGCCATCTAGAGCTCACAGCTTAGCCATCATAGTCAAATTGGTAAAATCTAAGCTCAGTGAGAGACCCTATAACAAAAAATACGATGTAGAGTGACAGAGGAAGATACTTTATAGTGACCTTGGCCTACGTGCAGGCACACACACAAACATACACATATACAAACACTCACACACATGCACACACACAAACATACACACAAACACACACATACACAAACATTCACACATATGCACACACACCAACATACACACACATATACAAACACTCACACACATGCACACACAAACACACACATATACAAACACACACATACACAAACACTCACACACATGCACACACAAACACACACATATACAAACACACACATACACACACAAACATACACACACATACACACACACACACACACACACACACACAAATTATACCTTGCAGGATGACAAACAGCTGCTGTTTGATAATGCAAACTGTAGTGTTGCTGCCTTGAGTTAATGAAGTAGGCTATCCTGGTGAGCACTGTGCCCCAGCGGGAGGTGGCACCCTCATTCACTGCAGAGTGTCCACCTCACCCAAGTGAGGATCAGTCCAGAGCAGTGTGGATATCGTGGGACTCAGGGGCCCTGTGTCCCACCTCGTCTGTTTTACCTGGAGACCCGTGGATCCATTTAATGCCTTTGGTATCAGTGCAGGCAGGACCCAGGCTTTCCTGTTCTCTTTTTCGCATACTACGCCAGTTGCAAAGGACCTTTCTTCATGCGGGTGGAGGCTTCGGAGTCTGCTGGCAGCAGTTGCTCTCTGGTGAAGTGAGGGGCCCTCTTCAAGGCATGGGTCTTTTCAGAGGATAAGAGAACATTTGATTCTCCCTCCGTGGGGCGCCGAGCCCTGGTGGGGAAGGTCCTTAGCACAGTTGCCAGCTCAGCTCTGAGCCCCTGTCTGTGTGTGATGCCCAGCCTAGAAGCTATCCTGGGGCTGTTCTTCCCCTGTGACGCTGGGTTCAAGGAGCCTGCTTCCCTTTGTCCCCTGTACACTGGGGGCATTGGACTTTCTCCGGGATGGGGTCTTTCAGCCAGGAAGCAGGGGCTTCCAGCCATCTTTGTGGGCGGACGTGGAAGGAGACGCACACACACATAACGTGGGGGAGGAGGTGAATAGACAGGAGTCACCTTGAACAGGAGAAAGGCTGCCTGGCATGCTGGAGGGCTGGAGGGCTGGAGGGCTGGAGGGCTGGAGAGCTGGCCTTTGCAAAGCCCAGCCACTCAGGCAGTTTCAGGGGTCTGTAGGGCTGAGGGCAGGGTTCTCCAGAGCAGGGCCTCACAGACACAGAAAGTGAGATCAAAGCAGTCAGGGGTCAGCCAGCAGGGCCCTGAGGAGTTTTCCACATACCTTATTGTCCCTTTAGACCCTGACCACGTGGCTGGGCTGGGTGCCAGAGGATGGAGTGAGGACGGTCTCACTCTTCTTTTAGAATCCTGAGAAATTCACAAAAACTCCCCAGGGTGCTCTTATAAGTGAAATGAGGACGCACGTTCATTAGCTTCCCAGGTCCGTGTGTTGGACAGAGGACCCCAGAGGGATTTCTAGGGGCCGCATGTGTGCATGCTGACTGTGGCCTGAGAGGAGTCGAGTGGCTCCAGACACCTCAGAGGGTCTCTGTAGCCCAGGCCTCAGACAGCCTTGGATCATCCACAGCCTTTCAGCGTTGGGTTCCATCAAGATTGCCTCCAGGTCTGAGGCCCCAGGCCCCAAGTCACACCCTTGGCATCCACCCAGGTTTCATTCACGCCTACCGGAGCCACAGCCGTGCTCCACAGAAGAGGGCGGGAGGCAGCGAGCGAGCCCTTGAATTCTGCAGGCTCACTGGGGAGCAGCTTTGAAAGCACTGTAATTTAACCCAGATCACAAGGGGCATTGCAAGTTCAGGGCACCATCCTGGGCACTGAAAGGCCGGTTCTAGTTGTGGCTTAATGGGTACGGCTGTGAGTAGGGACTTAAATAGCCTTTTCCCTCCAGGACAGTGGCCAGACTCTATCAGGAAGTTGCACAATGTCAAATCTGAGTCCAGGACACAGCAGAGCTCAAAAACATAGAAAGGAGTAGGTCACGTGCTGGCCTCTTCGGGATGAACTTAGGCCCTTGTTGAAAATGAGCTGTTTGGCCATAAAGCCCACACTTGTGCAAACACTGACGGAGGCCGAGTCTGCTGCAGAGTGTGGAAGACTGAGGGCCGGCAGCGTTAGGAGGGCTTTTGTATCAGTTCCTAGTCACAGTCTTTGAAAGATGCCCGATCTCAGAGGAAGAGCATCGAACAGTAGGGCTGGATATGGGTCAGAGGTTTGAGGAAAGCGTGTGTGTCCACGCAGGACTTCCTTCCTCTCCCAGGGAGGGCAGCTGGAATCCCCGGCCTGGACAGTGTCCTCTCAACAGCCTGGAGATTGGTTCCTTTAAGGTAGTTTTAGTGTCGCAGAAGAACCGGGAGGAGCATTCAGAGGTTTCCCCTGGGTCTACTGCCCTCAGGCAAGTGTCCCCTCTCCCTAGTGTCCCAGGGGTACCCTCAGGCAGGTGTCCCCTCTCCCTAGTGTCCCTGTGGTACCCTCAGGCAAGTGTCCCCTCTCCCAGTGGTACATCTGCCACACAAATGAGTCCCGCCCACCGGTGACCTCCCACGGCCCACACGTGCTTAGGGTTTACTCTTGGTGTCCCTCAAGAATACAAAGACACCGTAAATGTGAATTTTCACCCAAGACATGTGCGTCTGTGAGTTTTCGCCGCCCTGAAAGCCCCTGGTTTCTGTGTGTTCCTCTGCCCTGTGTTAACTTTCCACCAGCGCAGTCAGATATCTGAAACTATGGCCTTAGAAAGGAGAAAAGGAGCCGGGCGTGGTGGCAGCAGCCTTTAATCCCAGCACTCGGGAGGCAGAGGCAAGCAGATAGCCATGAGTTTGAGGCCAGCCTGGTCACAAAGTTAGTCCAGGACAGCCAAGTTTACGCAGAGAAACCCTGTCTGGAAAAACAAAAACCAAAAACATAAAAAGCCCCCCACCCCATCTTGCTGTCACCCCCTCTCTGAGTGATTTATAACTTGATTCATAACTGCCTTCCTATGATTTTTCTAAAATTATTAAACTTCATGAAACTGCGTCCATGTTGAAACTTGAAGTTTGGGGTAACCCAAGTCTGTACTCTTGCATCCCCGTCACTCAAAATAGCTCCAGAGCGAACCACTGTAGTCCCTCTAAGACCATGGCTGTGGTTTCTGCACCCACAGCGTCCTGTGCTGGGACCACAGAGCGAAGGCGTCTTGTTCACATCGCATCCATCAGAAGCAAAGAGATGGGCAGGAGGCGGCCACAGTCTCAGCAGCCCTGTTCCACTCCTCACTGCCAAACCTCTAGCCTTTCCCCACGAGGCCTCATTTACTATAGCAGCAAACTGAGGACCATACCTTCAACTCGCAGGCTTTTGCAGAACATCCGAGATCCAGGCTGCAACCCTCCCTCCCAGACAGCCACCGGCCTAAGGCCAAAATACCGTATAGTTAAAGCTAAGATGGCTTTTTTCACTTATCAATAGGCAGGCAAGGTGTTCACTTCTTTTCATGGCTTGAGAGCTCCGTACTTGTTAGTTCAAATAATCTTCCATTGTTTGGCCATATCAGGTTTGCTTGTTGACCTGAAGGGCATCCTGGTTACTTTTGATTATGAATAAAACTGTGTATGAGCACCCACTGAAGCTTGCAAAGCTCCAACTGCTTTGGAGTTAGGGTTAATGGTTTTCTCAGCATGAAGTCTGCAGGCAGCTTTGGGTTCCTAGAGGAACACTTTATTAAGTCAGGGGCAGTTCCCTTCTGGGCCTGACACTCTGGGATTGCGGGGAGCTGATATTTTCCTAGCTGAGCAAAAGAGGGTTAAAGTGAGTCCACATCCAGAGCTGGTATATGGTGCTCATCTCTCAGACCTTTGGTCACAGAACTGTGAGCAACACTCATATGTCCTTATGGGAAGATGTCTAGCCAAAAGCTACCAAGAGCTGACCTAGGATTGGGGCCCAGTACACCAAGAGGCTGTTATTTCCAAAGCTGCTTCAGTGGGGCAGGGAGGAAGGAGTGTAGGTGTCTGAGGAGACCCCAGAGCAGGGCAGCTGTGGACTCTAGGACACACACCATGGGGCTGAGGTCCCACTAGCTGGCTTCAGGGCGGTTGACTGCCACCCATGTCCAACCGAGCTCAGCTTAACTCTGAAGCTCACAGACCCTTGGGGAAGGCTTTTCTTTTTTTGTTTTTCTTCTTCTTCCCCTCCTCTCCACTTTGGTTTTTCTCGGCAGGGTTTCTCTTGCAGCCCTGTCTATCCTCGACTTGCTTTGTAGGCCAGGCTGGCCTTGAACTCACAGAGATCTGCCTGCCTCTGTCTCCGGAGTGCTGGGGTTACAGGCGTGCGCCACCACAGCCCCGTTAGGAACGCTTTTCAAATGGTGTTGTTTTGATTCTTTGAGGCAAGTCCAGGAGTGAGAGAAGGGGGTGGAAGAGGTCTCCTTCCTGATCCTCACCGCCCCCTCTGCGTGCCCAGGTGACCTGGTTGGTGACCTCCTGTGACTGGCTGTCTCCAAACACCTCCCTTCCTGCTTGTCCTGGTCTGTCCCAGCCCGGGGGTGACTGAAGATTCAGCGCTGTTTTAAAACTACACCAAGGATGTCGTATGACAGCGTGTCTGACTTTGAAATCTAAGAAGGGAGTAGAGGAGGTTCGCGCATATTCCCCCTGCACGGCTTCTTAGCTTAATTCTGTGTCCCTCTTAACTGGAAAATCTGGATCAGTCACACCCTGTCCTGTCCCAGAGGGCAGGAGCTGTCCTGTGTAGATCATGGCTCTTTATCCTAGATTTATTTTGTCCACAAATGCCGAGCTAAGAGCTGGGAGCCAGCATCCTCGGCCTTGTCTTGAGGGATGGCACAGGCATTAGGTGTTAGGTGTTAGGCGAGGCTGCCGGCAGTGGCCCACAGAACTAATATATTTGCAAATGAGAAGAGAATTGGAGAGTGAGGATCCAATTTGCTCTGTCAATCACCCCGGATTTTCTCCCTGCACTGCCCACAGAGACAGGCAGATTTACTACACTTGAGCAACTTTCTGTGTTGGCTCAAGGACCTGCAGTGTCACCAGGAGCCACATGGCCCCACTCCTGTGTGGATGGCGAGGACGCACAGGGCACACCCCCACTGGAGCCCGTGCCAGGAGTGGGCTCTCATATCATCTGGCAGTGTCAGACAAACCCCCGTGGGAGTAAGGCCGACTGGTGCCAGGGGCTTGGAGACTGAACTCCACACTACAGCTCTTGCACCTAAGGAGTAGCCGACATCACGGCAAAGATCAACTTAGTTGTGAGCCCTTCATTGCAGAAACAGCTATGCCAGCCCTGATGGAGGCTGGGAGTGCCGGCGCTGCCAGGAAGGAGCCTGAGCTGGCTCAGAGCCCGGGACTCTCATTTTTCATAAATGCCATAATGTTTTGATTTTGCTTGCCTTCCACTGTAACCCACGTTCTTTAACATGTCCCAAATTTGTAATTGTTCATGTCTTTCTGTCTCTTTAATCAATAATTTTGTTTCATCTTTCTTTTTATTCCCTATGTAACAAATAAAATTTGAAGAAGCCTAAAAAAAAAAAAAAAAAGAATGCTATTAAAGGCATCCAAAAATAACAGATGAAGTAATTCAGGATAAGAAATGGTTTTAAAAGCAAAGCCCTCTCCCCATAAAAATAAAGACATAAAAGACAAGTACTGGGCATGATGGTATAGGCTTTTAATCCCAGTTCTCATGGATCTCTGTAAGTTCAAGGCCATAGCAAATTCTAGGCCAGCCAGGGATACATAGTGAGGCTCTGTCTCAAATATATGTATATTTTCCCTGCTATAATGTACAGTATGTCCACAAGCACACAAAAGTCCAAATCAGTAACTTGCTTTGAGTAGGAGGGTGGCACCAAAGTGTTATTCTGAAACCTGCAGGCAGGAGCAACCTCTGTCAGCAGGTGTTCGGTGTACTCTCTCACAGAAGCAAGTTGTGGGAAACCCTGAGCCACGCAGGCTGAAGGCTCTGAGATCCCAACTGCAGGCCGGTGCACCGTCTTGCATTTTCCATCAGGGCCTGAGCCTCAGCCCGGAAGCTGAAACTCAGGGAAGCCACAGAAAGACAACGCAGGACCAGGATCTTCCTCCTTCAAGGCTGGGTTGCGTAGACCCACTTTTCTCCTGACCCAGCACAGCGATCGCAGCATCTGCATTTTCCTTCTTTTTTGGTGGAGTGGACTCCCTCCAGAGGACCAGCGACCCCAGACAGGGCTTCTCCAATGGGATGCCAACAACCCAGCTCTGGGTTGTTCAGGGCAGGGGCTGGCTTAGGCATAGATGGATCCAGGAAAGCCAGGCAAGCATACTTTACAACAAAACAAAACAGAACAAAACAGGACATCCCTTTAAGTGTGTCACCTATTCATTCTTATCTGGACTTGAACTGCCCCGACTACCTTGTGTTTTCTTGGGGGCTCAGACAGCATCCTCTGCATTGTGCTGGCCTTGTCTGTGTTTGTCGATAACATCCTGTAAGCATCCTCCTTGGATTGCCCTGTTACTTCCTTCCCAGTAGAGGCCTCTTGACTCGAGGGAGGGCTGTAGAACAGACGTTAGGGGCATGCCTCTCTGATCTGTACCTTTGGTTGCTTGTGCAGTCCCAAGCACCCGGGCCATAGTGAGAGTGTGGGCCAGCTCCTCAGGCATGGAGGAGCATCCCATTCTGCAGGATGAACTTCCCTTCAGGTGGAGTTGGCTGGATGGAGTTGCAAGCTCTCCCCTGGGAGACTCACAGGGGCGCCTTGGTCCAGTGACACTCAGATTCCCCGTTGCAGGGGTCGGTTCCTCTTTGCCCACTTCCTTGGGTTCAAACGGAATGAGGCAGCATCACTGATGACCTCTTTTCCGATTTGTCAGTCTGACTTAGGGTGTGGGCTCTAGGGATGCAGAGTTGATGCCAGCCATCAGCGAGGATATGGAGAAAGTTTAGAACTTAAAGGAGGAGTAGCTCTGGGAATGGACAAAACCCAGGTGCCTCATAGGAGGTGACAACGCTAGGCACAGGGACAGAGGTTTCCTGAGCCATCACCTAAGGAGAACAGTGGGATGACCAGGAGTGGCCACACAAGGACAAAGTGGGTTGTCTTTGGGCTTGTTCAGCACAGGCAGCGAGCAGGAGGCTAGAGCAAGGCTGGGTGGAACCAGGAAGTATAGGTGACAGGGACAATGCTGGTCAGGGTCAGGACTTCCCAAGTGAAGGGGGGGCAGGGCACCCAGGAGCCACGGTCCCTTTTCTTCCCTTTGCCTCCTGTCTGGATGAAAGCGACTTCCCACCCATCCTCCTGGGCGGGGGTGGGGGATGGGGGGTGGGGGTGCCTGCATGTGAGCAACTGCAGGACTGCTGTTAGGTGTTCAAAGGGGGTGGCCTCCTGCTGGTCTGTCTGAGGATGGAGGGCCCAATGTAGCTCCTATCCTCCTCCAGGGATAAGACTTGAGGGCACAGGGAGGGTGAAGGCAGAGATGGCCTGGGGCCTGCTGCCCTCACTGCGGCAGAGAAAGACAGAACAGTGAGTATTTTCTGGTTGCCCTGGGAGCAGCTGAGGCTGTTAGCCTATGCGGCGTCAGGAAAGAGTTAACCGGCTTGTCCCCACTTCAGATCTGACAGAAGAGAACAAAGTAGACCTTTATTTTAACTTCTCAAGAAAATCACACCCAGTACCGTTCTTCAGAGAAGCTGGTGACCGAAGGGCTGTGGGTTCCATGGCATCCAGTGACGAGGGGGGGACATGGCATGACTGGGTTCAAGCCTCATCCTGATGGTCTCCTGGGGGTGGGGCTTTGACCTGTGACCTCTCTCATCCTAGAGCAGATATTGGGACTCAGTTTCCCTCTGAGCATGACTTGACCATGCACTCAGAACAGGAGAGAGAGGGTTGTCCGACCCAGGACTCACCCTTCCCTTGGCGTCCTGCCCAGGGCTCCTCCATGATTAAGTACTTGTCCATGCCTGGGGTTAGGACCCTGTGATAAAGGTGGGTACTCCATCACACAGCCAGGCAGGGAGCAGTAAATACTCTTGGATCTTGTGGCTAAATTATTCAGTACATGTATAAGGCCTGAAAGGGCCTAGGAAAAGGCAAACGGCCATCCCGTTTAAGAGCCAGCTCCTACGGGCTCTAGCTGTCCCTCAAGGTTTGCAGAGCCCACAGAGGTGACCCTTCTGAGGTGTGAACCCTACATAAGGTCAAACTGCAAGTCAAGCAGCTGACCGCTCTCTGCCTCGGGACTCTCTATGCCGCAGGATACAGCTTATGACCCCCCCATTTCCTCCTGGCTGCCGCAGCCTTTATACCTACATTCCACTGCCCTCCTGGGCGTCTCGCCCAGCAGTGTCTTACAACTCAACCATCTCTAAAGGGACCGGGAAAGGGATTCGCACAACTAGGTAGCAGCGCGGCAATGGCTGTTAGTTGTGCAGAGGATGTGGCTGTGGGTGTGGTCTACAGTGTCTCATCTCTTTGCCCTGCCCCCTTTCCCCTTTGGCCACAGCCCCTGTGTGACGTTTTCCCACAGTGGGGCTTAGGCATCTGACTGGCTGCTTGATGACATCATTTGCTGCGATGTCTGCACTGCTAACTGCAGAACCTGGACCTAGAGAGGATTCCACAGGCTGCAGGGCAGGGGACAGGAGAGTTAGTATAACTGTGTGTGTATGTGTATGAGTGTGTGAGTGTGAGAATGTGTGTGTATATGTGTGTGCATGTGTGATGTGTGTGAGTATATGAATGTGTGTGAGTGTATATATGTATAATTATGTGTTAGTGTGTGTATGTGTGTGAGTGTATATGAGTGTGTGTGAGTGTGTGTATGTGTATATGTGAGTGTATGTATGTGTGAGTATGTATATGTGTGTGAGTGTCTGTGATGTGTGTATGTGAATGTGTGTGTGTGTGTAAATGTGTGTATATGTGTATGTGCGCTGTATGTGTGATGTTGAGTATGTGAATTGTGTGAGCATGTATATGTGTGAGTGTGTGTGCATGTGTGTGATGTGTGTGAGTGTGTGCAAGCATGTGCAGGTGTGAGTGTATATATGTGTGAGTATATGAGTGTATGTACATATGTGAGTGTGTGTATATGTATAGGTGTGAGAGTGTGTGTGTGTATGTGTGTGTGGATATGTATAGGTGTGAGAGTGTGTGTGTGTATGTGTGTGTATATATGTACAGGTGTGAGAGTGTGTGTGTGTATGTGTGTGTGGTATACGTTTGTGTGTTATATAATATAGTGGAGAGATGAAGGATTATTATAACATGTGTTTCCTTCCCTATGTAGGAATCTTCCCAAGCAAGTTCCAGGAGAGATGGGGCCAGAAAGGGAGGAGACAGTCTGAGGCTGGGAGGGGTCACGTCCTCATGTTCCGAGCTACACTGCAATTTAGCCAGACAGGCCCTTTCCTGACTAAAGTCCGTCGCTGTAATGACCAGCTTTTGCTTAAACCAGCTGGACCCTGCCCTGCCCTCCGCCCCGTTTAGTTTTGAGATAGTCTCACTATGTAGCACTGACTAGTCTAGGACTCACTCTGTAGATTATGCTGGCCTTGGTCAAGTAGCAATCCTCCTGCCTCCCCCACCTGGATGTGTACCATCAAGCCCAACCCCAAAGGACTTTTTTTTCTTCCCAAGACAGGGTTTCTCTGTGTAGCCTTGGTTGTCCTGACTTGCTTTGTAGATTAGGCTGGCCTCGAACTCACAACAATCCTCCTGGAGTGCTGGGCTTAAAGGCTTGCACCAACAGGCCTGGCTGACTTTTCTTTTTAAAGAAACCTCTCCTCATGTTGCTTCAGTAACTGAGATCCCTTGTCAAGTGTGGTGAGGGACATGGAGGACATGCTCGCCCTCACATCCGAGCACAAACGTGGAGGGAGAAGACCTGGGTGAGAGCTGTAGTGTCCAGGTAGGATCCTATCTTTTCCCCTCTCTATAAAGTCAACCAATGCTCTTATGAGAACAGGGGCCGGGTGTGGTGGCGCACGCCTTTAATCCCAGCACTCGGGAGGCAGAGGCAGGTGGATTGAGGTGAGTTCAAGGTCAGCCTGATCTACATATTGAGTCTAGTACAGCTAAGGCTACACAGAGAGACCCTGTCCAGAAAAACCAAGAGAGAGAGAGAGACAGAGACAGAGAGAGACAGAGAGAGAGAGAGAGAGAGAGAGAGAGAGAGACAGAGAGGTGGGGGGGGAATGGGAGAGAGAGGGAGGGGACTGGAAAAAAACAGTAAGAAAGAGCAACAGTGTCTCCAGCTTGCTAGCTGTAGTCTCTGGGTAACTCAAGTTTACTTCCCAGACTTCTAGAAAGGCAGATGATGTCACCCAAATGAAATACATCCTTGACTAACCCATTTTCCCGCTAACAAAAGAATATGAACCCAAATTTAAACCTAGAACACAGAGTCCAGAGCTCCAAGCCTGGGAGTACTGAGGAGCCTGGACCCTAAACTAGGAGCATGGAACAGCCCAGAACCCAGCCAAAGGGCAGGGAACCCAGACCCAAACCTGGGACCGTGGAGGATCCCAGACCCAAACCCGGGACTGTGGAGGATCCAGACCCAAACCTGGGACTGTGGAGCCAAACAGGAGGCCCTGATGGAACTCTGATCCTCAATGGGACAGTCAGTCAGAACCCTGACACCGGACATCTGAGACGCTTACTTACATCTTTTTTTGTTGTACCCCGGTTCTGGTTCCTCACAGTGGTCCACCCACCATCCCCACAGCTGTCAGGCAGTTGGATCCTCATTCCTAAGGCAGATTCCCATGCCCCATAAAGCTTACACTAAGTAAACATATGTGCCAGCCTGTTTACTGTGAAGGGCCTGAGGCATGAGCTACCTCAATAGTTTGGGCGTCTCAGCCAGTCCCTCAGACAGGGGTTGCGGTGGCCAGTGAGGGCTGCTCAGGAAAGAGAAGAAATTGCTTGCCTCAGGCAGATGAGTGTGTCAGGAGAGGCTGCTCCTCCCTTGGGCAGGCCTGAGAAACCCAGGTGTGCTTTGCACTTTGGGCAGGTAACCATGCTTTCCACCCTACCCCCCAAACATTTCTTGTCCCCTTTAGTGTAAAGGACATACACTCCTTGAAAAGAAAGTTGTCTTTCTGTAAGATGGTAGTTGTCGGCTAATTCCATGCCAGCCTATTAGATCACCTCAGCAATCTGCCCCAGGAAAACGCCTTTAATCGCAACTAATGTCCCAGGAATGTGTACTTGTGCTTTCTTCTTGTCGTCTCCTGAGAGCACGGTATGTCCTTCACCTTTTCACACTTGACTCACTTTGCTTGTTGGGTGGTCCTGTGGTGCCCACCGCCACGCCTAGCACTTGGAATTTGAGAAGAAACAGAGAAACTCAAATCTCTTCCATCTCCCAGAGCTGTAAGTACAACTCGTGCCCCAGTGGCTCTCAGCACTCACTCTGGAACTTCCTTAAAGAATTATCTTTAAAACATTTTATTTCATAATTATAAGTATTTTATTTAGAATTCAATAAAAGGCAATTGTATGAGAGAAATATAGTCACTGTTTATCCAGATCTTTCAAGAGACTTTGCTTGTGAGTATAAAATTTACTCAAATATTGAAATTTAAAATCTACTATAATGTCTTTAAAATATTTTAAGTTAGCTGGGCGTGGTGGCACATGCCTTCGATCTCAGCACTCAGGGCAGAAGCAGGAGGATCGCTGTGAGTTCGAGGCCAGCATGGTCTACAAAGAGACAGCCAGAGCTACACAGAGAAACCCTGTCTCAAAAAACCAAAACAATAAAAAAAATTTAAAATTTTTAAGTTAATTTGTTTGTGTGTGCACGGTGGGGGGGGGGTTGGCATATGCAAAGGACAATTTATGGGAGTCAGTGAACGACACGGATTTACTCCTGTTGACTCTCTCTTCCCAAGTTTGTGACTGGCGGACATTTGGAAGAGTTCTGATCTGCCCGCCAAGTGCCCTTTCTCACTCTCCTTGAACTAAATCAGGGTTGCAAGTGTTCTGCCCGTGGCAGACATCCTACAGGGACGTGGAAGTCCCCATGGGATAGTAGGAGACTTGAAGGCCGTTCAAATACCACTGGACAAGTGCCAACTGCTCTCTTACTTAATCCGTTTTTGGACCTGGGCCAAGGTAAAGTTCAGACATTGTTGTCCCAGAAGGAGCGACATCTCAACCCCATGCTGCACACAACTACCTGAGGACACCAGTTCCAGAAGGCGCTGCTGGGACCAGGTGCTGGGGCTCCAGGGGCTTAGGCCTGGACACAGAAGGCTTCGGAAGGACCAGATCCACTCCCTGGGCCCCTAGCAGCAGCTTCCCACAGGTTCAGACAGGAGCGATGGGGGCAGCCTGTCCTCTGCTATACTTCCTCACTGTGGCAGCTGGCAGAACTGGGGACACCTGGCCTGCATCTTGTGTGTCATGCGGAGGCCGTTGAGGTGCCTCACCCTCCTGAGGGATGACTTATGAAGTCACATGCTGTGCTGTCATGCCTGAAGCCTTTGCTGTTCCTTCTGTGGAAGAGCGCAGCGGGTGACGGCAGCTGCTGACGGAGCATGCTCACTGTGGTGTGAACCGCTTACCCCATAGTCTTACTCCATAAGACTGAAAAAGGTGATAGCAGGCAAGGCTCTGGCTTCTCCAATGGCACTTCCATTTAGGGACACTGGGCCATGGGACTGAGGCAGTGCAGGGAGGGGAATGCATGGGGGTAGCATCTGTCCTGGTAACTCAGGGAGGCGTGATGAGTTTCTAGGGTCACCCTCTTCTGTCTTCTCCTTGAGTTTGTTGTCCACAGCTGGCCACGTGGCTCCCTCTCACTGTCGTGGAAACCGAGGCACGTGGCTCCAGGTTGTCCTCCTAACATCTTTGTAACGTCGCTGTAGCTTTGCATATTACAGTGCTTTCCCCTACTTCTGGGGTCTCAATGTCTTGCTTTGCCTGCAGTAGGATGTAGAGTGCCTTTTCCAATTGAGGCCCAAGACACCTTACACTCTTACACTTTTCCACAGGCCGGGATCAGCTGTGGAGCAATAGACAATGCAGCCTTACACAGAGTGTGTCCACAGAGTGTGTCCACAGAACATATCCACAGAGTGTGTCCATGGAGCGTGTCCACAGAGCAATGCTACAAAGCATAGCAGTGAAGTATGTCCACAGAACGTGTCCATCGAGGATAGCCATGGAGCTTGCCCACACAACACAGGCACCATGGAGCATGACCACAGAGCGTGTCCTGGTTACTCACATGAAACAACAATCAAACCTCAGTGGCCTCGTAGAAGACGGACTGGGTGCTGTCTGGCAGGTCTGTGATGGAGCCTTGCCAAGCTTCCTACATCTATACCAGCCAGCTCTGCGGAGCCTTGCTCAGCCCTCTTAGGCCTGTGGCTTATTCCGGATGTAGAGAGGACTTCGCAAGGCTCAGCTGCAGACGTTTTACAGCTGCTCTATGAAAGTAAGATGGCTCCCACTGGGCACAGTGGAGTTTGACCTCACTCGTGTCCCTGAGCTTGAGCACTGGGAGTGTCCCCAGTACTTAGAGCAGGGGCTGTCCTCATCATTGAACGGGGAGAGCACTTGGTAGGGACTTGGTGATGGAGCTGTTACCTGCCAGTCACAAATTCCACTTACTTCATCTGGCACATGCTGGGCATCTTCTGGCATTAGACAGACCTGGGAAAGGCGGCCAGTCCCTGAGAAGGTCGTTCAATGAGAGGTGTGCTTTTGCTTTCTTTGAGTGTGACAGTCTCATCACTGAGAGGCCGGGGGTCCTGAGGATGCCTTGAAGTCCTTGAATCACCCTCCTTGGGGGTTCACCTGGCCGGCACCTGGCCGTTAACTCGGTCCTGGCACCCAGCTGTTTAAGTCAGTTAAGGAAGCACTTGCTGCTGGCTTTGAAGCTCTTCCGCTGCCTGTCCAAGGTCTTTCTCCCCTCGTCCTGAGCCAGCCAGCCCTGGGAAAACTGGATCCATAGCTCACTCAGCCTGGAAGGTGCGCTCTGCCTCTGCCTCTGCCTCTGCCTGAGAGAGTGGACCATGCTCACAGCCCACAGGTCTGAAATAGAAAGTGAAGGCATAAGAAAAGGGAGCAAGCCAACAGCTGGCGTGATGGTTCCTGATCCGCCCCTGCCTCGTGACTTTGAGGACACTGCTGTAACCATTCTAGGCCTCTGTGGGTTGACAAAAGAGGAAAAAGAGTTTCTGTAGAAGGAACAAAGTGGTAAGGATGACTTGAAGAGGGCCCTGTAACGTGAGGAGGGGGAGGGGCTAAGGCTGTGGGCGGGGTCTTGACTGCCATTCAGTGAGGACAAGGTCTTGGTGTCCCACTCAACAGTAAGGGCAGAGATGAACTAAAGAATGTTTGCTTCCTGTTACTGTGATAAACAAGATGAAAGGCTTGACTTCAGCTTACAGGTCATGTTCTGTCATCAAGAGGAGCCCGGAAGGAGCTCAAGACAGGAACCCGGAGGCAGGAAGTGAAGCGGAGACTGTGGGCAAGTTTTGCTTACCCACTTGGTTCTAAAATGCTTTCTTAAGCAATCCAGGCTTCCTGCCTAGGGATGGTACCACCCACAGTGGGCTGGGCTCTCTCTCCTATAGCAACCAGCAGTCAAGAAAATATCCCACAGAGATTTGCTCATAGGCAATTCTTTCATTGGTGTTCCCTGGTATGTCAAGTTGACAACTGAAGCAAACTATGACATTGAGATTATTATTTCCTGTTTATTGACACTCTGCGTGTCTTTGTACGTGTGCATACACGTGTGAGTTGAGGTCAGAGGTCCATGGTGGGTTGCTTCGATTACTCTCTGCCCTACTTCTTGTTTGTTTGTTTATTTTGATGGGGTCTCACCACTACGAAGACCACAATGGCTTCAAAGCCTACCTCTGCTTCCTACGTTCTGGGATCAAAGGTGTGCACCACCACACCTGGTCACTCTGCCTTATTTTTCAGACAAGGTCCCTCACTGAACCTGGAGCTCAGCAATTTCGCTAGACTGTCTGGCCAAAGGTCTCCAAGGATCTTTCTGTCTGTGTGTCTCCCCAGTACTAGGGTTACAAGCATATGCCACAGGGTGTGGCATCTACAAGGGTGCTGGGGATGAAACTCGAGTCATCACGCATGGGCAGCAAGCACCTGACTGAGCCACCTACCAGCCCCTTGCTCTTGGTTTAGTCCAAGGTCTCCTTACCTTTTCAGTGTGTAGTTAAGATTGTGAAAACCATTTTGTGTTCTTTTTGTCCTACAGTTGAATAGAAAGAAAATAAGTTATGCCAACCAAATAATAATAAAATTCTGGGAGTGGGGGGGTTGTTTATATCCATGATGTGTTTGGAAATAACTTCAAGTGGGGTATTTTCATGTAGATATGTAAAAGAGAATGTATTGCAGACCCATGGTTTGGAAACTCTTTGTACTTAAGATAAAGGGTATCTCCTCTCTCTCTCTCTCTCTCTCTCTCTCTCTCTCTCTCTCGTGTATGTGCTTTTGTTTTTCTATTAAAAATGAGTCAGGTTAAAGAAAAATATAAATATATAGTAAAAATAGTGAGAAAGTTTTGATATTGAGAAGAGCTCCTGAGGTTTGGGCCTACAAAGCATGAAGGAAACAAGTCTCCCAAGTGGAGGGGTTCTCCTTGTCACACACCTTTTTCCTGGCTGTTCTTCATGGTGTGACGTGGCATCATCTGAGTCTAGGAATGTGCAGAGATGAACCTTTGCTGCTGTGATCCCTGGTATCTGGCAAGATCGCATCTTATTTTAAATTACAATGTATTCTTAAGGTTTTCAAAATAGTTAACTCTTGTTTTTGAAATACGCAACATGAACATGATGTGTATGGGTGTTTCGCCTACATGTATGTCTTTGTACCACATGGTACCTCGGAGGCCGGAAGAGGGTGTCAGATCCCCTGGAAATGGAGCGAGAGGTGGTTGTGGGTTGCCGTATGGGTGCTGGGGATTGAACCCCTGACCTCAGCAGGAGCAGCCAGTGCTCTTATCAGCGGAGCCATCTCATCCTGTTTGGATTTTGGAAGGAAGGTTTCGGCTGCACAGTCACTCTTGCTACTTTGTGCTGCTCTGTCAACTCCTATTCCTGGGTGCCTTGCTCACATTTTTATTCTGTTTCACTAAAACAGCATTATAATTAGACTCGGAAGGTGCTTCTTTCACGTATTTTCAGGGGTCCAGTGGTCTCAGCCAGCACCCCTCTCCTTGGACTTTCACACACTACAGCACACTTTTGCTTTTAACCTCAGTTTGTAAATTATTATAAGAAGAAGTAAATCCTTCATAAACTCTTCTGTATTTAACAGGATTGCTTTGAACTGTGGTTTCTTTGTTGACCAGAATGAGAATATGGCATTAAATGCACTCAGAACCAGCTTTGACGTTTGGGGATTGCAACTTTCATCTCTTTATACCTAGCGCTGTGACCTCACGGCCAGCCTGCAGGGCCAGGAGTCAGACACCAGTGTGTGTGTGTGTGTGTGTGTGTGTGTGTGTGTGTGTGTGTGTGTGTGTTTCTTTTAAATGTTAAGTTTTGACTTTGCTATTTGGCCTATCTGGATAGGTTATTTGAAGAGCTGACAGGTTGTATTTTGACGTTTTCAACCTCCAAGTCTCAGCATCCCAGGGAGGCACACGAGCAATAGGCCTAAAATACAGTATTTCTCTACACCAACGATCCCAAGCAGAACATTACAGTTAGGGCTTTAAGATGCCCCCTGGCGCTCTGTCCCTCGAAGATGTGGCCTTCTGGCTTGGCAAGGTTGCCGGGCCCCAGGCTTCTTCTGGCTGCATCAGACTTGACTTCATGGCTCTGGGTCTGAGCTGAATGGGAGGAAATAGGTGGCGCTTCTCAACCAGAGACAGAAACTCTGACTCAAACAGGCTTTAACCTAAAGAGGAAATGGATCACCTCACACTCCAGGAAAAAGGAAGTGCAGGGCAGGGGTGGCCTGCCAGTGGGATGAATCAGACTTTTAACAAAGGCTCGGGGCGGGTAGGCTTTCTGTTCCTCCCCAGACTGCCCCAGTGGGAGCTTAGGCCCAAGCCTGCTACTGTCACTTTTGTCAAACACTGAGAGCAGAAACAGGGTGTGGTCCTTGGTTGCACGCTGAGATGGACCCAATTCCCAGCCCTTGGATTTGGGCCTCTGCAGCCACAGGGATTGCTTTAAGCTCTCCCCTCCTAGGGCAATGTAGTGTTAACCAGCACCTAGGCAGGCCCCACCCTGAGGTGGGCTGACCTGCCATAATTAGTCAATCCTCTGGGTATCTGGTGTCTAATGTTCGTCAAGGTTGTGTTGAGGCCAATCAGATCCACCCCTGCAACCTAGGAAGGAAATCCCAGTGGGGGACAGATGAAATTCTCAACAAAACTGGTTTTCTCGGAGCAGCAAGGTGGTCCCCGATTAGCACTGAAGCAAATTCTATTTCCACTGCCTTCTAATTGGAGAAGAGAAAAAAGACCCACAAGGAGCAATGGGCAAAGTGCTCTCCAGTCTCTGAGGTACAGGAAGGACCTGGGGGAATGGAGGTGGCAAGTGTGTTCAGAGCCTCGCCACCGTCTTTCAGTGCTGGGACTCAGAGACGCTGGGGAAAGCACTAGTGCCTCACAGAGCCCAGTAGCTGTGTTTGGAACCCAATGTATCTCCAAGGCCAGGATCCCAGGTAAGGGAGAGAGAGCTGGAGGAGGGAGGGCAGTCTGGAAGCTGGGGAGAGCCCTCGTGGCAGGGGCAGGAGCCAGAGGGCTTCTTTTCTGCTCAGGCAATGCATCTGCTCCTACAGGCAGGGCACACACAGCCTCCTGGAGTGTGAGTGTAGCCATCTTAGGCCAGGTTCCCAGCATGCTTGTCTTCTACCCTCACAGCAGCAGAGGCTCATGGTTGTTGTAGGCACTGAGTGTAGGGACTGTCTTAGCCACACAGACACAGACACACACACACACAGACACACACACACACACACACAGAGACACACACAGACATATACAGACACACACACACAGACACACACAGACATACACACAGACACACAGACACATACACCACACACAAACATACAGACATACACAGACAGACAGAGACACACACATAGACACACACACAGACATACACAGACACACAGACACACAAAGACACACAGACACACACACACATAGACACACAAAGATATACAGACACACACACAGACACAGACACACACACAGACACACATACAAACACACAGGCATACACAGACACACAGACACACAGACACACATACAAACACACAGACACACAGACACACAGACACACACACACACACTGGACTCCCTGAGAGGCATGGTGAAGCCCCTGCTGGTCCTACACCACCCTTTCTTCACGTCAGACTTCCCCACTCACTCCCACACACTGCTTCTCAACTCCCCTCACTCCCGCTCTGTCCTTCAGTCACCAGCTTCTTCCTTCCTCTGCCCTGTGGCTTTGCCTGGTGGGTGGGCGGGGAGTGGGGGAGGGTGGCCTTCTTCCAGGTCCCTGCCTGGAGACACTGGAGGCGGTCATGCTGGACTTCATGTGGCGTCTGGCTGGTGGCTCATCTGCCATGCAATGCCCAGCGTCTGAACGTGTGTTTTCACCCCCTTTTCCCCCAAGGTTGGCTAGCCGTGACCTGTTCCCTGGAAAGGCTCAGGGTACATGGAGGCTGAACAGCAGCTACTCACCAGAGTGGACAGTGCTTGCAGATCTCAGCTAGCAAATCTGGCCACGTGACCTAGGCATCCCACATCTCAATTCTCTTGTGGTTTTGTGGTCAGCTTCTGATTAAATTATGACTGCCTGGCAGCCGAGACCTGTAAGAGAGTAGCATTCTCCCAGGAGCACCTGAGATGGGCACAATCTCCAGGTGGCATAGACCAAGGAGCCTGAGAAAGCTCTAGGCCCGGACAGCATGTGGAGAGCAGGGGTATAGCCCACCTGGCAGAGATAGGAGATGGGAGAAACATGCAGGCATTTTGGTTCAAACCTGACTAAAATTAAATTGCTCTGTTGTACGTTGTATGTTGTATGTCCATGTGCACACAGGATTCCTGTGTCAGCCACTGGGCCATGTTTTCCTCTGTCTATCACTTTCCACCTTTTTTGGGGGGGGGGGTTGAGACAGAGTTTTTCTGTGTGGCCCTGGATGTCCTGGACTCACTTTGTAGACCAGGCTAGCCTGAAACTCAGAGATCTGTCTGCCTCTGCCTTGTACTGGGATCACAGGTATGAGCCACCATGCCCAGCTTACTCATCTTATTTTTAAAGTCAGTACTTTTGGTGAACCTTGGGCTCACCAATTAAGCAAGGACAGCAAGTTCTGGGAACTCTCTTGTCTCCACTTTCCCACACCCGGTTTACAGACATGCACTGCAGCACCCTGATTTTTACATGGGTGCTGGGGACCCAAAGTCAGGCCTTCAAGCCTGCGAGGCAAGGACTTTACTGACTGAGCCTGGGGCCCTAGTTCAGTTCCTAGCAACTTGATTCACCACTGACTGTAAATCCAGTTCTGGGGAATCCAGTGCCCTCTTCTGGACTGCAAGGGTCCCTGCACTCACATGCAAATACATCCACTCCATATATAAGAAATTAAAAATAATTAAACAAGCCAGGCATGGTGGCGCAGGCCTTTAACCCTACTACTCGGGAGGCAGAGGCAGCGGACCTCTGTGAGTTCGAGGCCAGCCTGGTCTACAAAGCAAGTCCAGGACAGTCAAGGCTACACAGAGAAACCCTGTCTCAAAAAACAAAACAAAACCAATTAAACAAACAAAACAAAACGTTCTCTGTCCCCACTGACTATTCTCAAGAAGGAAAAGCAGAAGGTTTTGTTGTTGTTATTTGTTTTGGTTTTTTCCTGCTAGAAAGAGAAAAGATGGAGCCTCCCTCTGATGGGTGAGGCTTTGGGGGCTCCTGCTTGGAGCAGATGCTCCTCTCAAAGCAGATGGGTTTGTGGAGAGAGGGACCAAGCCAGCCTTTTGGGGATACTTGCCAGCAACACTGCCTGCTGAGGCGAGGGCTGCCAGTGTTCGCAGACGCTCCATCTTAGCTGCCACATCCAGTGAGCTTTCACGTGCCGTTCACACACGTCTCTCAGGGTCACAGTCATTGTGCCCAGGGCACAAAGGTTGCAGAGGACTTACTTGAATGATTTCTTTAGTTTATGCGACCACATTAAAAATTCATAGACAAGTGCTTTGGAGAGTGAAATCTGTGTAGGTTTTCAGAGGCTGTTGTGTGAATAGAATTATGTCAGAAAGTTAACTCTCTGTCATAATAAAAGGCATCCTTTGCCAAAGTGTCTTTCATAGTCTGTACTCTTGGGGGCGGGGCAGGAAGGGAAGGAGTGTGTTAACTGTGTGATAACCCTGAAGACAGAGGCTGAGTAGGTACACAGGCCGTGGTGGAAAGGTGTCCTATTACAAGAACAACAGCAAGTAAAAAAAAAAAACCTCACTTAGGGGTTTGGAGAGATGATCCAGTGGTTAAGAGCACTGGCTGCTCTTCCAGAAGACCTGGGTTCAATTCCCAGCTCCCACACGGAAGCTCTGTAACTCCACTTCCTGAGGACATGACACTCTCACACAGACAGACAAGCAGGCAAAACACCAACGCACATTAGGAACAAAACCCACCTCATTTAAAGACAACTTTATATTGAAACCCTCTTTAGTGCTTTTCCCCATCTGTGAAGTAAATATAATTTCATTAAAAAACAACAACAACAAACAAAACAAAAACCCTAAACTACAGGGAAGTGGAGAAAAACCAGGGAAACTAGAAGCTTCCGTGATTTGCACAGCCTGCCTGTGTTTGGTCCAGTGACTCCGTCTGGGTAGGGGTGTGTTTGTGTGTGGCCCTCTGTCTCCACAGGTCACGGCAGCTGAGTCACACCCACGTGTGTCTCTGCTAGTAGTGTTTAATAATGGTTTTTCATTATCTCGCCACTCAGGACACGTGAGTCTGTTTCACACTTCTCTTTTTGTTCGTATGTGCCTGGGTGGACGCATGCGTAGTGTGGTGTGTGTGTGTGTGGTGTGTGTATATATGTGTGTGTGTATAGTGTGGTGTGTGTGTGGTGTATGTGTGTATATGTGTGTATAGTGTGGTGTGTGTGTGTGTGTGTGTGTGGTGTGTGTGTGTGGTGTGTGTGTATGTGTATGTGTGTGGTGTGTGTGTGTGGTGTGTGTGTGTGTATAGTGTGGTGTGTGTGGTGTGTGTGTGTGTGTGTGTATAGTGTGGTGTGTGTGGTGTGTGTATGTGTGTGTGTGTGGTGTGTATGGTGCATATGTGAGTGCACATTAGAAGGCCATAAAAGCAGATCGGTGGTGGCACACACCTTTAATCCTAGCACTCAGGAGGCAGAGGCAGGCGCATCGCTGTGAGTTCGAGGCCAGACTGGTCTACAAAGTGAGTCCAGGACAGCCAAGGCTACACAGAGAAACCCTGTCTCAAAAAACAAAAAAGAAAAAGGAAAAGAAAAGAAGGCGATAAGAGAGACATCAGGTATCTTGTTCTGTCACTTTCGGTCTGATTCGTCTAAGTCAGGGCCTCTCACTGAACACAGTGCTAGGGGGCGGCCCGCAGCCCCAGGGACTCTTCTGCCTCTGCCTCCTGCAGCGCTGTCATTGCAGGTGCGCGTGTGGCCAATGCCTGGCTTTTCACATGGGTTCTAGGGTCAGGACACAGATCCTCAGGGAAGAATGTGAGCCCCTAGACACGGACAGCTGACTGAACGTGGAGAGAGCACTGTGGGCTCCTCTCCCTCTGCCTGACACCCTCCTAGTGGCCTGTCTCTCGGGCTGAGGGGATGGTTCTGAGAGGCGCGTGATCTTGGTTTGTTTAGCTGCAGAAGGCTGCGGCTATAACCAAAGGACCCAACACTGCTGAGACCGGAAGAACTGCCACAAGGAAATGTCTGCGCCTCAGTGGCCAGCCCAGGTTAGATCCGGACTTTCTGTTCCGTGAAATCCAGAAGTCTTTGCTCCAGTGGCTGGGGAGGAGGGGCATTCCAGCTCCATGGCTTCGCCTAGCCCGCAAGGACAGGCTGTACACAGTCTTCCCACATGCCACTGCAACAGTGTGGTCTATGGCTGGGAAGAGCAGCCTCTGCTCCGGGCCTGCATCTGCCCTTTCCTCACAGCTCTCCACTCCTGCGAGGGGGACTGTGGTGACAGGCAGCTGTGGACCCCACCCCACGACGGGGTTCCTTTGTACTGCTGGGCTTTTAGGACGGTCTGTTAAGCTGGGGGTCTTCTCAGAACGTCCGACGCCTTGCTCTGACTTTCCCACTCTGTGGCCTTAACTGTCTCAAGAAAGAGAAATGAAGGAAAGAGAACGGACACATTTATTTATTTACTTATTTATTTATCTATGTAAAGACAACTGAAGATAGAAAAAGGGGTAATTTTTTTTTCTTTTTAGGAGCCGACAAGCTTATGCATTTGGGTTTTATTTGTGGGATTTGATTCTGTTTCATTTTTGGTCTGTCTGTCTTTACACCACCACCATACTATTTGTATTAGCTTGGTTTTGTAATGTATCTTTCAACCCAAAGAGAAAGGGGAAAGTGTGTTCCTTGCTCTTATCTGAACTCATTACTGAAGGAGACTTTAGAGGTTGGCTTCATGAGCGCTTATATGTTTGTAGATAACTGACAATTTCTATATAATTGACGAAACCATCTCTTCTGCTCTGACAGGCAGCTGGCATGAGGCAAGGTGTGCAATTCCAGGACATCCTGTTCCTTGTTTCGCTGTGTAGCGTTTCCTTTGCCTTAAGGCAGCGACCACTTCTGGGGCTAAATCCAAGGCTAGGCTGATTCTTGCTGTGCCTGCATGCACGTATCCTCCTCGGACATCTTTTCCTCCCTAGACTCACCTGCCTGCTGGGTTCATAATAAATAAATCATGACGGTTCACTTTCAGATTGAGGTGCATTTCTGACTGTCGGATCACAAATAAACAGGAGACACCAGGCCCTGGTCTTCCTAGCCGTCAGCTGGAGCCTGCTTCTCCCGCTGGTCTCAGTTCCTTCTGACTGGACAGTCGCTCGAAGTCTGCACAACTGAGCCCACCTGCCAGAAAAGGATGGCGTCTAGAGGCTTCCCGTTGTGAGCCTGGGAACTTACAGGAGGCACGCTCTACCTGGCATCTAGTCCTTCCTGGAAGAACTCAGGCAAACAAGAACACAGAAAACACTGTTTTGTGCCAAAATGTTGTGCCAGCCATTTTTGCCTTTTCTCTATGCGGATGCCTCTCTGCAGGGTCTGCTGTGTTGCCAGGACTCTTATTGTGAAGTGAGAGTCCTTGTTTCTCATGGTTCACACCCTCTTGTTCCACTCCCTTGCGGCCTCCTTCATTTCTCGCCACCCCCCAACTTCCTACATTTGTTTTTTTCCCCCTTTCTCCTCCTCCATCTTTCTCTTCTTCCTCAGTTTCTCTCCCACATCCCCTCCTGCTTTCTCTCATACAGTTAAGCACTTTCCCGCTGAGCCACACCCAGGAGCAGGTGGTGCTTTTCCTGTTTCTCCCTATGTTCTCACTCTCTTCTGCTCATCACCCCTCCCCCCTACCCCCCTACCCCACCCACCCACACCCCATCCACATTCCACCCACACCCCACCCCTACCCCTACCCCACCCCCACCCGAGCTGGGAAGACCATTGCCGGCTTCAAGGAAACGGCTTCTGTTCTGCCAGATCACATACAGATGATGACTTTAAACCAAGGTCTGAAGCCTCAATTGTGACTTGTACGCTGTGTTTGGAGTCACTCTTGGGACAGACTGCATCAGGCTGGGAGCAGCAGCTCTGCGGGGCTCTCCAGGGGGCTTTGGGGACGCCTCTGGTTCTCTGTCACAGGACAGTGGCAGATGCTCCTGGATCTGATGTCCCTCACCCTGGAGTCCAGGTCACCTGAGGCCCGACTCCAAGGTTTTTGCTGAGTCACCATTACACATTTTCTCTTTCTCTCTCTCTCTCTCTCTCTCTCTCTCTCTCTCTCTCTTCTTTTCTCCCTCCTTCCCTCCCTCCCTTTGCACTTGTCTCTGCAAACAGACTCTAGAGTCATTCTTCCCACAACTTATGAGATTCAGTGTCCCCTCCCCCGTATTTCAAAATGGATCTTTCTAGGTTTGGCCGAACAGGTCTGACATCCATCCACTTGGGAAGCTGAGACCAGAGTATGGCCAAGTTCACAGCCATCCTGGTTAATAGAGTGAGATTCTGTCTCAGAATAAAAAGTTAACGGTGTGTGTGTGTGTGTGTGTGTGTGTGTGTGTGTGTGTGTGTGTGTGTATCAGTGGTAGAACACCTGCTTGGCATACATGAAGCTCTAGGTTCGATTCCCAGTATCACAAATAACAGTTTGGTGCCTAGAGGATGGAAAGCTATTCCAAACATCAAACGAAGCTTAAGGATCCAGAGCGTCCTAGAAACCCACAAGGAGAACATTATGACAGGCAGATCTGGGCCCAGGGGTCCTGCTCAAACTATGGCACCAGCCAAGGACAATACATACAGTAAACTTCGAACCTGGCCCAGATCTAGCCAATGGACAGGACATTCTCCACAGTTGAGTGGAGAGTGGGGTCTGACTTTCACACATACTCTGGTGCCACATACAAGACCATGTGCCCTGGATAGGGAGACCTGGTGGCACTCAGAGGAAGGATAGCAGGCTACCAAGAAGAGACTTGATACCCTATGAGCATATGCAGGGGGAGGAGGTCCCCCTCAGTCACAGCCATAGGGGAGGGGAGTAAGGGGAAAATGGGAGGGAGGGAGGAATGGGAGGATACAAGTGATGGCATAACAATTGAGATGTAATATGAATAAATTAATAAAATATATTTTTAAAAAAAGAAAACAAAACCAGAGCTATAGGTGAAGCAAAACATTAGGGTGTAGCTGGGCGTGGTGGCACATGCCTTTAATCCCAGCACTGGGGAGGCAGAGGCAGGTGAATCGCTGTGAGTTTGAGGCCAGCCTGGTCTACAAAGTGAGTTCAGGACAGGCAAGGCTACACAGAGAGACCCTGCCTCGAAAAATCAATCAATGAAACAAACAAAAATCCATTAGGGCGCATAGGGGCGTCTCTTCTTATAGCTAAGCCTTGACTCTGGAGGGACCCAGCATTCTTCTTCTTATAAGAAGCATCTGGGTGAAGCCATACAGGGGGGGCTGCAGACCCAGCATTCTGTGTGCTGTTTAAGTCTGAGCTTTGGCCAGTGGGTGCTGAGGAAAACTTCAATCAGAGACTCTCCCCGTCGGATCTGGTGCTTTCTTTAAGCCTAAGAGCCGGGCCGAGTGCACACAGCAGCTTCAGCCAGCGCGCCACAACGCTGCAACCGCAGTCTAGTTTGAGTCTTTAAATCTGTTCCCTGGCTCCTGCAGGTGGGGATCCTTCCATGGGCAGCAGCCACACTATCCTCCCATGGTTCTCAGTGTGGAAGGGAGACGGAAGCAACCACTGGGAGGCTGATGCAAGCCTTCTCCACCTCAACACGCAGGTAGGGGAAGGGCGGGAGGTGGTGAGCCCCGGCGCACCACACAGCTCTATTGTCTGCTGAGCGAGATGTCAGAATAGCTTCTTTAAACATGCGACAACACTTCCTCCTCCAAAAGTACAGGAAGTGGTTTCCTGTTTAAAGTTGCTTGTTCACAACTGGCCCAGAAATCTAATGAGTGGTAAGTGATCAATGAAAGGGAAATCTGAAAAATTGTCCCCATGTGATGACAGCAGCAGGTGGTGGCCACACCAGAACAGCAAGCAGCTGGCATCTCCAGGCCATGGAAAGACAGTCCTGCTGGAGACTGATGCACAGGAACCCACTGGAACAAGGCTTAAGAAACACACTCCAGGGTTAGAGGTGTGGCTCAGAGGTTAAGGGCACTGACTGCTCTTCCAGAGGTTCTGAGTTCAATTTCTGGCAACCACATGGTAGCTCATAACCATCTATTATGTGATCTGATGCCCTCTTCTGGCCTGCAGGCATATGTGCAGCCAGAGCACTGTATACATAATAAATAAATAAATAAATAAATAAATAAATAAATAAATAAAAAGAAGCAGACCCCAAAACCTAAGGGACCGAGGGTTTATGTGAGGTGTGAGTGCCCCTGGCCAGGACACCCAGGACACAGTTTCTGGGCACAGAGCACTGAGCCACACAAAACCGCCCTGCTTCCAGCCACTGTTTGTGGTCTCTAGTGAGTGACAGCTTGTTGCTCCCTGGAGAACTGGCCTGTGCCATGGGAGTTTTTGTCTTGCTGTCTGGCCTTGCTAGGAGTGGCAACTCTCTGAGCTTGGGCTGACAAGAGCAGAGACATCCCACTCCTGTCAGTGGGAGAGTAGCCACAGGCTGAACCTGTCCCCCAGGCGGAGATGTCACATCTGAGAAAATGGCCCCTTTTCTATTTCTGAGGCTCTCAGGAGCTTCCCACGGCTGGAGGGAAGTGTTTGTTTGTTTTTGTTTTTTGAGACAGGGTTTCTCTGTGTAGTGTTGACAGTCCTGGACTTGCTTTGTAGACCAGGCTGGCCTCAAACTCACAGCAATCTGCCTGCCTCTGCCTCCTGAGTGCTGGAATTAAAGGCACATGTCCCAGCATGCCAGGCGGGAGGGAGGTTTTCAAGGAAACGTGATGTGTTAGTTTCTCTTCTCCCTGCTGTGACAAAACAGCCAACAGAAGCGACTTAGGAAAGAAAGGTTTACCTTTGGCTCACAGTTGGAGGGCACACAAGCCATCACGATGGAAAAGGTGTGAGATGGAGGCAGCTGGTCACACTAAACTGTCGTGTGGCTGCAAAGAATGAACGGGAAGCTGGGCTGGGCGTATTGAACTTCCAGGCTTCCGCCCAGTGGCCCGCTTTCTCCAGCAAGGCTCTGTCTCCCAGAGGTTCCACAGCCAGCACTGCCAGCTGGGACCAAGTGCTCAGACGTGAGGGGGAAGCTTCAGATCTGAGCCACGGCACTTAGTCAAATGTCTGGATTACTTTGTGGAGAGGAAACACAGTGGCATCTGGGAGACGATCAGCCAGAAAGTTGGGAAGAGCAGGAAGGTGCCACTGAAACGCTCATAAATCCATGGCTCCTAGAGGCTGCGTGGCAGATGGCTCCCGGCTCCCACTGGATAACGGGTGTTGAGGGGACAGTACGGCCAGACCTGCCTCATTCCTCACTTCCTCCCCCCTTTAAGAACTATTGTTCCTCTGTGCATTATTATTCTAAATCACCTCATGCTGCCACCCAAAGCATCTTTCTCTGTGCCTGGCTCCTGATTGTACAATGTTCGGTGGTTGGACAATGTGAGTCCAACCTGTGACACGTG